>NC_140510.1:76448650-76881150 GCF_964339955.1 Pipistrellus hanaki | reverse complement strand
GGTGATGATTCACTTCTCCCAAGCCCCTAACTTGAAACTACCAGGAGAGCAAAGACTTCAAAGAATTTGTTCAGACCATTGAACTGGATTTTTCCACCCTCCCCCCCACCCCGCCCGAACATGTACAGGTACATGAAGGTTTCTCCTTATAAACATACACATTCCCCGCTCCCCCCCCCCCCCCAAAAAAAAAAAACGTGGCCACAATTTGGGGTGAAAAAACATTGCATGGTACCCGCTATTTTTAAATGGAGGTATGCAAACTGTTCAGAGGGAGCTGCAAGCTAATAGTTGGGGGAACACACTTGTATCTTTGTTTCCGAGGATGGCATGGCGTTGTGGATTCTAAAGGGTCTTGTTTCACTGGGCACCTACTACTCCATTATCATAAACACTCTTAACGGGAACAGTCTGAATGACACCCTGCGTATACTTTTCTGCCGCTCTGCAGATGAAGAAAAATAAAGTTTTGGTGACAAAAAACACACACATCTGACCGTCCCATTTATTTCTCTGCTTGTACTTTGCGGATTCTTCTGGGTGGCTTTCCTCCTTATCTGGACTTGCCATTAGCTTTGTTTATCACTTTTAGTGTTTGAAACATCTGTGACTCCCACTTAACCGTTATTTACACTGAGATAAACCAAAACAAAATTGAATCAGAAGTGATTTGCAAATAGTGGAGCCCAGCCGTGGAGGGGTTTTAAGGTGCTGGGTAAATCCACAGGCTGCATATCGCCCTGTGGATCTTTGGGGCCTGGTTTGAAAGGGCATTTAGCAGAGGCCTGGTGATTTTCCCAGCCAGCATACCTCCAGGGGAGACTAAAGGCTACCTTTCATTCCGCTCCCACTCCCCCCCCCCCCTCCACCTTTTCTTTCTTTTCCTTCTCCCTTCCTTGGCTGGAGAGCACATCCACAATATTAAAAACTCCAGATTTACCTTTCCCCTGTTTAAATGTCAGTTTTAAAGAAAGACTGCCGCTCCCCAATATTTAATGGAGTAAAGAGGCAGTGTGGATTTTGAATCTTAAACAGAGATCCCGGCTTCTGCTGTGGCCACGATGCTAACCTAGGGGCCAATAGCACTGCCTACAGGGACAGTGCCTAGAGGGTCGTTTAGTACCACCTCCCGGACCACTTACCGGGCTGGCCAGACCACTCTCGCAGTGTCCAGGCTGGAAGAAACCTATTTCTGGGAACATCGTAGCCAGAGTTTAGGGGCAGAGCCGGGGGAAAGAGGACACAGAGAGTAAAGTAATAAGCCGAAGCTCGTTGGGAAACCATGAGGATGACTATTCTGACTTCTGAGCTTGGGGCCGCAGGTTGAGGGCAATGTCTGGTATCCTGAAGTGGAGTGAGAGGTCTGGTGAGTCTGGTTCAGAGCCCTCCGGACTCCATTTTTTTAATCCTCTAGGGGGCAGCACTCAATAAATAATGGTAATACTGGGAGCTACCTGTGGTAGCACTTCTGTTGGTGCTTTTATTTCTGGAAGCTCAATGCCCTTTATCAGACCCGGGAGAGGCAGAGCGAGTCCAGTTCTCCTCCAGCCTTCTCTGAACAAGACTCCACGGGCCCAAGGAGCATGGAAAATCGCTTTAATCCAGGACTTCCAAGGACTCTTGGGAACGAAACACAAATCCCACGTGTGCCCAATGGAAAATGAACCTTTAGGGGAATTCTCCAGACTGGCTGGCTCAGACCTGCCAAGCCCCAGCTTTTGTCTGGACTGGAATCTCAGGGGTTTGGCTGCCCTTGGTTTGGTTACCACCAGAGGTGCCGGGGTGATGATCCAGGCACCAGACTTTGACTTTCCATTATTTTGTGAGTTTACATCCCTGACCCATGGAGACAGACGCCTGTCTGCTGAAAGGCCAGTTGCGTCCACAGGAACAATGGGCCTGTGAACAGAAACACCGAACCGGCTAGAGGCTGAGATTTCAGGCAGCCTCCCTGACTCAGCTCGGACGTTTTATATCATTATCCTTAATTGTGAAATAATAACAGATAATCGCACCCTGCATTCCATTCCTTTGACAGGAAGGGATATGGGAGACATAAAAGAGTTGTGAATGATGCTCAGGGAAGCTGTAACCTGGCCACACCCAGTGGGAACCCAGGCCTTCCCGGCTGGGCTGTCCCAAACCAAGAGAGCTCACCAGGTCACCGAGGGCAGCGATGTTCAACCCGTGTGCTGCACGGATGTTTAAAACATGCAATACCTGGCTGTTCAGTCAGGGGCACTGACCTCTTCCCCTTAAATTGCCACAAAAACAACAACAACAACAACAAACACACACACACACAAACAAATACACACACAAACAAACAAAAAACAACCCAGCAGCTAACACAACAGTAGCCATATGGTACAAATGAATCAAAATTATACCTATTTTTTTTTTTTTTGGCAGACTGGCAAAAAATACATATTGTTTTGTGTGCCACAGTTTCGCAGTTCGTGTATGTGTGCCACAAGATGGAAAAGGTTGAGAATCTCTGGCCTAGGGTGTGTGTTAACAATTCAGGTTGGGTTTCTTGGATCTGGTGTGGCCTAGGGATCTGAATTTTAATGCATATTTTAGGAGATGCTTAATGGGCCAAAGCAATTGGCAGCCTCTGTCCTGAGGGTATTTGATTTACACATAGCCTGCGATATTGGCCTTTTCCTTGAAGGACACCTGGATCTCTGTTTTTTTTTCCACATTTCCTCTCCAGGCACTTTTCAAAAGGGGGGGCGGGGCATATATCTCAAGATTCTGAGAAAAGCCATCAAAAACATGGTCCTTAAAATGCTGGAACTGGAGCGGAGGTAGGAGCCGAGGTAGGAGGGTGGGTAGGGTGGAAGGGAAAGTTCCAGCTCTACCTCATGACCTTTATTTAGCAGCAACAGCAAAGAACCTATTTGAATACAGGAAAAGCTGGGCTCTGAGGCAGGGAGGTTTGCAGGAACAAGTTTAAGGTGCCCGCTGACGGGGCCTATGGAGCTGGATCCAGCCCTTTCACCACCAACCCACGCAGCCACTGGTTGTTCCTGGAGGTTTGTTCCAGGTGTGGCTCTCCATCTGCGTTCACCACAGTGCGCTCATTAGATGCTCATGGGAGCGTGACTGCAGGAGGTGCACAGGCGAGGAAGACATTGGGGTCCAGCCTCCTGGGAACACAGGCCTGGAAAGCTCCAGAAGCTTCGTGCTTCCACAATAGATGGCACCTGTCACAGCGGGCTCCCCCTTATCTCAGCCCTCACATCACAAGCTCTCACCCTGGAACGGGGAGGTCTGAGGCCTAATTGCATCTTAATCTGCAATTTACCACCCTGCTTTCGTTAATGTTTAGCTGCATCTGTCTCAGAGGCAGAAACTTCAGTTAAAATGTAAAAAGCTCCTCATTTTGTGTTCTTTTGGTTGAAGCTAAGGTCCAGGTTTCTGGCCAATAGGGGTTTCCCCCCCCTCACCCTCTCTACACAAACATTTGTCTTCCTTTTCAACACATTTGAACATTGCCTAGTAGTTCCTATCTGATATTACCTCTGGTGGGTCCCCAGAATGCTTACAGATTTCCATACCGTCCTGATATCTCCTGTACTCTAAATTGTGTGTGTGTGTGTGTGTGTGTGTGTGTGTGTGTCCTCTCTTTCTCAGACACAGACACTGGATCAGGTAGGAGGGAACCTTATGAATGAAAATAAGCGGGGGGGGGGGGGGGGGGGGGGGGGGGAAGGAAGTGAAATGTGCGAAATTCATTCAAACATTCCTGGAATACTTGCAAAGGAAAGTCAAGTCATGTTGCTCTCTCTGCTCTGCTTGTCTTAAGCCTGAAGCTCCTCTCCCTCTGCTACACTGACCCTTATACACGTGAGGTCTTGGTGCTTCATGAAGGACCTAGCAATGCCTCCCCTGAGCGCAGTGTTCTCCAGGACAGCTCCCTGCCCTCTGGGAGACATCTGCATTCGTAAATGGCTGTTGGGCATTTGAGATGTGCCCGGTCTGACAGAGTCACTGACTATTATTGTTTTAAACACGGTTTCCTAGCATCTCAAACATGTACAGATTCCACCCGAGTTTCACTGCTGCCATATTGGGCAACTCAGCTTTCCATACTCACTAGACCAGAGCATGACATTTTCCAGAGAAGCCCAGAGAAATCCAGGCTCTTATAAGTCCTGAAGCCACCTCATCTGTTCACCGAAGAATGAGTGCCAGTATCAGCCGAAACATCATTTGGAAATGTTTGGTGTCTATTTGGTGCGGAAGAGAAGGCTGGCTCAGACTATCGTCCATTGCCCTTCCTGTGTGCTCTTGGGTGACTTTCCAGAGTGTCCACCAGGAATCAGGGACTCCACAGGGCTCCCAGGCTCTGGACCTCCGCTTCAGTCCTCAGTAGAGAGAAGCAGGTTGGGGTGGCTGAAGCCAAAGGTCAGGGCAGACGGACCTTAGGTCTCCACTGCCCTTGGGGGTCCTTGAAAAGTCTATTAACCAATTTGGGCCCAGCTATCTCTCCCGTAGAAGGAAGAGGTTGGTTGAATGACTACTGATCTTTTTCAGGTTTGTGTGTTTGGCTGGGCTCTCTTCTGACTCCATCCTCATTCATGAATTTAAAACTGGATGGAGTCCTAATTTCATAGCTACCCTAAGTGATTGAAATTAATAATCATGCGTGCTCATGCATTGGTGGGGCTGGATGGGATGTTCCAGTATCATACTGTTTATATTAGGTGCCTTTTCTCAAAACGTATGGCAGGCATCTTGGCGGAGCTTTCAGAGGAGATATTTTCAAACAAAGGCTTTTCCCCAGTCTCTCAAAAAATTTTACGTATTCTACTTCATAATCACACACAAAGGCCAAGAACTTATTTGTAATCTCACAGCGTTTATAGGAGATGTGATTGGAAATTTTAGAATTACGGTCTGGAATTATTTACTATTCAGGAAAATCTTATTTTGAACGGATCATCCCCACTCTGTCACTAAACCAGTTTTCTCTCATAGACCCATTTTCTTGGAAACTGGAATCTTCCATCCACGAGTGCCCATTGGCTTTTCCCTTGTTCGCATGCGCACACACCCAGCAAGCCCCACAGATTTATCAGGGAATGAGGGACTTTTTTTTTTTTTTTTTTTTTTTTTTTTTTTTTTGGCTATTGCTATTTTCAAATTTGTAACTTGTGACTTATGGTCCCTTAATTAGACATCGACATGTCAAGTGATTGTTACATTATGATGGCAATAGATGCTAATTTGAGCATGAAAGTCGTGATGGAAAGGCAGGAGTCAGGGAGCTGACCTTTTGCTATTGAGGATACTCCAGGGTGGGTTAATTCACACCCACCGTAGTCATTAGTTCCCACACTCCCCCTTCATATGTACTCCTCCGCAGTTTACTGAGCTGCCAATCAACCGGCAGGATCTGGATGAGAGCCTGGCGGGGTGGGGCTCAGGAGGAGGCGTGCTTTCAGCAGGGATCACGAAACCACGTGTGGAGGCCTCTTCCTTCTGTAACTCCAGACGCAGATTCTATTTTTTTTTTAATTAAAAAAGAGAGAGAAAAGTGGTATATGGACATTGTTTTTTTAAAAAAATTCAAAAACACATAAAAGGTATTCAGTGAAGTCCTGTGCTTCCCTCCCACCCTGTCCCCCTGTTTCCCAGTTCACCGCTCCAGGTCACTTCCCCATTGATGCAGGATCGGGGTGTCCTCCCAGACATATCAAGACGATCTATGCTCAAGTGAAAAGCAAGCATAGATTTTACGTTTTCCCCAGCTCCCTTTCTCCAGCTCTCTCTCCCTTCCTCCCTCCTCTCTTAGCAGTAATGATCTTGAAAACCATTAGGGGGCAGCTGGGACCAGAAAAGGAAACAGCAGGAGAAAAGGCAGAACCAAAATCCAAGAGGGTGAGGTGCCACTGGAAGTCAAAAGAATGCTAGGACGAAGATCAGGAAAAAAGGGAGAGATGAAAGAGAAAGCAGGAGCAAACAAATGCAAAGCAGTACCAAATTAGAGGAGACAGAGGATGAAATAACAATATCAAAAAGCAAAAGGAAGTGCAGCTGTTAAGAAAGGGGGGAATTTACAAAAGAAAGGCCAGTGATGCTTTTGCTTTTTGTTTTGTCTTAGGCGGCAAACCTGTAGAACCCCAACTGGCTCAATGCTAGCAGAGATGAGAAGCTATCTTTTTTTTCTGAACTGGAGGGCCTGTGTCCTGCTGGACTTGACATTCTGAGCACCTGTTCCACACTGAGGGTCCCTTTGGACTTGATGTGGGGGTGGGGAGGGAGAGGACCAGCCCCCCTTCCTCACATCCTAGCATGCTTACGATGCTTTCAGCCCTCAGCAAGGCGGCGAAATTAGCCTGAACATAAAGGTGCCATTCTGTTTCTCCTCGCAGCAGCGCTCAGCAGTGAGGGAATGGGCTGCTTTTGAAGCTGATGCCATAATCAGAGTGCTTTCAGGTGCAGTGCCGGCGGACCTCCCTGGTTTCCGCAGGTTAACTTCATTAAAGCTCCGAGCCGCTGCTTTCATGTTTTCTAGGCTTTCCCCCCTGGGTACATTAGGCAGAAACAAGCCCTCATGGGAGTTCTGTACCCTGATGTTTGGCATTGTGGATGGGACGTGGGGGCAACATTTACGCTTGGATAATAGGACACGGAAAATTGCTTCTAGGGTACCACGATAAATAGGATCACTTGTAGTTTGGTCTTCTTTTCTCGTTCTCTTCCAAACGTCCCCTCCCCGACTTGAAAAACAAAACAAAACAAAAACTTGAGGAGATGCCCAAGCTGGGTTTGCTCAGTGGGTAGAGCATCGGCCTGCGGACTAAAGGGTCCCAGGTTCGACTCTGGCCAAGGGCACATGCCTGGGTTGTGGGCTCGATTCCCAGTATGGGGTGTGCAGGAGGCAGCCAATCCATGATTCTCATCATTGATGTTTCTATCCCTTTCTCACTCTCCCTTCCTCTCTGAAATCAATTAAAAAATAACAACAACCAAACCAACAAAAACACACAAAAAAACTTGAAGAGACCATGATAAGGTAACTAGATAAAACATGGAGTGCCTGGGCACCCTGTATGTGTCAGTTGCTAAATCTGTTTCAGAAGATGGACTATGCCTGGGCTGTCCCAAACTCTGTACCCAAGGTCATTCATCAAAGCCCAGTGAGAAGTTGCACTGCAGGCTCAAAGGCACTTCTCCCAGTCACCTGTCGAGGTTGTTGGACTCGTTATTTACTGAAGACCCAGGATGGGTAGGGTTATTAAGCAGAGGTTGATGTGTACTTGCTGTAGGGTACCCCTAAACCCTGTACTGGATGCAGCTGGAGTTTTGAAGAATTGGGGTAAGTTCCTCAAAATAAGACCTATCTCAAACAAAAATAAGACCTATCTCAAACAATGGTTCAAATTCAAACAATGGCTCAAATTCAAAGGTTCTCTCCAGCCCTCTCTCCCTCTCTCTTGTTCTCTTTCTCTCTCTCTCTTTCTTTGACTCAGAGTCCTGGAATTTAGTTTCTAAGAGGTTTTAAAAGTCATACTGGAAACTTGGCCAGACAAAAAAACTCTCTGACCAGAAGCAATTTGCTTCCCTGTAAACAAGTCCCCTAGAGTTAAACGACAAAGCATGTTTGTTAGAATTCGTCTAGGATCTAGGATGAGAAAACACATCCCATTTGATTTGATCATCATTTAGAAGAATCGAGTATAATTTTTGCCCTTTCAACACATCTGGAAGTGTCCTTCCCTGTTGCCATAGCAGCTGTCTGCATCACGTGGACTGTGGCTGCCTAAACACTGGGGTCCTCCAGCCCTTAGAAAAGAGACAAGTAGTTTCTCTGTAGGGGTGAAGCGTGCTCTGGGCTAAGTCAGCCTAATAACATTCATCATTAGGTTAGCGATGTAAGACGACAGACATGTCAGAGGGAACTCAGGGCCCTCAACCGGGGCCAGGAGATCAAGGTTCTAGCTTTTTCATCGATGCTGTGTGCCTTGTGTCAAATCTTTTAATCTATTTTTGATTGTTTCCTCACTCCTAAAAGACACATTGTTATTCCAACATGATGGTCTTACCAAACGATACAGGTGAATCTACACTGGTTATAAAGCAGGGCCCACTTAGAGCTCTCATTGACTCAAAAAGTATTTGTGGAGCACCTGATAGATGCCAAACTCTGCATGGGTGGAATAATAGTGCCCACATCAGTAAAAACGGCTGTTCTCAAGATTTACTTCCTAGTGGGAGAGAGAGATAACACCCAACTCAACAATGAGTGGGATCATTTCAGAGGGTGATCCTGTGTTCTTAGGAAGAAAACAAAAGAGATAATGTGATAGAGATCAGTTAACCAGGAGATAGGAAATCTGGGTTAGCCCTCCCATTAACTAAGGCTCTACTGAGTAAGTAAACTAGCTTAGGCTCAACCTCCCATCTTTAAGATAAGAGTTTGTGCTGCATTGGTGTTTTTCAAAGTTCAGTTGGAGATCCATTAGTAAGTTATTAAGTCAACTTAGAAGTTTGTGATCTATATTTAAAAAAATGCAGTTGATCAGAAGAAAAGGAATGCATGTTACTTTATGAAATTTGTTTTCATTTATGTATATGTATCTTATATACACATAAACACACAGAAATATTCTGAATCATATATAGAATACAGTTCCATGGGTTGCAGTGGATCAGACGATCTTCAAAGTATTTGTAGGCTGTAGGATTCTATGACTCTATAAACTTTTATAGCAGGGGTCCAATAGAGCATGGCTCTTGCTTAATTTTACTTATTGAATAAATAGTAGCATTGCTTATCAGAAAATCCAGCTGTTTAACCCAGCTTTAGGCACATTATTGGTGCTTGATAAATGTTTTTTTAATTAATGGAGACATAAGATTTATGCACTACGTCTTAAAATAAATTGAACCACCTAAATAAATTGCCAAATGACTTACCAAAGTATCAAAATAATGTATGATATTTTCCCAAAAGCCAACCTTACACACCAGATTTAAAACTGTATTGCCCTTGTGATGCTAGGAACTGACTTTCCTTAGAACTCTTAACATTTTCTCAGAATTTATAAAAAGAGAGAGAGCAAAAGAGCTTAACATGTTCTTCCAAGTAGGGCAAACTGCCTTCTTCGCACTTATAACAGTAATTCAATAAAGCTTTAGATTGTTTTAGAAAAGGAAGAATTAGTGGGAAAAGTTTTCTATTTCTTGTCCTTGGGAATCCAGATAATTCTCTTTTAAAACCGGCCTTGTGAGTTTTCATTTGTTAAGTCACTTTTTTCAAAGCAGCAATAATCTTACTTGAATATTCCCCCCCCCCCCCCCCCCCCCCCCCCGCTTAGTGATGGCTTAGAAGTAGGCTTCTCCGTCTCAGAATCATTATTTAAATTTTGCATTTGATTAGAAATAGATGATCCAAGTCCTCCATTCTTCCTTGCCTGGAACGCTTGTTGACTTCAATTGGGATGGGGGTACCAGACCGAGGCCATCTCATTGGAGAATCAATGATACATCATCCTTAAGAAAGGCAAGAGTCCACGGACCCTGCTCAGGGCCTAATACACATGCCCAGGAGTTAATTTTCAAGTCCATTTCCTTAATTGCCAGAAAACCCAGAGCCAGACAAATAGACTCAGAGTTAGGATTGCTACGCCCAACCTTCTGTATCCATCTCCTCCTACCTTCCCCAAAGCAGAGCAGACCACAGGTAGGTACCAAGAAGAAACATCAGCTCCCGAGCATCCCAGTCACATTGCAACTGCTTACCCAGCAGCCACAATGGCCACAGGTGTGTTTTGTTATGGGACACCTTGGTTCATGCAAAAATGTGCTCTTAAACTCTAACATAGGAAATCACGGTTTTGCAATTCAAAGTATATTATAAATAATCCAAAAGGGGCCTCTGTTTTTAGGAAGTCCATATTTTTAAAGCAATAAAGACCTCAGAGTTGATCAGCCCAGTAAGTTCAGATTGATCTGGAACTAACCAAAGCATGTTTGCTTAGAATTATTTCTGAAACTACTGCTTAGTAATGTAGTAAAATGTGTAAAAATCATGAAAGGCTTTGTGTCATTGTATGGCCTTTTTATATTGTAACTGTTGTTATTATCACTGCCTTTATGAATGATTTGCCCAGTCAAAGAAATTCAATATATTCATCTTTCTTTCTTTAAAAAAATATTTTTTTTCTAAATATAAGTCATATCAACTGCATACCCATCCATGTATTTCTCTAAGTAATGCCAGTCTTTGTGGATTTTCTTCTCGCAGGATATCTCATAGAATCATTTTGACAATGACACGCTGGTGAAAATATGCTCAGACTCATAATTTTTTTCCTGGGAGCTGAAGTTAACTGTGCTCATCATTTTGAGACATGACACCCAACCGTCACCAAAATGGCAGCTTTCAGTTAAACAAACGCAAAGCTGTGTTTAGGCTCTTTTGCAACATTGTGATGGGAAGGAATCAAGGCCTTTCCTTCTGCTATGTTGAAAATGCTCACCAAGGCAATTCCATCAGAAATATTGTTACAATAGCTTTTCGGTATTTTAATTTTATTTTTTTTCTGTTCAAGGCTAACGTGTTCAGAAAAACCCCAGATCCAGGGGAAACTATTTTAAAAAGTCAATTTGAACAAACGCTGCTGCGGTATTTATGACTTAATAAAAAATAATTCTCAGACGCTCCTAAAATGTGGTTGCAGAAGGGCTGTTTGAAGAGGAGGGAACCACGCACAGTCAGTGGAAGGAGTGCCAGGCCTGGGGTCCTCAATGAACACTTCAGAGGACACCCTTCCCTTCTGTAATGGAGCAATCAGCAGACCTCCTTGCTCCAGAGTCCCGGGGACAGTCTTTCTCCTGCGGGCGCTGGGATGTCAGTGTTTGTATCACCAACGAGTTGTTGTCTGAGCAGGAAATTAAACTCTAAACTTCTGACACCAAGTTCTGAACTTTCACCGCAGGGCACTGTTCGGACTCCACACCCCAGCTCTCCTCAGCGCTCTCTCTCCACATGGTCTGTTTACTCACACGCCTACCAAAGAACTTGGTAAGAGATTCCAAAAGAAATCTTGCAACATACCACAAATCAGCATCAGCTGGCCAAACGGAGCTCTGTCACCAAGATGTTGATGTTTAAAAAAAAAAAACCCACAGTTATCACCATTATAGTAAAAACATGTCACCCTACAATAGCATTTCCTAAGCACCTAATCGCTCCGGGAGCGGTTTGGGACCACACAGAGAGACAGCTCCTCCTTCAGCAGATCCGTGAGAGCATCTGAGTCAGATGGTGTGTGAGCAAGAGAGGGAAAGGCTCAGGCACGCCATGCAGGGCTAGGGGGATACCCCCTACCCCCCAGTGCTGGTGGGTCAGCTCCAGGGACAAACAGACAGGACTATTTCTACTTGTTCCAATGGAAACTGAGTTAAAGAAACTCGCTGCTATCTGCATGGGGATAAGTTGCCATTACTTGTCATGTAACAGTCTCAGAAATAGGAATATGTCACACATCTTCTTGTTGGTTTGTTGTTGCTGAAAAAAATTCCTTTGCTTCGCCCAAGGGCATGGGAAGCAGAAAGCACTGCTATGAGAGATAAGGAGTCTAGCTCTGTCAGTACCAGCCTTGCAGGCAAGTTAGACTCAAGAAGCTAGGTATCTGTTCCTTCCTCTATAGAACTCAGGGTTGGAACAGACTGGGATCCCCCCAAGATTCCGTGGGTCTATG
Source organism: Pipistrellus hanaki (assembly GCF_964339955.1). Lineage (NCBI taxonomy): Eukaryota > Metazoa > Chordata > Mammalia > Chiroptera > Vespertilionidae > Pipistrellus > Pipistrellus hanaki. The sequence continues at coordinate 76,869,430 of NC_140510.1, read as the reverse complement.
AAGTAGAAGCTCCCTAGCCATTTTTATCAGCAGCCCTCTTGCAATGTGTGTGTGTGTGTGTGTGTGTGTGTGTGTGTTTCAGGAGGTGGGTTAGCTTTACATGACTTCAAATGGTCACCACACTTGACAAGAAAAAGCCTGGCAATTGATAGGTTAGCACCCTTTGTCCCACAGCAGTGGGATTAGGCACAGGGGTGGAATGCAAACACCATGAGGGTCAAAGGTCATGGCCTTTCTGGATGGAAACCAAGGCAACTGCATACCTGAGTGATCTGGGCTGGCCTCAAGGTCCCTCTCCACTGGAGGATGAGGGAAGTCACAGGCTGCAGGGTGCAGACAGAGTTCAGGCTGATGATAGAAAGACAATTTGGCAAACTTCAAGGGCAGGTCCTGGCACCTGCGTGTTGTTTTGGAGACGATTTTGGAAGTGTTGGCGTGCGTAGCTACAACAAGGTCAGGCTGTTTCCCTGGAATATGTGGGAGTCACAGGCAGATGAGGAGGGGCACGTGTGGATGGAGGACTTTGGAAATGCTCATCTGTACCGCACCAGGGCAGGAGGAGGCATGCAGAGTATCAAGGAACAGTGATGTCCTCAGCAGAGACGAGACAATGTGGTGGTGGTGGTGGTGGTGGGTGGGGGTGACACGGTCCCACAGATGTGGGTGACACCCCGCAGCGGCTCCCATTTGGTGGGATGGCAGGACTGATTTCACTCACCACTGAAAACAAACGAACAGAAAAACAAGAAATGGAACATACTCACGCACACACACTGAGAAATGTAAAGAGCGTGAGCACCGAGTCCGTCTCTCCAGGATAAGTTGACAGGAGAGTCATTTGTCTGTAACCAAAGGTTGTGAAGGAGACAGAGATCCCCTCAGCCCCCAAAAGTACAAAAGCTTTACTGGCAGGAAGAATGCGAGGCTCATCCATAAACTCAGGGAAAGCCATTGGCAGGAGGTGGACTCATCCATAAACTCAGGGAAAGCCGCGGGCAGGAGGTAAACTTTTGCAGTACAAGGCATCTGATTTATTTAAAATATGACCATAACTAAAGAAATTCAGAGAGAGAGAGAGAGAGAGAGAGAGAGAGAGAGAGAGAGAGAGAGAGAGAGAGAATGACAGCATGCTGACTTTTAAGGTCAAGCCCACACTATGTATTTCTTTTCTTCTTTTACCATAAGGATTTGAGGCTTTCCTCTTACCTCACCCAGGAAATAGGACCAGGCAAGAACATCTGTGCCTTTTACTCGTAAACGTGTGCTGGGTATAAGCCAAGGCTTGGGGAGGACTACAGCCTGGCCTGGGAATTCGGGAGAGTGAAGACCCAGGCATGGTGTGTGTGTGAGCTGAGAGGAAGGTCAAGGGTGAAGAATGTGGCATAAAAAGGGGAAGAGAAATTCTGTGGAGGATAGTCAGTGGTGAAGAATCGAAATGAGCTGATGCCTCCCTCCCCCCTCCCCAATCTAAACAGTAAAATTTCATGACACTTTATAGTTGGACTAAACAAGCTGGCTTCTCTGTGGGAGCATTTCTCAAACCTCCATGTCACCCAGTGAAATAGATCGTGTAATTCTTCACTTCTTCACTGCACTCCTTTGACATCGGTCTTGGCCGTATAATGTGCTTTGGCCATTGGAATGTGAGTGAAAGTGACATAAGTCACCTGTCGGCAACCACCCAGAGAGCCGTCCTGGGGTTTGGCCATTGTCCATTGCCTCTGCTGTGAGCATGGCATGTGCCAGCCCAGGCTGCTGTCAGCGGGATCCCAGCATGAAGAGGACACAGGAGTAGACCCAGGCTGCAGGTGAGCCAGGCAGATGGGTGCCGTGAGCGAGATGCAGATGTGTGCGCTGTGAGTCCCTGAGACCTTGGGGTGCAACAGCATAATCTAGTGAACACCGACTATGCAAAGCCACTGCACAGTGTGTGGGTGCTCCCTGTGATCCTGGAATGAAGCTACAGCTCTGAGGGAGGGACGTCATTGCCAGAAAGAGGTGTCCCTGGCACCCACAGAGGGCAATCAGGAGACACCTCTGGCAACCAGCTGGCCAGCTAAATGCCAGGTCAGTGTTACTGCCCACATGTTCCAGCCCCAAAGGAGAGCTATAGTCCCCCCCTAGAGGGGCCAAGAGAAAGACCAAGTGCATTATTCATCATTACTAAGTCTTCAAAGCAGAAATAACCAGGGGAACTGACCCCAGGAAAGGGAAGTTTGGGACCGGGAGATTCTGAGAGTCCAGGAAATTCCACTGAGTCAGAGTGTGGGTGACAACGAGATGAGATTTTTCATCTGGAAGTGGGCGTCGGAGGCGGTAGAACTCGGGTTCAGAGTGCAAAGTCTCTTGCTTTTCTGGGGACCTTCATAAGGAAAAAAACGGAAAAGGAAGCTAAGAATGCCCCAGGTACTGTTTATGGTGAGAAAACATTCTATCACAAGACAGAGGCAGTAGGAAATGACCTGGGTTGTTTGTGACACGGTCTTCCCAGAGAGACCCAATCTTCTCTCCCCTCCCTGGGAAATTCACCAAGCTTCATGTCATACACACGCGCTTCCCAAGGGCAGGAGAAGGGGTTTGTGCAGTTTCTTAGGATCTGCTACAGGGCCAGGGTAGGAATACCTCTCATGTCACCAGACAGGATGTGGTAGAAGCTGTGTTGGGTGGGAGGTAGGATGAGATGACCTGTCAAACTCTTTCAACTCAAATAGATTAATATTTATCTTTTAAGGCTATAATTTATGACAGCAAAATGTCAAAATTGACTTAATTAGGGCAGGCAAGTAGAATTACATCTAAAATGCAAACCTACAATTTTATCATCTTTATCCCTGTAAGCCACATCAGCTTATTTATAGGAACGAAGTGGGGTATACATAAGTGAATGGATGAATAAAATGCCACGTTGCAGCCTAATGTATTCAGACTAATAGGAGTGAGCCGTGGCAAGTTTTGAGAGGTGAAGAACATGGAAAAGGAACCTTGGGTTGTGGGGAAAAGTCTCATACATTCGGGCGAGGAGGGAAAAGCACTGAAGGTGTGTAAGTTCATGAGCCGCGACACTTCTACAAAAGGCTGGACGTGGTTCAAAGGAAAAGGGGACCATTAGGTGGTTCCCAGCAGGCACGGCGCGTTCCAAGGAGGCATGTGCCATTGCGATGGCTTTACGTTCATTTCTTTTTCATCCCAAATGTTCATTTGCGTCTCCAGAGGGGATTTCCCCCCTAGTGTGACAAATTTTCCAATTCTGTAATGGAAGCCAAGAGAAAATGGAATTCTCTTTATAGAAACCCATTTTGGAGCCAACTTTCTTGAGTTGCATACATCCCTGAAAGCAATTCCCCTCATCCAGGAGAGGCAGCTGAGGTGTTTAGGGCCCGCTAAGTGGCTGGCTGACAATTTGCTCCCGGAGCCTGTGGGGGATGGAACCGCAAGGCCTTTGGGGCTGTCCTCTCTCCCCAGGCCTGCGCTGGCGGGGCTGAGGTCTGCTTTCAGAGCAGCAGCTTCCAAGGGAGGGAGCAGGCAGGACATGGAGCAGCGGAGCATCGGAAAGGACCAGGCCAGCCACCCTTATATGGCTGACACGCGGGACAACTTCTATGTGGCCGGGAATGTGGCTGGGAAGCCCGCACCCTCACCAGCGAGGTAAACAGAAGAGAAGTCAAGAGGTGATGGTGTCCCAAGGTGTGTCCCTGTCACAGATCAGAGTGGCCCCTGAGGCTCTGTAGGAAAGTGCAAGGAGTTTTCTAGAGAAGATGAGAGAGCATGGCTGGCTGGCGCCTTGCCATGGCTTGCATTCTGTGGGGGGAGGCATTTTGGGGGTGCATTTGTGATTATGCAATGGCAAAGCAAAACGTTTGGTAGTACATGAAATCAGTGTGATGCTATGTGGGTGACGCGCAGGCAGCGCCCACCGCCAGGCTCGGATGCATTCCGACGCAGGAAACGCGCTCGAAGCATGACCACTGGCTCCTGTCCATCTGTGCTTGCTCCCTGAGTGACTCATCCCGCTCGGCGAGGGCTCTCCAACTTGTTAGCAAGTGGAACAGATTTCAAAGCTCTGTGATCAGAGCGCGGGCAGGTCAGGAGGTACCTGGTGGGAGGCCCCGGAGGCCGCACGCGCCTGCCTCCGCAGGAGGATCTTTTCATCTGTCTGGCAGGCCAGGCGGGGACCACGCGTTCCTCACCAGAGCACCGAGATGCAAACGCGGAGCAGATGAGGGCGAGTGAGGAGCGAACCGGGGAAAGGAGAAGTTTATGCCCCAGAACAGAGTGGAGACCTACCACTGGGATGTGATAAAGAAAAGTCATTGTTTGCGAGAGTAACAAGCTGGAAAAAACACACTGACAAGCACAACAAGGAGATTCTTAACCGAATTAAATGACTTTTCACTAAAGCTTGGTGGGCTCCCTCTGTCCCCCTCATTGGCTGCCATAACTTTCTCAGGACGCCACCTGCGCCTTGCCCTGGTGGTGACACGCTGTCGGAGGCTTTGCCCTTTCCTGCACAGGCCACCGGTGCCCGAGCTCGCAGGACAGTGACCCAGTGTGCAGAAGATGCACCTGACTTCACAAGCAAGACCATCAGACAAACTCGAAAGAGCCCTGGTGCAGCAGAGAGGAACGGGCGAGGCCCAGGTGAATGCGGCTGCAGGCCAGGCCCTCCTCTTCACACAGTAGCTTATGCTTACTGTTTGCTACGATCCAGGCAATGTTCTCACTGATCTACTGGCGAAAATCAATGCAATTTTTACAGTAATGTGATAGGTTTATTTTTTGCCCCCCTTTACAGAGGGGAATGAGATGCAGAGATGTAATAATTAACCCAAAGTCACACACGTGTCAGGATTTAACTAAGGCTATCTGGAACCAGGGATGGAACTTGTAACCATAAACTCTAGTATAAATATATCCCGATCCAGTCAACAAAAAGCCTACAAGTGAGTTAAAACTTTCTCTCTCTCTCTCTCTCTCTCTCTCTCTCTCTCTCTCTCTCTCTCTCTCTCTCTCTCTCTTTCTCTCTCCCATAAATTTTTTGATTGGCCTAACCAATCAGATTCTTCTGAGAATAAGAAATTCAGTCTTTTGTGCCTTAGCTTTGCCCTTAATCTAGTGAGCAGTATGTCACAGCCAATACCACTTTAGTAAACGCAAACACCCTCTATATACCAGGCAGTATGCTCAAGTTTCAGGAGCTCCAAACTTTCCCCCAAAGAGCTTTCAATTTACTCATGGGATGGCATCTAACCATGCTGAGAATAGTATGATGCCGATGGCAGAGCATTGAGATGAAAATGAAGACTTCTGATGGGGTAGGGGCAGAAGAGAGGGGGAAGCCCCAACAGAGAAACGAATATCAGGAGAATATTTGCTGTTGAACATATGGATTAAATTGTAAGAAGCAGGCAGAGAGAATGGACTCCAAACTTCTAATGAGGCCCAACTGACTGGTGGGGAGGCCGACTACATTCTCTTTAAAAAACAGGGTTATTTCAAATCATCTTTGCTATCTACTTTACAGAAACTGTGAAAAGAGTCACAAAGCAACTGCTTTCTCCAATCATGGATGGTGAACTTATGTGGCTCACCTGCCCCCAAAGTTGAACTGATCAGTCTTGTCTATTCTTCATTGGTAAATTCATGCCTGAATGAGTCAAACCTTTTACCACGACAAGGAATAGATATTTAACCCAAATTAGCTTAAGCAAAATGGAATTCATTGGCTCCTACACTCAGGAAGTCAGGGATCTGGACACAGCTAGATCCCGATACCCAAACAAGGTTGTCAAGTCATTAAGTCATTGTCCTTAGTGCACACGTGCCCTGAATAATCAGTCATCTCTCTCTTGCCTCAATTAGTCTCTCATTGGTGACATCCACAAGCAGGCTTTGTTCCAGTAGCTGGGAACCCACATCCTCCCAGCTTTAGCAGCATCAATGGAAATTGGACTTCCCTTTCCCAACCTCTGAACGTCAATCATGGAGAAGACTCCACCTGGCCATGGTTCAGGTGATGCCCATCTCTTCGGCCTGAGGATGGTGTCAACCTGGTCATGTGCCCACCCTCACAGGGGGATGTGGATGACACGCCATCCATGAAAGCTCCATCATGATCACAGTGTGGGAAGGAGGGAGGGAAATCTGAGGAGTCTAGGAGATGGGGATGGGGATGGGGTGTGGGGTGGGGGAGTGGGGAAGAAGCTAGAGCAACAGAACCATAACTGCTACATCCAAGTGTAAGGCCTAAGAATTTCAAAGTCTTAGAGCTCTTTAATTTCCCTTATCAGTGCTGCTCAGCATGGATAATGGCTACCTCAGTATGACTATGGCATGAATAAGTCTGTCTTCCTGTAGCTGCAGGGTTCTTATGATGACTTGCCTCCTGCTATTAGCAGCCACTTCCACTTGTGTAGCTCTCGTGGCTTACCAAGCACTCCCACATAGAAGCGGTCTTAGCCCATCTACCCAACAACATGAAAAGCACTGGGGCAGCCGTCGTTATTCCCACTTCATGGATGAGGAAATGGGGTCTCAGGGAGGTTAGCGGCTTGTCCCAGGCAACAGGACTGGCAGGTGGTTAGCCCAACTAGGAACCCGGGCCTCCCAGCTCCCCGATGAGCACAAGAGAAATTGGAAGCTTTGTGTGAGCTTAGGGAATGTTTCTGAGGTCACACAGTGACTCAACCCCTGAGATAGGATGAAAGTCAGAAAATCATGATTTTTCCTTCCAGGTTTTCATGACTAGAATGCTGGCCTCCTAAGGAAATTCCTGTCTTAAAACCTGCTCAGAACCGATGCCAAGAAGTTCAGTTTCAAAATGCATTTGGTGAGGACTCTGCGGGGCCGATTTGTCTCCAGCGCACGCTGGAATGCGACACATGCTCACTTGATCTCTAGGTTCCTTTCAAAGGGAGCCAAGACAAGAGATTTGTGCGTATGAATTACTGCCCTTGTAACCAAGAAAGAATTACAGTCCGTGCTCGGGATGCTCAGATGTTAGACGAGCATGGAGTTTCTAGGTGGCTCACAGGGCACCCAACTGCCCACCCTGCTAATAACCCCGTTAAAATGTTTACCGACTGGTAAATCAACTTCGTTTGGGGTGTGCGCGGTGGCAGAGGGACGCTACCTGTTTCTGGAATTGCAGAAGCTCAGGCCTGGGACTCGAAGGTGGAGTCGGAGCACTAACTCCTCGCGGTGGCTAATTGGGCTCTTTTCTGACAAGCACATTATTACATTACAGGGGAGAAAAGGAAAATAAAACAAGCAGCCCAGGCAATTAGGGGCCAAGCGAAATTAAACAAGTCCTGATGGCCATAGCATCAGGCCCCGCGCTCTGCCTGCATTGCTAGAAACTCATGCATTATGAAGCACTTAGGGATGCTAACTAATGGGCCTCTCTGCCTCCTGGAGGGCGACTTGAACATTAGCCGGTGACTCAGGTGTTGAAACTCGCTGTGTTAGCGGGGGCAGGGGGGTGCTTTCCTCCCTCACAGGGGTGCGGCGAGGCTTAATTAATTGTCAGGGAAGCACTCAGAGATTCCGGGGACGAAAGGCACTATAGAATGAAGATAATTTGCATCGACAAGGTACATTTCTTCCGTGGAATTCCAAGCCCTCCGCACACATTAATTAATCCTCACAACACCCTGGCGAGGCAGGTGAGTTTTCCCAGGATGCATTAAACAAACCCACCGTGCGCCGAGCAGGAGGGAGGCCACTGCGATGAGCTCACTTTATTATTTATTCTCGGCGGGAGCTTCCAGAGAGGCTGATGCAGACCCTGCTTCGCATTAGTCTCGACCATTTGCCATTCGCTTTTGATTACCCACGAATATCGGATTCTGCCGGAGCGCTAATCATTCTGCTGGGGGGACACGTGTCCCGAGCAGAGCGAGCCATAAACAGCTGTCATTCCAATGGATATTAATGCCTATTGTTTCTCGCTGCGGAACCCAGCGCCTCCCTGACGCGCAGGATGGCGGAGGAGCGGGTGACATCTGTTTTAAAGGCGGTCTGCAGCCACGCTGCGGAGCATGCACCTGGCTTCCACTCTCCAGCCTATGTCGCCGGTGGCTTCCCGGCTTTTCTGTGTCACCAACGCATTTTGTATTGCACCTTCTGGTTTTTCATCTCCGCGCGGCACGGGGAAACGGAGCTGAGGGGCTGGTGGGGGAGGGAGTTCTGAGTTGCATGTAGACAGGGCTACCAGTGTTTCCAGAATCAAGGGTCTGGTATAAATCAGCAGTGCAGAAGCAGCTCAAGTGTCAGGACCCGAACAGCCCCCCAAACCCCAACCAGCCTGCAACTGAAATAAACCTAGAGGGGGGAAGCAATCGAGAGGCAGACAAATGACTTCAACATGCTGAGCGGTTGACTTGGTCTTGAGTGGCTCCCTGATTGTACCGCTGGTCCCCGGCTCCTGGCTTCCATTCTGCATGCGGTCAGTGACTGCAGGGTTCCTGACGGAGAAGGAAAAGCAACAGAGCAGAGGAACTTGCCTGCTGGCCTTCCACAAGGGCACCCGCACTTTCAGACATTGCCTCCTGGCCAGCCTCCTGGGCTGCAGGAAGAGGGTGGGGCTGATGAGTCAGATGCCATCCAGGGGGGTAGAGGGAGATGCCCTGACAAGGGGCATCGGATCGAAGGGAGAGTAAGCACCTCCTGGACAGGTATTTGATTTTGTCCAAAGGCAACTCACATATGGACCTGGCACACTCTGAGTGATTCACCCCACCTCCACAGGGTCCATTTTCTCTGTGAAATGAAGGAATTAGAACAGACCTTTTCCTAAGAGCCCCCTTTACCTCTCACAATCTATGGTGGGATGACTTGGTAAAGGAAAGGGCCAGGTACAGCCTTGGTACCTGCCCCTGTTCTCACATGACAGTGAAGTTCTCTAGGCTGCTGCCAATGGCTGTGGGCACGAGACCCTGGTTTGGGGGTGGAGGGAGGGAGGAACAGTGCTGGCACCTAATGAATGGGAGGGGAGTTGGGGCAGGATCAATGCTGCTCCCAGAAAGGAAGTAAACTTCAGTGCCTGCAATAGGACAGTGGCTCTTAGAGAGATCAAGCAGGAGGACTGGACCAGGGCTCTTAGGGAGAAGGTAGTGTGCCCCCCATAGCTCTGCTCCAGCAGGCCGCCTCAGACACCTGCTGGGGAAAGCCAGCTCTGTCTCCCCATCGCGGTGTTCCACCAATCCCATCCACCAGTGGAGAAGTCACTGCAGGGTAGGCTTTGTCACCTCCATTTTAGAGGTGAAGTAACAGAAGCCTAAATGGTGAAGAAATCGGTGCAAATTGCATAGCTGGTAAAAAGTGGAAGCGCTAAGGCTTTAATCAGAGTTTTTGGCTCCAACTCCATGCTCTCATTTCTGTAATTCAGCATGGTGGTTTGGAAAGGGCATGGGGTTGGGATTCCTCCACTTTAATATTTGTATGACCTTGGGCAATGCACTTGAGGTTATAGTAGAGATTGCATGAAGTAATATAGGTGGAAGTGTCTACCATAGCCTTAGCAATAACAGATGCTTAATAAAAGTGCTAGGCATGGAGGCATGGAGGTTTGGGGGAGGGGATAAAAACAAGAGTAAGAGTGCATTTTGGCCCTTAGGAAATTCGTTGTGATGAGGGATAAGATAGCATAGCAATTAGGCTCATGGATTTTGGAGCCATATCACCTGAGTTTGAAGGCCAGCTTGTCTTCTTCCTAGCCGTGTCACTTTGGGTAAGTGACTTATCCTTACCCAAGTATTCAGTTTCATCATCTGTAGACTGGTCATCATGGTAGTATACACTTCAAAGGTTATTGCGAAGATGAAATGCTTTGGACAGTGCCTGTTAGTTGTCAGTACCATTATGTAACTATGTAAAAATGTAAGTGAAAGATTTGGGTAACAGTCAACAAAAACAATGCAAGACATGGCACAAAGGAAAAAATGGAAACTTTTCAAATATGCTCTAAGGAATAAATTTCCTGCTCTGTCTGGAAGCACCTGCAGATACAGTTCGTGACCAGACAGCAAGTGATCTCATTCTTAGCTGCTCATGAAACAGAGTCCAGAAGATGATGCAAATCTTTCTGTTAAAAAATAGTCTTCTTGTGATTTTTTTTTCTTCTCGACTTATACTATGATTTTCTGAGGGCATCTTGCTGCAAGGTCAAGACCTCTGAACTTTCCAGGTTCCATTGGAGAAAGTCTTTGGTATAGAGCATTGTATTATTTTCCTGTTATGAAAACTAAGTCACATCAAATTGCTGGCTTAAAGCAACACAAATATATTATCCTACAGTTCTGGAGGTAAGAAGTCTAAAATGAACGTGTACTCCTTGTAGACATTTCAGGGGAGAATCTGTTCCCAGCTCCTAAAGTCTGCCTACCTTCTTTGTCTTGTGGTTCCTTCCTCCATCTTCAAAGCTAGAAATGTAACATCTTCTCCTCTTTCTGATTCCCCGCTCCCTTTTATAAAGATCCTTGTGATTACCCTGGTTCTAGCAGGAGAATCTCTCCTCAAATTCCTAATGTAATCACACCTGCCATCTAAGGTAACACTGGCACAGGTTCTGGAGATTGGAATGTGGACACTTTTAGGAGCCACTATTCAGCTTATCCCAAGCGTCTAGAAGTCAACACATCTTTCTCTTGCTAATATGGGCAGCCTTGCTTAGAATAACTAACATGAGCTATTATGCAAATTCGCCACCCAACCATGGGTAGGAAGGAGAAAATGCCAATGGTAAGCTAGCATTGTCTTAACACTTATCCATATGATAATTGGTATGAAAATTTTGGTGGGGGCAGCAAGACAGGGAAGTCTTTTGTTGGAACTAAAAATTTCAAAATACTTTGAGAAAGGAGCAGGTCTAAAATATAACTTATTTATTTATCAAAAACACTTTTATAGCCCAGCTGGTGTGGCTCAGTGATTGAGTGTCAACCTATGAAACATGAGGTTGAGGTTCGATTTCCAATTACCATCCAGGTCAAGGCATATGCCCAGGTTGTGACTAGATCCCCAATCAGGGATATCTAGGAGGCAGCTGATCAATGATTCTCATCATTGATGTTTCTCTCTCTCCCTCTCCCTTCTTCTCTGAAATCAATACAAACAAACAAAAACACTTTTATTGAATTTGATGTATGCCAGCACTGTTCTAAACACTTCATAAGCATCATTCAATTCTTCTCACAACCCCATGAGACACATTCTGTTAGCATTATTCCCATTTTATAGGCGAGGAGATGGAAGACACATCCAAGGTTAGGTTAGTGCCCAACATCCCACAACTGGAAGTGGTGGCACCTTGTGAGATGGTATCAGATGATCTTGAACAGCAAAATCCCTGGCTCCTGCCCCCTTGAGCATTCTCCACCCATGGCATCATGTATCCTCCAATTCACATTCTCCTCATGTCCCTCAGGGTGGCCCTGTTTAGATGGTACAGCATGAACATGCGGAGAAGTAGTTTTTACCTGATGGAATGTCTTTATCTCACTTCTATAATGAATGAGGGCCCCAGGAAAGCAGGGAGGGGGTACTTTTGAATCCAAGAGTTTGGAACAGACTTTAATGATCATTCTGATTATCAAGGTTTCCAAAAAATCTGTCCTTGCGGGGAAAGCAAAATGGCTGAACTAGTGGGGTGGTCGGGGATAAGGTGGGAAGGTCCAAGTACTTTGCCTAAATCTCCTGCGTCAAACAAGAAAATGCTTTTCAAATCTCAAGTTCTAGTTTAAAAATAATCGAAGGATTTTGCATTCTCAACTAGTAATCTTTGTTAATGAACTGTTTTCCCATAAAACGAGTCTTTGAATAAAATGATCAGAACATTGTGCAATGTGTATCTGGTGATTTTGAGTTTCTCCAGACCCATCTGAGCTGAACACTCAATTCCTGCAGCGATTTAGGAACATGGACTCAAGCCCCACCCACTCATAAGCCTAAGCACCAAACTTACCAAATGATGGTTTAGATCGGCTTGGACACACTCCACTGAGAAGCAGGAAAGGACCTAAAGCCTGCTCATGAAATGTACAAAGTGATATTGTCAATGTAAGTTTTATTAAAAAATATTTTTATTGATTTCAGAGAGAAAGGGAGAGGGAGAGAGAGAAACATTAATGCCGAGAAAGAATCATTGATTAGCTGCCTCCTGCCTGCCCCTTACTACCGGGACTCAAAATGTGACCTCTTGGCTCATAGGTCAGCACTCAACTAGTGAGCCACACCAATCTAAGTCTTGGAGCTAAGGCTGAGTTCTTACTGTTGCTTCTGGAGTTCCCTCATGTCAGATCATCCAAGCTGGTGTGAGGGAAGAGGCAAGAGCAGGAGATGGGGACATTGGGACCCTCCCTTTACCTTAGACCTGGCTGGGCTCCTGGGGACCGAATGGCTGTCTTTGATGGAGAAGCAGCAATGGTTGATGTCATGGGCAGAGAGCAATAGTGCTGAGTGCCCGTAGGACTGGGGGTGTTTTCTTAGTTTGCATTAGAAGCAAGTAGCCACTGTTGTGAGGCAAGGGAGAGACACTCATTCAGTTCAAAGTCAATGGGTTTTCCCAAGCAGAGATGGAAAGGGCTAGATTTGGGGTGGAGTGGAAAGGTGTGGTGGGGAGGTGGTGGAATAAAACAAGAGTCTGTGTTCCAGTCTTTGGTTGGCCCCGGAGGCAACTGCTACACTCCTCTTAATGACTACCTACCTACCTTCAAGTCTCAGTTTTGCCAAACAGGTTAGAAATGTGTTGTTTAAGATTCCAGTAGGCCTAAGGTCACTCAGTGGACAGCTCATGTGGGTCATTCTCAAAGTTTCACCAGACTCTAGTAATTCTTGGTCTAGGCAGATGCAGGCTAAGGTCTAGGCAGAGGTTTCTTTCACTCAGGAAAACAAGATGGTGAGGAGGAGGGAGGCAGAAACACTGGTCCCTATTGAGTTCTGATGGGACTGACTACACCACAAAAGCTAAAAGGTCCATAAACTATGAAATTTTATCCCAACCTCAACTTAAAACCAGACTGTAAGAAAAAGCACCAGGTAGCTTTAGCGTGATTCCCAAGATCAGGACAGGGAAATGGCCACTTTGCCCTTCTGCTTGCTGCTCAGAGCCTCATTTGCAATCTTGTAGGAATATGGTTCTAATCAGGAATGAAATCATAGAGGAAGAGGATTAGAGGGAGAAATCCAGGAGCTGTGCCAGGGGCCTCTCGGTTTCAAGACGGAGCCCACTGGGAGCTCCAAGTCAGAGTGTTTCAGCTGGTGTGCTAACACGGGTCCTCATCGGAGCACGGGGGCCCAGAGCTGTGGGCCAGGCTTCCTTTGCAGCCTTTGTTTCTCCAGGAGACACAGGATTGGAAGGGTCCAAAAAAAGCAGGGGCTTTTGCAGCAGATGGGCATTCCTCTGGATAGAGGAAGATTTTCCCCAGAGGTAGAACCTGAGGATAGGGGCGCCCCTTTTTCTCCCTGCCTCCCCTGCCCTCACTGGGGAGCTGTGTTGCTGTGGCACTTTGAAGTCTTTTCCCCATGGAGGTCCTGGCGGGCTAATGAGTGGATGAAAGGTCTCTGTAGCTGGGGCCTTGAACAGCTAGTTCCAGATGAATGGGCGCTAGCCACCCAGGGTGGCCTGGGGGCCTGCTCAGGAGGCGGAGATGGGAACAGAGCAGGCCTTTGCAGAGTGTTCGCCCCCCCCCCCCCCCCCCCCCCCCCGTGCTAGCCCTGGAAACAATTAGGGAGGGAGGAGAGCAGAGGGGAAGCAAGGACGGAAGGACAGTCCTCCCAGACGGGTGACTCACTCGGCTGGCCTCTCCTTGGGCATGTGAATGGACTGAGGACAGTAGAGGGTGTGAGCTTGCAGACAAGGCAGATTCTGGCAGAAACTCCCTCTTTTGTAGATGGGAGCCTTTTAATCCTCCTATATTTACAGACCATGGGCTATCATCCCCCCCCCCCCAAATTTGGGGCCACAAAGCAATTTTTCAGATGCCCTGGCCTTGGGGTCCCTGTAAGATCCTGTCTTCCGCTTCTGGGGCCCTGAGCCTCTCCTCTTATTGTTGATGAGCTCTCCCTCTCTCCTCTGCCCTTCCCTGAGAGGACAAATGCCTTGGGGCTTGGTTTCCATTATCCCTGAAATCCTTCCCTCCCGGTCATTACATGGTTTCTATCAAATACATGGAGGAAGGCCAGTCATCATTTAACTATCAGGAAATGTCCCTGTACATAGGCTGGTACTAACTGTACCTTCACCATCTGAACTACAGGGTGTTCAAAAACAATGCCAGTTCCAGCACTAGCCCTCCAATTGGCTGGAACTCCTAGGCACGATCTCGGCCCCCACCCCATCTTCTTCCAGACCCTACGCCTGCCTGCTGCTGTTCTTGACCACACATGCTTCTGCGTCTCCCATACCCACACCATAAGCATTTGAGTTTGTGGCCCCAGATGAGGTTGAAGATGGAGAACCTCATCTCCCCACTTTGGTGTTTTTATGGAGAGACAGTTATGAGTGACACTCCTGGCCTCTCCCCTTCCTCTGATTTGATAAGTTTGGAAGAAAGACCCTTGCAGGCCTCAGATTTGCCTGCCTATAGGGACTTCTCTAAAGCTCTGTTCTGATCCAGAGATGGGGGCTCTCTCTGTGGAAGACCACCGAGGTTGTCCATCACTGCCTGCCTCCAGGAGGTCACATTGGATTATTTTGGGGGTTATTGGCTGACATCTCTATCAGGGTCAGAACAGGTGAGAGCTGTGGTTCAGATAGTGAAGGCTAAAATTAGTATCAGCTTAGGTGCTGATGTGCATCTAGGTTGGGATCAGCAAACTTCTTACTCTCAAGTGCTTGCTACCCAAGATTCCCCAGGCCTCATGGGCTACAGGATTTAGTCACCCAGTTTTCTGACCCATGCTCTCTTACCTGTATGGTGAGGACTTTAGCCCTGTGCAAATCCCCCTCCAGGAGAGACAGAGAGACCTCCAGGGGCATCTCTCTCACTCTCACCCGTGGCCCATGTATATACAGCCTCTGCCCACTTGGTGATGTCCCTGCATGCATAGTTTATCAGTGCCACCCATGGGCAGTAGTCCTCCCTGGGAAAGCTGGTATCCGTCCTGGTGGTGCTCTCTCAGGGTGCTCCTCAAGTTCCATCCTGTGATGTCTGAGTCAGTGGGTTCTCTGCAGGCCTCACTGTGCAAGTGCAATTCTGTACTGAAGGGTCAGATAGACCCTTCTCTCATTCTGGGTTAAGCTCTGTGTGGCCCCAAAGTAGCTGTGTGGGAGCATGTCTGTGTGTGTGTGTGTGTGTGTGTGTGTGTGTGTGTGTTCACATTCCATCGCTGGTTCATCTTCTCGCTCCAAGGGCCTCCATGGAGTTGACTGAGGGGCTGTAATATGATCACTTGGCTGTCTTTCCCATCCCAGGGTTCCCTTCCCACCCACCCCAGGCTCCCTCAAAACTCCCCTCTCCACCAAAATTTCTCAGGAACCTCTATTCATGCAAGTTGATTTTTCAATGGCCAATCCAACTGTCCTGTCCAGACAACCTGAATGACAAAAGCCAGCATCGATTGAACCAGACACTGCTCTAACCACTTTATGTGAACTGAGCCGTAGAATCCTCCCAACAGCTCTGTGAGATAATGCTTCTATTATTACATTTTATGGAGGTGGACACTGTTCAAAGGGTTTCGGAGATTTCTTCAGGTCACACACCAGGTCAGTTAGAGAGCTGCTCTTCAGATACGAGTAGTCTGGCTTCAAGGTCAAACCTCTTAGCCCCCACCCTAGGACTGAGACTGTGATGTAGGCCAGGGAGGAGGAAAAAGGGAAGGAAAAATTTAAGAAAAGTTGGAGATAGGCAGAGAAGTCATTAAAAGGGAGAAAAAATAAAAATAAGCAGGTGCACCAGCTCCCGAAGTTTGCATGAGAAATTACTCCATCACACTGTATTATAAAGAAGGGACCTAAGAGAATCCATCCTCCTCATTTCATCAAAGAGAACTCTCAGGCCCAGAGCAGCGCGAAACTTGCCCAGGATGAAAATGTGTGCATTTTGAGAGGATAAGGGAAAGTAAAATACAAATTTAAAGGGCTTCTAAAATGGAGATGGTGCAGATCTTTGTTTTGCTTTATAAATGGAATATGAAGGCCCAGAGGGATGAAATGACTTGCCCAAGAATAAAACATGTATCTCAGAGAGGCTAAGGAAAAGAGAACAAAAAAAAAAAAAAAAAAAAAGGCATGAAACTAGCCTGAATGAATGTCTAAAATGGAGATTATTCCATTTTTTTGTGTTATAAATGGAAAGAAAAATTACTTTCTATTAAATAAGAGTATATTAAATGTACTCTTTATACCTCTATTGAGTAATGGCGAAAATGAAAGGTATGCCTATTGATCCCTTTGTGCATCTTGTAAAAGCAAGCCGTTTGCTAGCTGGAATAGACTAGACCTGGGGGCCAGATGCTCTCTCATTTCATTAATTAAAAAGGCTTTTTTGGGGGGGTATCTCACATGTGTTTGAGGGGAGGCACATAAATCCATGGCGGTCTGAGAGGCATGATGACAAAGGTGTGCGTGGCGTTGGGCTCGTGCGAGGCCCCTCTGTGTTTAGGCGTCGGGATAGATCAATGAGTAGGAAGCACTCAGCATTGCAAACACTGGGCATATGTTTAAACATGAATCACTGCAGAAAGGCTGAGGTTAATGCGAGCGCCTTTCAATTCCCTAATAGAAAATCGAGCCAGCCCACGCCTCTGCCCACAGACCCAGCGATGCCCATGTGGTTTCCGTGTGGTCAGAAGCATTAGTCAGGGTCTTGTCCATATCTATTAGGAGGGAGGAAGCCCATTTAGCAAATTAAAATTGTTTTTATTTCTCCAGCTAATTGTTTTCTAATTGTTTAAGTAAAAGGTTTTGGTCTTGATTAGAGGCTTTTAGTAAATTAAATGTGTTCACATTCTACAAGTCTAATATTTAGATCGTGGAGAGTCAGGAATGGCTAGTGAGGTTTGCTATGCCAGGGGTTTTGGAATATAAATGTTGATGCTGAACAGGCCTCAGAGATTCTCTGCTTCAACACTCATCCTACTAGCGAAGGGAGGGAGGCCCAGAGAGGGTAATGCATTTGTCAAAGGTCACACAGCTTGAAGAGTGGGAGAATCTCAGCCAGAGCTGCTAAGGGCTATAGCCCAGGCCAACCAAACCTTTTAAAAATAAACACCTCTGATTAATACAAAGGCTTTAATTAAATATTAACCTCGATAATAGCCTGTACATAGAATAAATGGGGCATGCAGAAATGTCAATTAATATGTTTTGTACCTGGATGTAAATTATGTATTTCACATTGTAATGTAAACTGGTCAGTTGATATTTAATCAAGTAGTTGTTACAGAAAAATTTAACACACTGTTGTGAGAATTTGAGCTAAGTAACCTAAAGGGAGACATCTAAGTGTGTACACACTCCTTACAATAAAATCTATATAATCCATTATTAATTTTAGAACAAATGTGAAATAAAATTATGTTAATGTGATGCAGGATTTTCCGAAGTGTGTTCCTTGGGACCAATGCCATACAATGATAACCAATCCTTTGGGGTTTGGGGAAATGATTTTGTTGTCTAATAAAGTTGGAAAACATATGTTATGCAAAGTTACACAATTTTTTTTTTCTCTTTATTTTTCTCCTCCGCTCCTCTTTCCCTCCCTCCTTTCTTATTTCATTCTTTTGTCCTCTCTTCTTTCTCACCCTCTCTTTAATTAGCATCAGGCCATTGGGAGACTTGAGCCCTGGGAAACCTTGGGGGGAAAGGGGCTGGAGGGGAGACTCAGCTCGGGACAGCCCCTCTTAGTTTCCAGGCAGGATCTGGGGAAGGCTGGCTGGAGTGACACCAGCTATTTCTCTTGTCCAGGGGCCTGGCTTGGCCCACCTGGGCTTCCTCACCACTCAGCCCAAGAAGCCCCAGCCTTTCGCTCCAATCCAAACCTCTTCCTCTATCCTGGTCTCGTGTTCAGCCCCCTAGCCTGGCTCTCCTCTCCCCTTCCTCTCTCTTCCACCCCAAGCTCCTTAGCCATCAGGGTGGCTTTCAAACAGGAGAGGCGCCTCATGTTTGCATCCGACACTTCCCAGGGACCTGTTTTCACGGACGTGCTGATGATGGAGCCCAGTTCCAGGCTGCCTGTGAATCCCAGGGAAACAAGCTCTCCTGTCTCTGGGATGGATTTGCGAGGGGCCACCAGTAGACACAAACTTTCCTCTGGCTTGTCCAGTCGCTTTGGTTATTAACAGCCTTGTAGAAATAAGCTTCTCTGTCTTGAAATATGGAATGACTGGGAATACAGCCCCGGGATTTATGGCTCCACACGGCATGTAGATATAATTTTTACTTTGCTGTGATGATGACAAGATTCAGTAAGTATTAGGCAAGCGATTCTGAATTACTTGGCTAAAATATGGGCCATCCCTGGATACTCAGCTTCTCAGAGAGGGTACCTGGTTAGCCTTGGGTCCTCTGGGGGCAGAGATACTTGGAATCTAAATTCCACATGGCTGGCTTGGAAAGGTGAGGACCATTTTGGCTGAGCCTCTTTCTTGGGATTTTTGGAGGAAGATGGAAAAAAAAAAAAAAGACTGCCTGCAGACCTGCCACTCAGATCTCTGATAAGCTCTTCTTTTATTGCCCCACTCACTTAACCTCTGCCTCCTTGTTCTTTCTGTCCCCTCTGGGGATCGGGGAAGGGGAGAGTGGGAGGAAGGGGAAAGAGTACTTTCTTTTGAAGCTCGTCACCATTTTGGTTCAAAGTCTGTAAATAAAGGTTAAACGGTGAGGGAGTCCGAGTTAGCACAATAAATGCCCACTTGAGCTCTTCGGGAACTGTCCCCCACTGGCCAGCCTCCTGGGGCCCCCCTGGAAGAGGCAGCTGCAAAGATCAAACCCTTGAGCTATTTGGTCTTCTGAATCCAATTTGATTTGGCCCCACTATCACCCACTGACATTTGAAATGTGTCTATTTAAAAAGAAGAAAGAGAGAGAGAGAGAGAGAGAGAGAGAGAGAGAGAGAGAGAGAGAGAGAGAGAGAGAGAGGAGAGCACAAATAGGAGGGGAAGAAGTACGCTGGAGATGTCACATCCTGCTAGGCAAGAAAAAGAAATAAATATCCGGCTTTGCCAAGACTGAAGTCTGTGTGTGTGTGTGTGTGTGTGTGTGTGTGTGTGTGTGTGGTATTGGTTGTTTTTTTCTTTTCGTCTTGGTCTTTTCCTGTGTTTCTGCCCTCACACTGTCACGTTTATTAAGATGAAGATAAGGATGACTTCAACGGAGTTTTTCTAGAAGGAGGGGGCTTAGGAAGTGAATGGGCTGAGCCTCCCTCTTGATTAGTCACAGGGCCGTGCTTTGGAAAGTGTCCTCATGATCCGGGCCCCTGGATGGCTGGGTGAGGGAGGCCCCTGGAGGAAGTTAACTGGCCTGAAACAAAGAGAACAAACGCAGGAAGGATGTCCTTGACCTGGCTCCCAAATCCAAGACCAAGGGACAGGGTCCTGCAGGCCTGCCTCTGGCGGTCAAGCAGTGTTGGATGTGTCCTCTGAGAACGGGCCCCCCGGAGACGCCGAGAAGGGGCTGCCTGGGGAATTTCTAACTGGGGCTGGGCCATTCTGGTGCCTGTAAGTTCTAGTCCAGCGCTTCTGGATCCTGTTCAATGGAGGCTCTCAATCAGTCAGAATGGAGTGGGGTGGGAGATTCTGCATTTCTAACAAGCTCCAGGTAGCAAAGGTGTTGCTGGTCATGGACCACACTTTGGAGAGCAAATGTGCTGGGCACAAATGTGAGGTGGGGGCTTGAGGAAGGGCTGGGCCTGAGGCTGCAGCAGTGAGAAGTTTTGCTCAGGAGTGTTAAGAATGGGTTTAGCTATTTGGGGGCAGGCCAAGGTAGCACTTGGTTTCTCCACAGTTACCCAGACTTGATACCTCGGGCATTTTGTAACCTTAGGAGAGAATTCTTCTCAACAAATAATGCATAGCACAGTGTTTCCTCAGTGTTGTCCCTGGATCGGCTGACCTACTGTAGAGTCATCTTGAGAGCTTGTGAGAACTGTGGATTCTTTAATTGTTTTGTTTAAATATTTTTAATTGATTTCAGGAAGAGGGAGGGGGGGAAAGGGGGGAGAGAGAGAGAGAGGGAGAGAGAGATCAATGTTGAGAGATAATTATTGATCAACTGCCTCCTACAATCTTCCTACTGGGGATCGAGCCTGCAACCTGGGCATGTGCCTATCCGGGAACAAAAATGTGACCTCCTGGTTTATGGGTTGATGCTCAACCACTAAGCCACACCAGCTAGCCGGGCAACTTTTTTTTTTTTTTTTTTAAAACTCTGTAACATATTGGAAACTTCTCTTCAGGCAAATACATTTCTCCAGTATACATTTTAATTATATGCTATTGGGTTTCTCTCTTTAAAATCCATTGTCTGTAAGTGATCTCTTTATTAACATTGCTTCCCTGAACAAAGGAAAATATATATTTCTTTTCTTCCTCCTTCCCTTTCTTTTTAAAGGTTACCTTTACAAATCAGATATAAGCCAGGAGTGAGAGTTTGGGAATTGATTTTCCAGATTCTGCTGGGTCCCACTCATGAGATATATCCAGAGTTACCTTGAGAGAAAATGTGTAAATCTTTTTGGAATCCTGAGAGAGTGATACACACACACCACCACCACCACCAACAACAACAACAACTAAGGCACTATTGTTATTTCTGTAGTACTTATCACTGAATTCTCAGCCGTTGGCCCATAAAACCATTTAAAAAAACAAACCGCTTTAAAGGTAAAAACAGAATATCCTTTTGTCTTCTTTTCTACAAAAGACACATTTCTCATTTTTTCATGGGCCCAACCCCAAATCTAGTGAAACTGCTTCATTAGAGACAGGGCGAGGATCCAACAGTTTTAACAAGTTTCTTAGCTTTTCATTTATTTATTTTAGCATTCTGTAGTTGGAGCAACCCTAATGGAAGGAGTAAAGAAAAGTATTTTTTCTCTCTCTTTTTTTTTTTTTTAAATATATATTTTTATTGATTTCAGAGATAAGGGAGAGGCAGAGAGAGATAGAAACATTAATGAGGGGAGAGACTCATTGTCCAGCTGTCTCCTACATGCCCCACCCTGGGGATTAAGCCCTCAACCCATTCCATGACCTGACCTCCTGGCTCATAGGTAGATGCTCAACCACTGAGCCACGCCTGCTAGGCTAAAGGAAAGTATTTTCAAAGATGGACCATCTTGGCTGTTGGTAGGTTTCAATTATTCATGTTGTTGAAAAGAAGCATCGTCAAATATTGAGCATGGCCTCCTAGTGAGTTGGGAGGCTTCCCATTGCTTGAATAGGTTATGCTAATGAGGGAAGTGTGTACTTTAGGCAGGAGAATTTCCCACTTTCCCTAGAGGCTGGAGGCATAGGTCCCTGCCAATGCCACATATCACATGCTCAGAGGACCACGCTCATCACATATATCAGTTATCCCAACAGATTCAGACACAACCATGAAATGCTGTTATTACTATTCCCAGTGTGATGGAGTCGGTATTGGATGGATGGACAACTCAAATTACAATGCAATTTTTGTTAACAAATATATACACCAGAGATTTATAAGACCTTTTCATTACCCTGGTTTTGCAGATAAAGGCAAGGGTGGGGGAGGAAAGGAGGCCAGAGGGACTCTGAAAGGCATATGATTAAAAAAGAGAAGGGGAGGAGGGCAGCTTATTCTCATTCCCAAGCCAGATCAATCCTTATTCCAAAGTGATCTCTAATCAAAATCCAGCATATGGTTTTTATTAATTTGGGGGCAATTCCCCTACCATCTAGTGCAATAAAAAAGGATGTTGATCTCATAAAAGATTATAGCATCCCTTATCAAGCTAGCAAACAAGAAGTGTAAAATCCAAGATAATGAAGTAAGTTGAATTGCTTCACCCTTCCCTCCCTGGTTTTATTATTATTATTTTATTGCTGAAAGTTCTGAGGGGAAGAGATTCGGGGCTGGCTTATGAATAGATTATAAATCAGGTTCATTTCCAGTATGAAGTTGGTACCAAGGGCTCAAACTTCTCCTCAACAGCCTCAGTGGGGAGGAAGCAAAGTTCTACCCTTAAGCTCTAATTTATAGGACTGAGTCACTCATATTCGACTTCCTGTGATCGAAAGATAAAAAAAACAAAAACAAAAACTGAGCTTCTGAACTTTGTTGTTGTCAGTTGGTTTGACCAACTCTTGTTCCCTCTGGTGGAGTATAGGTTCCTGTCTCTTTCTCCTCAGGCCAATGGGGACAAGTAGTTCCCCTAAGAAAGCCCAGCCATGCACATTAGCTTCTTCCTCAGGGATGCTGTCTACCATGAACTTTGAAAAATAGCCTCCAACTCGGCCCGTGCAGATACAGCCAGGGGGTGTGTGAGGGATTAATACGGAGGAGATGACATTCCATCTCTGGAAGCTGCTAGTCCATTCTGAGAGAGGCCAGGAGGGAGGGCGGAGGTCTAGGCTCTGTTTACCCAGGTTTCTTATTGATCGTCTCCACCGGCCTGTGAGGCAGCAGTGGTGGCCACACCTCATAAATGCAGACACCGTGTCTCTAGGAGGTTAGATCATCCACTGGAGGTCACACAATTAGTTGGTGGTGGAACAGAGATGCCAGCCAGAGTCAGGGGTCTCTCTCGGGGCAGCTTTCCACGAGGAAAGTAGGTTACTGTGGAGCTCACCAAGCGGGATGATGCTTCTTTGTGAGCTGGATCTGGGCTCGGGAGACAGATTTGACCCATGCTTTATTTATTTATTTATTTATTTATTTATTTATTTATTTATTCATTCATTCATTCATTCATTCATTCATTCATTCCAAACTGCGCTCTGCAGATTTGATAAGCATCCTGCAGAAGGCCATAGCACAAGTGTTCAAAGAAGTCACCATGGATGGGTAACTTCTCAAAGAAGAAATGATCCTGCCACATTTTGTGGGTGAGCGGGCGTCTTGGTCAGCTCAGGCTGCTAGAACAAAATGCCGCAGGCCGGTGGCTTAGACAATGGAGGCTGATTCCTCACAAGGCTGAGGCTGGAAGCCAAGGTCAAGGTGCTGGCAAAGTAAGTTCCCAATGAGGTCCCTCATCCTGGCTGGCAGATGGCTGCCTTCTCATCATGTCCTCTCATGGCAGAGAGAGCCAGGGAGAGCAAGCAAGATCCGGTCTGACTTCCCTTTCTTACAGGGACACTGATGCCATGATGAGGTCCTACCTTCATGACCGCATCTGAACCTACTTACCTCCCACAGGCCTTACCTCCAATACCACCAGGCTGAGGTTAGGGCTCCACATGTGAATCTGAGGGTGGTGGTGGGGGGAGCACAAACATCCAGGCTACCATAGGGGTCACTGTACCAGTGAGATGAGGACCGAGCACTTCCTGTTTTCTGCTCTGACCCATGGAGCCAGGGCCTGGAGGGGTCTGGCTGGAAGGAACAGGGCTGTGGACCAGGCAGACAGGGGAGGAGCATTGCCTCTGTGCTGCTCTGAATGCTGGGAAGCCGGCAGGCCTGGCAGAGGGCTTCTCAGTGAGCTGTCGGGAGGCTCGCGGGGATATTTCTCAGCTGAATGAATTGCTGTTTCAGGCTTTGGTAACTGGGCACATAAAACCTTTTCCTGTCATCCTTAAGTAATTTTTCCAACCTTGATGCCCGGAAGAGAAGCATTTCCTTGCAACCTCAGCATTCTGCTGCTAAAGGCTGAGAAGTATCTCAGGATAGTTCATGGGATGCCCTGTGTGATGTGTGGCTCCTGAGAGAAATTTAACACTGGCGGAGAATCCCTCAGATTAAACGGCAAGAGTGCTGCTCAGAGAGACGCTGAGACCAGAGAGAGAGAGAGAGAGAGAGAGAGAGAGAGAGAGAGGGAGTTTGGCAGACAAGAGGTTTCTCACTCACAGGGCCAAGGATTCCAGAGAATGTCATCAATTGCAATATCAGTTTACTTCTCATCTAATGAATTTTAATGGCAGCTTTCACCATTACCTCCAGGAATCCATAAGGAACAGAAAAACCTGCCTGGCAACGTATTTGATCATCCCTCACGCAAAATCTCTGGCATTATCTCAGCTCCTTTGCTAACCCACATTATTTTCTCACAAAACATTTTAAATATAGCACGAGGACTATCCATCGCATTGCCTGCACTCACTGTAAGCTGAGCGCAGACTTGCTTTGAGCAGTCTTATTTTTCTTGCATATCTTATTTTGTTATTCAAATGAGGGAGCATATTTTGCATGAAGTTACACCTTTTCAGAGGCAGATTTTGTTCTGGAAAATTGGTGCAGCATTTCCATTTCTCACATCTTTACATGGCTGGCTTCTTGTCGGCAGATGTAACTGTGTTTGACAAGGGAGCCCTGTAATCTGGGCCCTGCAGGGAGTGGGTCCTCGTGCGCTTCCGAATCTCTAATTAGGAGGCTCTCTCGCCCAGAAGAAGGTGAACACCGACAGGTGTTTCTCGAGTTCTTAAGTAGTTCCTTCACCAGAGTTTTCTTCAAAATACGGACCCTGGGAACCTGAGAGTCAACTTTGTCCTCAACTTGACCTTCAGGTTTTAATCTGACTGGCTTCCTAACAAGGTGTGTGTCTCATTAGCCATGACGGAGAGCCCACTGGGCCACACAGGCCGGCGTTGACCAGCTCACCTGGCTGCGTGGAGAGGAGGCAATCCCCAAGCGTCCCTTTTTGCTTTCTTTTGAAATGGAGTGTTTGACATTACCAGCTGGCATTTGGCACTCATTATCAAATACCAGCATCATGGACTGCAAGCAAGTGCTTTTCAGACTGGCCGGCTGCACAGCATCTCGCACAGACATTGCCCCGTCATCCCTGGCCCGCTAAGCTCTGGCCCCATTCTCACTGTGACCCCCCCCCCCCCCCCGCCCCCACTAGCAGATCATTGACTGCACAACTCCAGGGGGCACTGTCTACATTATACACCCCAGGGGCTATGGGAGGGGTACCCCCCGAATTGTATACCAGGGTAGCCCGCCATGCTGCATGAAAACAGTCAATCACATCATTAGGCCAGAGAATTTCATACGCCGAGTCTCGGTGACTCCATTTCAGAGCAGCATTCTTACTGGCCTGGGAAGCTGCCAATCAGCTTCTTCCCTTTAGCCTTCAAGCTAATCCTCTGGATGCTGCCTAGAATTCCCTTAGTTTTGTGTTAGTTTTCTATTGCTGCTATAACAAATTATCCCAAACGTAATGGCATAGTATGAATTTATCTGACAGTCCCATAGAGGAGGATTCCACTGTGAGACTTACCAGGCCCAAAATCTAGGTGCTGGCAGGCTGTGTTCCTCCCGTCGGCTCTAGGGCAGAATCCGTGTCCTTGCTCACTCAGGTGTTGGCCGCATTCAATTCCGTGGGTTAAGGACTGAGACCTCTGGCTCCCCGCCAGCTGTCCACTCCTGGAGGCCTGCGTCCAGTCCTTGTGTGTAGACTCACACTTCAGGCAGCAGCAGTGGATCGAGTCCCTCCCACACGGCCACTCTGGCCTTCCGGAAGAACCTTCCTCAGGTTCTCTGCTTTAAGGACTCGTGCGATTGGGTTGAACACACCTGGGATATCCCAAATAATCGCCCCGTATCACCCACATCTGCAAAGTCCCTTTTGCCGAGTCCCATAACATGCTCACAGGTTCCTGGGATTGGGGTGAGGATGCCCTTGGGAGGCCCTTCTTCCGCCTGTGACATTATTGATCCAATGATCTTAACTCTTTGAATGGTTACGCGTTAAAACTAACTATTTATTGAGAACCCTGATTGAGCATTCTGTTTCAGGGAATGTAAACTGATTGTCATTGTTTTCTCCATCCACAGTCATTATCTTCTCACTTTATCCTTTTGATGACCCTCTGAGGCACATGTGTCAAACACAAGGCCCGCGGGCCAAATCCAGCCCGCCAGGCCTTGCAATGTGGCCCGCACTGTCATCACTGCACTCCGCTGTCAGTTTATGACATTGTCAGTTTATGACTGTTCAGTAAACCATTCGGCCCGCGATTTAGGCTGGATTTTAGATTTTGGCCCCTTCTCTGATTGAGTTCAACACCCCTACGTGAGGTGATATCCATGTCGGCCTAGAATGCAATCAGCTGCAAGTAACATAAAGCTCAGCCAACGCTGGTTTCTTATTTTATAAAATAAAAGGAACTATATAGCACCTCAATATATGCCATCAGAGCCTCCAGACTCTGTCATTTCTGAGAGGGAGAATACTATGGCATTAATAGCATGGGCCCTGCAGCCCATTGTGTGGGTTTTTATATGTTTCATCCTCTGTAAGTAAGGATGGTAATATACTCAGCCTATGGGGTTGATAGAGTTAATACATTGAATGTACCCAGAAGCATGCCCGGTACATAGTAAATGCTCAGTAACTGTTGGCTATTTTAAATATTATTCCTGAATCACCATCCTTGGCATGTTGGGTTTTGATGTCATATCTTCATGCTCATCACCTCATGGTCACAAAATGGCTGCTGGGCTTCTAGCTATTGCATCTAAGTCCCAGACAGGAAAGAGAAGGGACAAACAAGAGAGAAGGAGGCAGATTTGCTATTTGTATCAGAAAGTCAAACACTTCCCAGAAATCTCTAGCTACTTCTGCTCTCTTTTCATTGGCAGGACAATGCCCTATAACCTTTCCTACGTGGAAGGAGAGTCTGGGAAAGCAAGTTTTTTGTCTGTTTCATTTCATATAATGAAGACTCTGGATGGGCAGAAATACATCGGCCCTATCTCATTGGCTTTTCTGCAGTCCCAAGAAAATGGTGACCTTGTCAGTAAAGAAGGGGAGGACATGAAACATGGAAAGGCACTAACAGGATATGCACAGTCAGTCACAGGTACTTGAGTGTGTGTGAGTCTTAGCCACACACGGGGCAAAGATTTTGACTGGAGAAGGGTGGGAGCTGGGGGGAGAGCCTCTGGACATTGGGTAGTGTTTTGGGCTGAATTGAACCCCCCCCCCCCCCCCGAACATGCTCAAGTCCTAAATTCCTCTACCCGTGAACGGAACTTTATTTGGAAAGAGGGTCTTTGCAGATATAATCAAGTTAAAATGAGAACATTAAGGATGGGGGTGGGCCCTAATCCAGAGCTTGCCATCTTTATAAGAAAAAAATTTTGGATACAAAGGCATACAGGTCAGACTCCATGTGACCATGGAGGGAGAGATGGAGGTCTGCTGTAATAAAGGTGGAATGCCAAAATGTAGGGAAAAGAAGCTTCTATTTGGTGCTTTTAATACTCGGGTGCAGTCTGGTTTGTCTCTGGCTCCCGCAAGAGAATCGGCCACGTGCTCCTGCAGTCATTGCTGCTGACGGGGTGAGAAAAAGACCCAGCCAAGAGCAAGGAGAGGCTGGGGGTCAAGTGAGGTCCCGCTGAGGAAAACCAACCTGGTCAGCACAATCTCCGTCTCAGATGCTCTGACCTCATTTCATTCCTCTGTAGCTTACCCTGGAGTCCTGAGATTCAGCCAAACAGTGTGCATCCTCCAGAAGTTATCCTACCTTCAGCAACCTGGGGCACCTTCCCACTGGCTTAGTGCAGTGTTTCTAAACTTCATTTTTTTTTTACCACGCTGTGACTAAAATAACAAATATATGTATATGTATATGTATCACCCAAGGATATTTTTTTTCCATTGATTTTTTTAGAGAGAATGGAGGCAGTGAGAGAAGGAGGGAGAGAAACATCTACATGAGAGAGACACATTGATTGGTTGCCTCCTGTATGCACCCAGACCAGGACTGAAGATAGAACATGCAACCCAGATATATGCCCTTGACCGGGAATTGAACACATGACCTTTCTGTGCACGGGTTGATGCTCTAACCACTGAGTGACACCGGCCAGGGTGAAATATTTTTACTTTTAATGATAACTTACTTCACCGTAAGTGGAAAAAAGCCAGGTTCATTTTGTATTAAACAGAAAACAATTATACAGTTAATATAATGAAAGCAAAGCAAAGCTCTTCCATTCAAGCTACCCTGTTTCCCCGAAAATAAGAGTGTCTTATATTAATTTTTGCTCCCAAAGATGTGCTAGGTCTTATTTTCAGGAGATGTCATATTTTTCCATGAAGAAGAATACGGTACACATTTATTGTTAAATGAAAATAAAGGAAATTTATTACCTGTATACGGTACGGTAGTACGGTAGTTGTCAACACAAACCAGACAAACTGTGAATCCTATAGTATCAAGAATTTACTCATTTATTCAATGACAATCATGTCATCATTTTCTGGAACATCATCATAACAATCCAATTCCTGGATTTCCTGGTGAATTTCTTGTGACTCCATTTCTTTCAGAATCAGTGGACCAAATCTCTCATGTTTAGCCTAGGGGGGCCTTATTTTTTGGGGATGCCTTATATTTCACTCAGAAGGAACCCTGTAAGTAGGTCTTATTTTTGGAGGATGTTTATTTTTGGGGAAACATGGTAGTGCCTGCAGAAGCCCGAGGCCTGCTCTCTGTTAGTGAGAGATTAGCAAATGGTGGAGGTGTGTTGAGGACATACCAGCACCTGGCCACTCGTTTCTCCCCGCAGAAGGCAGAGAATGGAAAAGAGAGAGCTTTCTCGTGGTGACTGTGTGCTACCTGAGCGCCACCTAAAGTGGGATGCTTTGTGAAAATCAGCGCTCATACTGGTCAGTGACACTGAGCTTCCATCAGCTGATGTAACAGATGCTTCATGCACGGCATTTCCTGTAATCTGCACAGCACCACGAGGTCAGCCTGAGCATTACCACGTTAGAGCCCGGCGGCTGAGGTTAAGAGAAGCTCCAGCTTGTCAGTGCAAGAGCCACTCGTAACCCACCCACCACCCAGCGCCTGACTCTCCGGGAGACCTGGGGGCGGGAGGAGAGTGCCTCAGCCATTCACTGGGCTCAGCCGTGGCCCAACATGACAGTTTCTCACCACCACTCCAATGAGCTTGCTGGAGCAGGTGATGGGATCCCAGTGCCAGAGCAGCAATGTGGAGCACAAGTCCCCCAGGGAGCTGGGCACACCCCCAGGCAAGAATGGAGGTGTCCTGATGTCACCTCGGAACGACCTCACTGCTTCTCAACACAGTCTGCTGGCACCCACAGTGAGAATCCGCCAGCTTGCCCACCCCCAGACTGACGGGCACAGGCCTGGTTTGTGTGTTGGGGGAGTGGAGTGATCCATTAGTAGAGGCAACATTTCATGTTCTGGGACAAAGCTGGATTTCTCTCTCTCTCTCTCTCTCTCTTTCTCTCTCTCTCTCTCTCTCTCTCTCTCTCTCTCTCTCTCTCTCTCTCACACACACACACACACACACACACACAGCCCCTGTAAGACAGTCAGCTCACCTGCAGATGCCCATGTGCCCATCACTCTATTGCATTCTCTGCAGGGCACTGCATCCTGTGGCTTGCCTTTGCAGAGCACAGCGCAGAGAGCACGGCCTCTGAAAGCGGGCCCCATTCCGAGGCTTCTCCTTTCAGGCCTGGGTGGAAAAAATCACCGTGAAGAGGCCCAGCCCCAGGCCAGCCCTGTCACACTGCGAAGGTCAAGAGAGGGTCAGGAGGAAAGCGGATATTGGAAGGCCACCTGGAGAGCAGGCTCCGCCCCAGCCCCCCAGCCCCCACCTGGGGATCAGGACACAGGATCCGGGCGGAGGGTACAAGGCAAAGGCCCCCTTTCTAATCACAGAGCGCTGCTTATCAAAGGGATTCTGACTCCTAGGTGGTGGAGCTCTTGGGAGCTGGGGCCTGGGAGGTATAATATGACTAAAAGCTGCTTTAATAAAGCGCAGGGCTGGGTTTGAGCTGCACTCCCCATAAATCAAAGGGCGACATCGCCTTTCTCTCTGAAGATCAGCGAGACCACGCGTGGTGGGGCTGGGGCGGCTCTTAAATCTCATCCCCAGCCCTTTGAGCACAAACACAGCCGAGGCTGGAGGACAGAGGGGGCTGCAGGCCGCCCCTCCTCCCGGGGAGCACGCTCATTCCCTGGGCGATAAGAAAGCTGAACGGCTCTGAGTTGAGCAGCCTTGGAAAACAATTAGGCAGAGAAGCCAGATAACCTGTTGAAATTATGGCCCTGCACTCTACCGCTCTCCATAAATTTTCCAGCAGCCTCTCTCCAGCTCAGGGGCCTGGTCTGCTTCCACCTTTAATAGTTGGGGGAATTAAGCCATCAAAGTTTCATCTACCTGTCTGACTTCGGCCAGAAGGACAACTTATTTGCTTGGATACCTTTCAAAACGGCTGTCTACATAGATTATAATTTAATATATGGCGCAACTCACACGGGCTGCCTGTTTTCTTGAGCCTAAAATGTCAAAATCTGCATTTACACGTTCTAAATTTTCTTCCACGCTGCCCTCACTCTAAATAGTAATCACAGTGCAAGCTAGGAAGAATTAAAAAGAAATTGCGCTGAGATTTACTTTCAAAAGGTAAGCAGCAGTGTGAACTCAGAGCTGGGCCTCTGATCAGAGCGGCCACTGTAGAGCTACAGCTGGTTCTTATTCTCTGAGAGCCTCAGTTTTCTCATCTGCAAAATGGGGATAGTGCCCACCTTAGCTGATGTGAAGAGAAAATGAGGTAAATTGCTCCTGTCCACTCAATAAATATTAGGCCTCCCCTCTTTAGTGAGGGCTCATGATTTGACGAATTTTTCTAGTGCATGCAACCCACTCAATGCTTTCACCTGGGCCAGCTTGATTTATTTAAATGCCCATTGGTGTGAGTGGTTCTCCCAACTACTTCAGTCCCTGGAGTGCCTAAATAACTTTCATTCTTGTTGGGTCTGAAATTCCAAAGGACAAGTTCCTTAGTTCATTTAAAGCTCTGTTTCCTCATAGTTAGAGGATTCAACGGGATAAATCACGAAAAATATTTAGGCCAGTATCTGGCACTTACTAAGCACTTAATAACATCAGCTGTTATTCTTATGAAGCCCAACCCTCCCTCTCCCATCACACATCCTGTCCTCCTCGCTGCCCGGGTCACATGTATTTGGAGGTGCTCTGGGCAGATGCTCGTGTTCTGTTCTTTCTCGGAAAACCCATGCCCTTCCTTGTGTGGCCTGCTTACATTCCTCCCGTTCCTCAAGGGTGTTTCAGATGTCACATCCTCCATAAGACCTACCCTGCTCCTATCTCTACCCAAAGTCAAAAGCCAGGCCTCCCGGCCAGTGTCCACCGCCACCAGGCACTCACCGTGTGCAGCACTGAGTCTTGGTTCTTTGTATACTTGCTTGTCACTCCTACTCGACCCCCTAGTGTTTGAGGACAGAATCCGAGGCTTTTCCATGTTTGGGATCCTTTGTAGCATTTACCAATGTCTGCCAGGAAGTGGCTGTTGGGCTCTCACTGAATCTCATTTCACATTAGCACTTCTTATTAGCTGGACCAGACAGAAGAAGCACAAAGCCGAGAGTTGTTAAGGTCCAAGTACACGGTTTTTTATGCCGCCAGCCAACCTCAGTATTTGGGATTGTGTGGGGAGGGTCAGTAACAACCAGAAGGTTCAAGTCCAAGGGATGATAGTGAAATGCTACATGTTGAAGCATCTCTCCAGCTCTTCCAGGGGGCGTGTCCACCCTTAACCATGACAGGTGACCCCTGAAGGTCCAGTGACGAGGCAGGTATGGGGATGATGCACACTGGCCACAGGCATTTCCAGTGTGAGCTGCCCACCCACCCCACAGAGCCCTCTTGGCAGCTAGCACAGTATTTCAGGAACGTACAGATTCTCCAAACATACATAATAAATAAAGGAAGTTTGGCTTTTTCTTCCGCTGGATGGCCCTGCATTACAGGGCTGGCTTCTTCGTGCCTCGTTTTCTTCAGCTGCAAAATCAGTATGAACCTGATGTTCTTTGACTATATGACAATCAAGCATTGCTGGGATTATGAAAGAGTCAGCATGTATTGTAAACAATCATTAGTGAGGGTACACATGGCTGCTGGAAGAAAAAGCTCAATTGTCAAGACACTTACAAAACCATCTCTGCTTTCTCTCGATACGCCTAAATAGCGTTCATTAAATCTTTATCTCAGTACCCTCGTCCACAGGACTCAGTTTCCTTATGGAAAGCCAAGGAGCTATCCATCGGCTCACTGCCGACAGCTGTTGAAAGGAGCAAGTAATACAAGTGATTGCAAAGCACTGGCCTCAAATCCGAGGAATTATACAATAATAATAGTAATCATCTGTCACTAAAAGTATTTCCATCTTAGTCGGTTGTAAGTAATACATTTTCTCTCTGCTTAAGTCTCTCTTTACTCTCTAAATAATGCATTACCCATTGCATTTACAAGCTCCCAGCCTGCTTCGTGTTTTAAATTGAAATCTGGCCTGCTCACGTGAGCTAACACCATTCACCTCGAGAATAATACCAGGCGATCTTTAACAACAGGGCTTTGAGATTTATGGTTTGAGCTGTGAGATGGAACGTCAGCAGTGCAGCAATTCAGAAAAAGAATCCTCACACCTCATTTCTTCATTCAAATGAATTCAGCAAATATGTCTTGAGCACAGAGTCAGAGCCAGGCAATGTGTTGCAAATCCGATACTCCGGAGCAGGCCACACAGACGTGGAAACTAATCACTGTAATCGAGGTAATAAAAGTTTTATGGAGGACCTGCAGAAAGTGTCTTGGTAACATACTGGATGGAATTACCCAGTGGGTCTCGGGAGGAGGGCTGTGGGAGGTGTCTTGGTGGGTTCAGTTGCAGATAACTGAGTGCTTTCTAGCTGGTTTAAACAGAGAGGGATTTAATGTGGTGAGCTAGGTGTTTGCCAAATGTAGGGCTGGAAGAGCAGGCTCTAGGCAGGGCTTCCAGGAATAAATCTCAGAACAGCAATACGGCTCACTGATGCTGGTACCCTTCAGAGATCAGAAAGTCAGGCCCTTAGAAGCCAGTGCCCCAACTATCGGCAACAGAATCATGTCGCCTCAGCTGTGATCCATGCTAACACGACCCTCACACAACCTAGGGATCCCCAGGAGGCTAGATGGACACGATGCAGTAAAACCAAACACCTCGGCTACTGTGTTTGCCAGCAGAGCCTCACTTCCCTCTCCCAAAGTGTTTGGCTGATTGGTAGAGGTGGGCCTGGTGAACTCAAGCTGCGAGGAACCCTGGGAAGTGTGGTCTCCAGCGTTAGTACCTCTGGCCCATAGTAACTCTTGCTATAAGAGGGTGGGTGGTATACAAGGGAGCCAGTCTCCAATTTCTGCCTTTAAGTCTTTCATGGGGAAAGAACCACTTCATTTGGGACCTGCAGGATGATTGTAGAGCCACAGGACACAGGGCAGTGGGGGCACAGGACACAGGGCAGTGGGGGCACAGGACACAGGACAGTGGGGCCACAGGACAAAGGGCAGTGGGGGCACAGGACACAGGACAGTGGGGCCATAGGACATAGGGCAGTGGGGGCCACAGGTCACAGGGCAGTGGGGCCACAGGTCACAGGGCAGTGGGGGCCACAGGTCACAGGGCAGTGGGGCCACAGGACACAGGGCAGTGGGGTCACAGGACACAGGGCAGTGGGGTCACAGGACACAGGGCAGTGGGGTCACAGGACACAGGGCAGTGGGGGCAAAGGACACAGGGCAGTGGGGGCACAGGACACAGGACAGTGGGGCCACAGGACACAGGGCAGTGCGGGCCACAGGTCACAGGGCAGTGGGGCCACAGGTCACAGGGCAGTGGGGTCACAGGACACAGGGCAGTGGAACAGGAGCAGCTATGTCTACTGTGTGTGGTCATGGTATGGAGCTGTGAAATGCATGCCTGGTTCAAAGAAATAGAAGTAATTTGAAATGACAGCACAAGATATAAAACTAGGAGCAATAAGACATGAGGAGGGAGAGTCACAGTGGACTGATTTATCAGCACTTTGGATTTTAGGCTTTAAGCTGAAAGTAGTAGGGACATTCAGAAAGGTTTAAAGGAGTGGGTGTATATGTGTGTGTGGAAGAGAGGAGAGAGAGAGAGAGAGAGAGAGAGAGAGAGAGAGAGAGAGAGAGAGAGAGAGAAAGATTATATACAGTGTGCTGGTAAATGTTTAACAACTGGGATCTCCAGATTTGTAGTGTATGCCAATTCTATGTTGTAAATGCTTCCAACACATGGATGGTCTCATTCAAGCTACTGATGTGACATCACTAAACATGGGTTTGGGAAGAGATATTGACAACAGGTTCTTGGGAGCTGGTTCAAACTGGTTCCAGAACTCCTGTTTTTGTGACATGATACATTCTCAAAATAGTTCCTTAAGATGTAAAGTTCCATTTCACAAATGGTAAAACTGAGGCCTAGCGAGCTAAGTATTTGACCCCAGGTTATGCCACTAATTAATGGTGGAACCTTGTTTTAGGTCCAGGTCTGCCTGTTTGCAAAGCTGGTGCCCTTTCAACAAGACTGGATAGTGTAGAGATGGGTTGGATGGAAGCACAGTCAGAGGGAGGAGCCAAATAAAGGTCACTGAAGAGGCTAAGTGAGAGGTGATAAGGCTGAGCCAAGTGTGGTAGGGTGTCAGGAAGCATGGGCACATTGGGCAGAGCTGCAGGATGCAATTGTTGGCCTTGCATCACATCAGAGGGGAGGGGTTGGGGGAAGGGGCAGAGTTATAAATGGAAGGCCAGGATAATTTCCAGGCCTGGGTTGTAACTACAAACACGGTGGTGTCTATGGCCAGGACAGGGTCGTAAGGCACAGGTTTCATTACAAGCTTATGTTCCAGTGCAGGCATGTTGAGGTCAAGGGCCTGTGGAAAGTCCAGGTGGGGATGTCCAGTAGGAAAGGGGAAACCCATGTGCTCAGGAGACAGGCCTGAATTGGCAATGGTGACCAAATCAGTCTAGAGATGGTATTGGAAGCCTTGGCTATAGGTGAACATGCAGGAGACAGTGTGGGGAGGTCTGAGAATAAGCCAATAAAGGGATGGTATCAAGGAGAATCAACTCAGAATCATGTTTCGGTAGACGAGGAACGAGTCTGTCCAGCATGGGAGTTCAACAGTGTTGGGCATTGTCGTGGATGCTTTGATGCCCTCCCTGACCCCATTTCAGCAATAAACTACTATTCTACCAATTGCTGGAATACCTCCCAAAGATGAGCTCCTGCTTTTGGCCCTACTTGGGGACTCCCCACCTGAAGAACACTACCTGGGTCTCACTTCCTTCCAGGGGTGGCCCCTATCCACTGACCAACACAGTGGGATAAAGGCCTAGCTTCCTTGTCCCACTTGGGACAACTCTGCAGGGCCACCGTAGCTCCAAGTTTCCCTGTGGAGTTGGTCTAGACCCAAGTTGGAGTGCATTACAGTTCAGCTTCTCCCTCTGCCCTATCCAGCTTCCTTCCCCTGCCTTCTGTAGGCACTGAACCTAAGTGTGATCCCAAATACACATCCTGCTGACTCACCTCCATTTCAGCATCTGTGTCTCAGGGAGCCCAGCATGTGACAGAACCTTATTCCTCATGTCTTCTGTCCTATGACATTGCTGTTCAACGGTAAGCAGGGCCAGACCAACCCATTCATTCATCAGATCCTAAAATAAACTGGTGGTAGTGGTGGCGGCAGTGGGTGGGGGGTGGGGTGGGGGTAAAAATCAAGACTCTAACATCTTATTGACTGAATAAAGCTTTATTTTAATGCAAAATAAAACAAGAAAATTTTGTATATTCATATATAACAACATCCAAAATTTTTTTTCTGTGGTACAAATGGATTCATTTTAAAAAGTCTGTAAAGAATTTTAATCTCCACCCCCATATGCCAAAATATGATTCACATATTTTATATTCAGAACAGACTTGGTATCACAGAAGCACAGGAAAACACTAGAAAAAGTGACTGCATCAACAGCAGGTTTTGTTTTTATGTTCCAGTAGTAAACAGCACTGCAGTCAGCATAGATGGAACAGAACTCTCTCAAAGAGCTGAGTCAGGACAGTCTGGGGTTAGTTCACTCTCCACTCGGCTTCTAGTTAAGCCCATCTCTGTAAGTCATTACTATTTAAGGACAGGAGAGAGAAAGAGTTTCACTTAGAAGTTGTAGCTGTATGTGAGAGTCTAGGCTTATTTTAGACATCTTTCATTCTCTTTTTTATCGGAAAGGTGACTTTGTAGGGGTATCTTATGGAGAATCGTCTTTGTGGTCTCATTGTGGCATCATTTCTACCTAAGTCAGTGTGAACTGGGAGTGCAGAAAAATAGTCCTGTATGCTGTTTCTGAACCTAACTCCCTCCTGCCTAATTGTACTAAATCTGGATTTTCTGTTGTATATGGATTCAGAAAGCAGTAGGTGTCCACCAGATTTAGCATCAATTTGAAGGCATTGTGGATTTTAGAGTTTAATGCTGACAGGGATTTTAAGGACACACATTCCTATCCACACCAAAGTCTCCAGATCTCTTTATTCCTCTGAACTGCTAAGATGTTCCTCAGAAGAAA
The DNA here is from genome assembly GCF_964339955.1 of Pipistrellus hanaki. Taxonomy (NCBI): domain Eukaryota; kingdom Metazoa; phylum Chordata; class Mammalia; order Chiroptera; family Vespertilionidae; genus Pipistrellus; species Pipistrellus hanaki. The sequence continues at coordinate 76,832,895 of NC_140510.1, read as the reverse complement.
ATACTCGTGGTGGTTACAGGTTAAGAGGATAAATGCTCTTAAGGGCTTGATCTCTATGCCTATGAACCCTAGGCATGACAACTCCAAAAGTTGCTAGGTAGACTTCCTTCCAAAAATAGGTTTACTCAAGAAGTTCATGAATCTTTGGAAAAAATAATGAACCATGTTTTAATTTTATTGACTTTGGTGGCAAAAATAAAGCTACAGTGAAGTCTCTTCTACAAGGCAGTTGTGACTGCGGGTCTGTGGATCTTGCCATGCTCTCGATTATAGGATCTTTGCTCCATAATGTCCTATGCGGGGGTAGGGGGGGTGGGGGGTGGGATTAATGCATACAGACCAAAAAAAAAAATATCTAAGAATAATGAGCTTCACAGTCATCCCCCCCCCCCCCCCCAGTTTTTGTTCTTTAATTGTGATTTAAGTAAATGTTCCTTTGCACTTGCCTTTCATCCACTGATTTGAAATAGTGGGGGAGCAATTATTGTACCAAGAGTGATACTGCCACAGCCAATGACATGACAGGATAATGTAATGATGTGTTTCTCTCCTTGGCAGAGGACTAAATTCTCTTGCATCTAAAATATTTTCAGTGGTTTTCTCCCTTTCATTGCTCTTCTCCAGTAAAGAGGGACAAAAACATAGCCCTTTCAAAACATCATTTCAAGGCATAAATGACCCAGCAGTCAGATCATGAGTCAGGTGGGTGTATGTCGATGGATTTGCAGCTCCCTGTGCCATCATTCCTGGGGTCTCTCTCTCTCTCTCTCTCTCTCTCTCTCTCTCTCTCTCTCTCTCTCTCTCTCTCTCTCTCTCTGTGTGTGTGTGTGTTTGATGGTATTAGTGTTGTAAGCTACAAGGAGACACCTGGTTGAGTTTTTCCAAGGCCCTAAATAAATTGGGAACTATTTTCTGCTACTGGATGCCTACTGATTATAGCCTGGTCTTCTAAATACTCTAAAAACCTGTTCTCTTAAATACTGGAGAGATCTGTAACCTCTGGGTGGTGAGGATTGGTACAAAGGCATTTATCAACCTTACATTCAAGCTGCTCTTAATTGCTGCTTGGCTTGACGGGGCCTCTGTCGTACACATAATGTTGGGTTCTTTCGGGCAGGGTCAACGGGGCATGTGTTATGCTTCAGGCAAGAAGAGAAAACTGCTATAATCATTTTGTGGTCCACCTTAATAGTACCTTCACATCACTGGCTGCCTCTCAGGATTAGCAGCTGTTTTACTGTGTATACAACACAAAACCACTCTTGGAGCAACTTACCCTGAGCCTGCCTGCAGCGGGTATTGTGCTCACAAGGTGGCAACGTGGTGAAAATATGGGCTTTCTTCCTACAAGGGCCACTCCTCACACTACTTCCCTTGGGCCACCTCTTGTGAGCCCTTAGTCCAGAAGCAGCCTTCTGGCTGGTCTATGTCCTGTAGTCCACAGCATTTGGTTAAACTATGGGACATACAGAAGAGCTGGTTTTCAATGCTTCAAACCAAGTTGCATTATCCACCTCTTATCACTTTCTTCTTGAAAGTTGATTTAGATTGAGGGGAAAGCGGCATTCAGCATGTGAGCAGGGAAGCCCTACAGCTCATCTGCAGTCCAGGTAAGCAGGGCTGGAGATCCTCATCCTCTTTGCACAAATTGCAAAGGATCTAAAGGCTTAAGAGAAACGAGAGAGGGCAAAAAACCCCATTTAACGTCTATTCTCAAGAGGGCCTAAGTAATTGTAGTTTAGAAAATGATACCTCATAAAGTCCAGTAAGTAACACAATTTAAGTCTAAAACCAGCAGTTGCATCATTCTTGGTCACATAACTCTATTTTAAGTTAAAAAAAAAAAAAAAAAAAAGACTAAACTGGGCTAGATGGATATTCTATATATTCAATAATACTATAATTTATTAAATCCTATCAGTCAGAGATATTCTAATATATCAACCAAAATACCTCTAAATTGAACTCAAGACATTTGTATTTTGGGGAGGGAATAAAGAAGGAATGTGAAAATGCCTAAAGTATGTCGCTGCTCCCAGGTTTGACCATTGCTCAATCTTTTGTTTGCATTCTCATTTGGGTCAAGTTGCAACTTTTAGATGTTCTGTTAAAAAAAAAAAAAAAAAAAAGGAAAAATAGCTGCAAAGCTCAAAAGCAATTGGGATGGGTTTTGGAGGTGGGTTTCAGCTTTACGAAAACATAGACCTTCATTTCCCAATCGGCCATCCTGGCCTTGGTCTTGTCCTGACTGTTGTGAATGACATCTAGCAAATACAGATTGACCTCGTTTTATGTGTCTTCTCCTTTCCCATCCCTTCTGTTTTCTTTTTCTTTTTTTCCTTTATTATTCCCTCATCACATTTTCCAGAAAGCATTTTTGTCTTCTATTCTCCATACTGCTAATCACACACTTGCACTCACGCACACACATATACACACACATGGGTCAGCCACCACCATCCACTACCTGCTGGTTCTCAATCTCCGAAGGCCACAGCCAGCCCTCCCGGTCCCCGGGGACCAGATGGCATTGTTTGGCACTGAGTCTGGAATTGGCACCTCCAGGGCATTGCTTCCCTGTGGCCTAGTCCACGGGCCCTCTTTTTCTCAAGTACATTCTAGCCCTCCAATGGGAGGCTTAAGGCAGAGGCCCCAGTTCTAATAATCACAGGCAGGAGACTGCAGGTGCCTCTGAGACCATGGGTCCCCATGCCATTGTGCCTGGGACATGGGAGGAAGGAAGGTGAGGACCACGGCAATGTCAGCCCTCAACCCGGTCACTGTGGTTCTTGGAACAGATTCCTTCTGGAAGCTCTGACTAGCTTTGCACATTCTCCCAGGACACTAATACTGCATTCGCATCTTATTTTTATACAAAAGTGAGGAAACGTGAAACACTTATACCAAATGCTTGGTACCAGGAACCTGAGAAATTCTACAAGTGAAGAGATGCAGTCTTCCTCTGGGTCGAAAAACGTTCCAAGGAGATCACAAGTCAAACTTGCTGTTTCCTTTCTCATTGAAAAACTACTCGCTTAAGACGCCCATGTCTGCAGCCACTCCTCCGACCTAACACAGTGGTTGAGGCCTAGCTTCTGAATGGAGACGATCCAGGGCAGCGGCTGCTCCACGCTGCCAACGCTGTGGGCTGGGCACGCAGGGAGGCAGCACGGAGGTATCTCCTGTATGATTTGCTTGTTCAAATGCCACTCTCGTGGGCATTAACAGTTCTAAAAGTACTTCAAATATCAGGCAGTATTGTTCTTATGGCCCATCCTTCCTCTTTCTCCTGACTTTACCCCTCCCAAAACTCCTGTTCCTTCTTCTCTCTAATTAGCAGTCAGGTGTGACATTCTCAATCAAAAAAACCTAAAAGGCCTGGAGGAAGGGCGAGGTCAGCTGTCTTCCTTTCTGGGCTGTGCTGGGCTTGGTGGTGTTGGCTACACGGCTGCAGTCATGGGGTTCTTCTGCCGGGGGTCCTGGGTCCGGTAGGGGTACTGGTCTGGGCTGCCCCCTCGGGGCCCTGGCCTGCCCATTTCCTGATAGGCTGGCACCCTGTGGTGCTGAGGGGGCGAGGGCGGGACATCTTGTCGGAAGGGTCCTTTGTGCTGGGGGGCGGGGGGCGGTGGGTAGTACTGTGGATACCGGAGATCTGCCACCCTCAGGTCCGGGGGCCGGGCGTAGCTCCCTTTGGGCGGATGCAGGGGATGAGGCCCTGGGTAGTAGGGGAGCTCCCTCTCCTTGTAGAGCCCTCGGGGTGCTGCTGTCAGGTAGTCTGCGGGATCAGCAGGTCCTCCCCTGGGAAGAGAAAAGCAGACAGAGGTCAGTAGTTGCTAGGCTGCTGCCCCACTGAAGAGACATTCCCCATTGTGTGTACGACCCAGGCCCCGCCAAGCCGAGTGGCAATGAGAGCGCCTTGAAGGTAAGCTTTGGACAAGCCTGGGCACCAGCCCTCCTCTGTCACACCCACAGGCTGAGAGCTTTCCCCGGGATTTAGGAAAACAGGCGGGGGTGGCAATGGGAGGTGACCTGTGCCCTTAACCAGAAGAGAGGGAACCTTCTTCCCGTGTCTCCTTCCTGGTGGCCAGTGCAGTGGCCATCGTAGACCACAAAGAGAAAGCCACGGGCTGAGGAAGCCAGGGGCCTGGGGCCCTGACACCTCAGAGCCATCACATCAGCCAGGACTGCGTACACTCAGGTGGGTACATGAGAGAGAAATAGGCTTCTACTTGTTTATTTAAAAAAAATATATTTTATTAATTTTCTTCAGAGAGGAAGGAAGAGGGATAGAGAGTTAGAAACATCCATCAGCTGTCTCCTGCACACCCCCCACTGGGTATGTGCCCGCAACCAAGGTACATGCCCTCGACTGGAATCCAACCTGGGACCCTTCAGTGCTCAGGCCAATGCTCTATCCACTGAGCCAAACTGGTCAGGGCCTTACTTGTTTAAATGCTCTCGGGCTAGCCTTTGTTCTAGTAGCCAACTAATTTCCTGAACAAGGCAGAGTTGGGCTCTCTGAGGCTGTGGACATTCCACCCTTTCCTTCTCCCCCGCCCCTTGAAGCCAGTCCCACTTATGACGGTAGGAACATAAGGCTCCCATGGCCCACACTCGCTTCTCTCCTGGGCCTTTGGTGCTCTTCCCATGGGCCACGGTCTCGGTCTACCTCTTGGGTCTTCTGTCACATCCCGTTGGGGACCAGTGTGCCCCAATCCCGAGAAGAGGTCCTAACCCAGAGCTGGGAACTGCTCTCCTCGAACGCTGATGAGAGCAATTCTCCAGCGAAGTGGAGGAGCGCCAGGCCAGGAGCAGCGTGGGAAAAGCCTGACCAGCTGTAGGTCACACAGTGTAACCAGGAGGCACACAGGAAGGTCCGGGCGAGAACAAACGCTAGCAGCCAGCGACCCTGTCTGGATCCTCCGCTAAGACAACGAGCTTCTTCTGATTCACTTGCCATTGCAGAAGCAACCCATCTGCAAACACATGACCGCATCTCACCCAGCCCGGGGCTGAACAGATGCTTCTGTTTGCGGCTCTCAACTCCCATAAACCTTCTGTGGGCATGCACACCACAGCATCGCCCCAGATCCTTCTCGCTCTGCACCCTCCCCGCTTTTACCATGTTCTTAAAGGAAAACAACGCCATTCATAATTCATGAAAAGCTCCCCAACATCCGTGTACAGACTGGCCGGACCCTTGGAAGCTCTGGTATGGCTGTGCGGACAGTCTGTGGTTAATCAGACACCGTCAGGGAGGGCCAGGATCACCCTGTCATCCGCAGGCCGATGTGAACACAGCCCTGGAAGCCCCTCCGATCGATGCAGGCCTGACAGGCGCCGAGCTCCGAGCCTGTGCCAGGCGGCACGTGAGCACATTCATAAAGATGAACAATGGGGCTCTCGCTCCACTTCTCTGCGTCTTAATTTGGCTATGTATAATCATGAAAGATAGGCCTTCGAGCACGGCGTAATTTAGTCCCTGAGAGTTTTCAGATAAAAAAATTAAATTGTTTACGTACAAGTTATTATAACGTCAACGGCGATGATTCAGTGCGACGCGCTTCGCTCTGTTTTAAATGGCCCGTGACAACGCGGGCATGGATGCGAGTCTGTCACCCCAGCCAGGGGAAACTAGGGATCAGGGTTTCATATCCCCTCTCCCAGAGAATTTTATTTTATTATTATTATTTTAAAATATATTTTATTGATTTTTTACAGAGAGGAAGGGAGAGGGATAGAGAGCTAGAAACATCGATGATGAGAGAAACATCGACCAGCTGCCTCCTGCACACCCCCTGCTGGGGATGTGCCCGCAACCAATGTATATGTCCTTGACCGGAATCGAACCTGGGACCCTTCAGTCCGCAGACCCATGCTCTATCCACTGAGCCAAACCAGTTTCAGCGAGAATTTTATTTTTGATTGAGGAAACTTCCAGCAGTCACTGTATCTTTTATCATCATGCTCATTTCTATTTCCTTGGGTTCATGTTGGAGATTTCCAAAAAAAAAAAACTTAAAAAAAAAAATCCTTAACCTGTGCTTTCTCTCACAATCTACTGGAGATATTTCTCCACATGAAGTGAAACATGTGGTTTTCCTGCACTCATTTTAAGCCCCTGGGATAAATCACTGACATTTGCAACACGCAAATATTATCTGCTTTAAAATGAACACACGGCCGTGCTCCCTGCGGGCCCTCTTAGCCTGGATGTTTCCTGTTTAAGATGGAAAGAGAGAAAGGAGGAATTCCAGGCCTCGGACTTTTAGGGTCCTGTTCTCTCCCTAGAGGCTTCTCTCTTAAAACAGAACATTATAAAAGACAGGCACGCCTTGTTTTTTAATTTTAATTTTTTTTTTTTTTACTTTTTGAGAGAAAACCCAGATCAAGTGGCGACAGGGCAGAAGCCACCCTGAGAGCCACCAGGACAGTGCCCACAGGGACAGTTGCTATCTCTTCCCACACACCTCGCCCCTGCGACTCCTCCACCTCTCAGGGCGGGGGCGGGGGTCCCCTGGGCAGAGGGGCAGAGCTCAAGATGCTGCCCCTCCGAGGGGAGGCTGTCTGCCTGGGAGTGTGCTCACATGCGGCAGAGACCAAGCCAGGTAGCTGTTCTTTGTCAAGAAAGGAAATCGTGGAAATGGTCTTACTCTGTAGAACTCATCACAATGGCTATGGTTTTAAATTTTTCACAGAGGAAAACAATGAGCTGGCCTATAAAAACACCGTTTAAGGTTCAAAGGGTGCTCGGAAGATTTGTCTTTTTTGGGGGGGCGGGAGGGGAGTTGCTGTTGTTTATAATAACTTTTTGCTCAAAAGTAAACATTTTCTACAGACTTCCCCCAGAACAACAGAGAAGTAAGTGCTTTTGAATAATGTTCACACACACACACACACACACACACACACACACACACACAAGCGTGAATGATTTTTAAACAGAAAAAAAACCAAAAACAAAACCCTCCTCATTAACTAAGGAATTTGACAAGAAAAGGGAACTGAAATTTTAGCCTGTTAACCTGGAGTTTCCCTTTTCATAGTGTCTTTATTTGGGTGAAATTTCGCATTTGACGGAAAGCACAGAAACCCATCCATTCTGAGGCCTAAGAAATGCATATTGCAGTGACCAGTGCTTTGAGTGATTCTGAGGAACTCAGCAGCAGCTTCCTCTGAAGATGGTGACGCAAACAAGGGACCAAAGAGAAGGTGTATCAGCACCTGCAGGTCCCTCATTTCCCACGTGACCGCCTGAGCTTCATCTGTAGGTGTTATTGCTTTTCCTGAAATCAATTTCCCATTGAAAACATCACCCAGGAATCATATTTACTTAAGAGAAGAGAAACATGCCTATGTTTGCTTTTTTATAATACAACTCTTTGAGGCAGTTGCCATGAAAATATCTCTATTTTTAAATTTTCACTATTTACTTCTTTATTTCAGTTCTGATTAGACTCATTTTTGAGGCCAAAAGGAGTCAGATTTTGCTCTGAAAACTCACAGGAACTATCTCAGACATACGGTTGCCAATCACAAAGATGCATGCAATAATGAAAGTTGACCTTTAAGACTAAACGGGAGAAAGGTATATGATACACGCATGTGAAGACACAATAAGGATCACTTTCTTTATAGCAGTGGTTCTCAACCTTTCTAATGCTGCGACCCTTTAATACAGTTCCTCATGTTGTGGTGACCCCCAACCATAAAATTATTTTTGTTGCTACTTCATAACCGTAATTTTGCTACTGTTAATGAATCATAATGTAAATACCTGTGTTTTCCGATATTGAGGCTTCTGGTCTCAAATAAAAGGTCTTAGGGAGACAATGTCAAAGCTGAAAACCAGGTGCAATCATCACAGTTTCAAGTACCTGGGCCTGAGGACAGATAAATACCTTCTGCCAGTTCCCCTGTCACAAAGCTTCCCAACCTTTTCTCCACCAGAACACACACGATGGATGACCTTCATATGAACCACAAGAGAGGCAGAGGCTAGGATTATGCAAACTTCTCTACCTCCTGCTGGAACTGAATGCCTTTCCCTCCCACGCAACAAAAAGAAACAAAAACACAAGGAGATTCAAGTGAGTGGGGCAACATTATCAAAAGTGACAAATCTTTGCAATAAATAGCCTAACATGATTCACCTACCAGTATGTGTACCAAGCCCGAGTTTAAGAACCGCTGCTTCATCCAGCCAATGAGCACCCATTAGGAGGGAGGACAGGTGAAGTTGAAGAATGACAGGGGAAAAACATCTAGGGCTGAGCCGGAGGTGAGCAGGTGTGAAAATAAGATCCTCAGGAAAAAGTGTGAAAGCCATGAGGAGAAGCTCCCGAAGAGCAAAACCCTGTTCCTCTTAATTTCTGTAAAATACTACCCATGCCAACCCCTGCAAAACAAAGGTATATAAGAGATAGAGAGTTAGAAACATCGGTGAGAGAGAAACATCGATCAGCTGCCTCTTGCACACCCCCCCCCCACCACACTGGGGATGTGCCCGCAACCAAGGTACATGCCCTTGACCGGAACTGAACCCAGGACCTTTCAATCCGCAGGCTGACGCTCTATCCATTGAGCCAATTATTACCTTTTGTGGTAATAATTGACTGTGACCAAATTCGGGGTTCAAGGGAAAGGAAGTAACATGGTGTAAAACTGCTGGTGGAAAGAGAGGTCCTTGGGTTAAGAGAGGCAGAAAGCCAACGTTACTCTCAAGTACACCACGTGCAGGTGACTCCCTGGGGAGCTGATGTTGGTGCCTTCCTCTCTGATTTTTCAACCAACGTGGCAAAGCTAAAAAAAGGTCAGCATAAACAGCATTCGTGTAGGCGCTGGAGTCCCCCGCGCTATGTGGCCAGCGATGCTGTCAGTCTGTGTGGAAATTCCTTCCATGTCAGATTTCCAGTTCCAGGCCCTCCTCCTCCACCAGGCGGAATGTGGCTGCCAGGATTAGCAGAGCCTTCCACACTGCACACGACACAGCTATGATTTCTGCAGATTTTACAGAATCGTAAAATATAGTGATCTTTCGATGGCCTATGTTACAGAGATGATTTCAGAAGGAAAAGCCACTTTCATCACTCACATTTCCCATGGCGTTATGAGGACTGGGCTCTCGCTTTTTGCTAAGAACCGGAGTGGGAAGAGATTTATCAGCAGATGCCTTTGGCCCTTGTTAACACCAAGGAAATGTTTGCAAAGAAAATGGAAGAGGAACGAGAGTGACTGAGTGCTCAGAGGACATTTCTGAAACAGTTTGAGACAGTTTTAGAATTTTGGCCACTCACATTTAATTTCTTCTGTCATGTTTTACAACAGGACCCACAAACAAGAATTCAATTATTAATAGACTTCGTGTGTAATTAGTATGGGGCCCTAGATAACCCGCGGGCAGATATTATCTGGAAAATGACCCTTAAGAATGTTTCATCCTATCAGACAGTGGGAGGTATGCCCTAAAAATGGTTCTGTTGAAATAATTTGCTTTATGAGGGGGAGTGCGATTTTTAAAGTGGGTGCTGAGGTCAACTAAAAGGGGTAACATGAGAATATAGTATAGAGAGAATGAATCTTAGAAAGCTAAAACTGCTGTGAATGTCCCCTCAAAAGTCCTGAAATACATTGAGTGATACCTGCATATACTTATCCCATGGTCTCTTTAACCTCAGAAGAGACTTTATTTAAAGAGACTAGAAACACCACAGCCAGTCTGGCTCAGTGGATAGAGTGTGGCAGGATGTGGACCAAAGGGTCCCAGGTTTGATTTTGGTCAAAGGCACATACCTCAGTTGTAGGCTCCTCCCCGGCCCTGACCAGGGCCAGGGTGTGTGCAGGAGGCAACCAATTGATGTGTTTCTCTCACAAAGATATTTCTCTGTGTGAGCATTTACTTTTATTTATTTATTTGTTTGTTTGTTTGTTTGTTTATTTATTTATTTATTTTATATGATACTCTCGAATGTAAATCCTGACAACCGGCAAGTTTTTTGCTTGTGTCTGAATATGAGATCTGCCATAAACTTTTTTTATTTTTATTAACACCAGATAACCTTTTTTCCAAACTTATAAGACTGGGTGAGCTTGATTTAACTTACTTCATAAACCTCTGGGTTTACTTTCTGCCTAAGAAATGAGCATTGCTAGTATTAGTGTTTCATTTATAAGGGAGCCAAGGGACAAATGGACGGGGACCGATGGGAAAATGGGTGCTGGGTTTCCAGGCTTTTGGGTGGGAGAGTTTTGACACCAGATGCTGACTTGATTTCATCTCCAAGCAGGTTTCCTATGGAAAGAACCTTCCTCATCCTTCTCTCAATAGTGGCATGAGCTTCCTGGTCTCACCCTCAATGGGAGGGGCATATGGAAGGCAGCACAGTGGATGCTGACAGCTGATTCAGCCACACTCATGTTGGGTGTATTTTGGGGGTCTCTATTCTAATAACCTCCCTGATATCCAACACCAAGGCAATGGGTTCAGTCTCTATTCCACCACATAATATAAGAAGGGAAAGGGAAAGGGAGAGAAAAGGCAGAGAGGAAGGGAGGGAGGGGGAGAAGAAGAGAGAGGGAGGGAGGGAGGGAGGGAGAGAGAGAGAGAGAGAGAGAGAGAGAGAGAGAGAGAGAGAGAGAGAGAGAGAGAGAGAGAGAGAGATATCAACGGTGAGGGATAATCATTGATTGGAAGCTTCTTGCATGTCCCACAACCCAGGCATGTACCCTGACCAGGAATCTAACTATGACCTCCTGGTTCATAAGTCGATGCTCAACCACTGAGCCAAGCCAGCTGGGGTCTATATCACTTTTGATGTGGAACTGAAGCACCTCATGATAACGTTCACTGAAGTCTGGAGAGTAATTCTGGGACCTCATCTCCTGTCTGTGCTAAGCAGGTCCCAAAGGCCCAGGCTGGCGCTGGTGGGCACACGAGACTCTGCTATTGGCCTCACTCAGCCCTTCTACCCAGAATCCCTCTCATTATCTGGCAGAACCCTTTGGAGACAGCATCAGCAAGACGGACTCTAGAAACCATAACCCTCTGTGCAGCTTTCATTCTCTGCAGATGAAATGGGGTTATAGAACCAAGGTGACTGAACTATATTGTGAAAGTGATTTTCAACAAATAATAAAAGTTATTAAGAGCGTCTTAGGTACTGAGCTGCCTGGTCCTGCCTTAGTCTCTTCATCATGTGGCTGCTCATTACACGGCTGGTAAAAGCTGGTTATTAACATCATTACAAACCTGTTACTCTCCAATCTCCTTTTATGGAAATTAGAGCATTCTTTGTCCTTTCTCCTTCTGTTGTAATCTAGCCCACTGTCAGCCCTGCCTCCCCGGGTTCCATCTTGCCTTTGATGCTGGTAAAATTGAGCAGTTAGCAAATCAAGGTTTGTCATAGCTCAAACTGATTATGAATATGAAATGTCTCTCATCATTACTTCTTCTTCTCTTTGTCTCCAATGTTCTTGAACAGTTACCCCCTCCTATGCCCTCACCTCCACTCCCTTTAGAAAACGAATGTGTGAGTCCAGAGCCATTGATAAGTGCTTTTTAAAAAGATGGAGCAAGACAAGCTTTTGTTATGAGTGAGCTCCTTCAGATGCTATTCCATCCTTCATTTTTTCTCTAATTCACTGAGTTATTGATTTATTTCTTGAACAATCCAAAGATCATTGCACAGCCACTCTTGCTTCTGCTTCTGAGTATTGCCTTGGTCTCGGTCATATTTGGTGCCGGCATGTATACCAATAATGAGATGGTTTTCCCATTTTATCCATGCATTCTACTATCAGCACAGAAGAATCTTTATTTTTTTTTTTAATATATATTTTATTGATTTTTTACAGAGAGGAAGGGAGAGGGATAGAGAGCTAGAAATGTCGATGAGAGAGATAAATCGACCAGCCGCCTCCTGCACACCCCCAATCGGGGATGTGCCCGCAACCAATGTACATGCCCCTGACCGGAATCAAACCTGGGACCCCTCAGTCTGCAGACCGACGCTTTACCACTGAGCCAAACCGGCTTCGGCAGCACGGAAGAATCTTGATTCTTAAAATCAGTCACGTAGCTGAAGCTTTAATAATTTAAATAAAAGCTTATCCTAGAAAAGCAAATATTTATAAGCAGGAGGCATATAATTTAAAGGAATTAATTAAAAGTAAATGCTGAAGTGGTTTAAAATGAAGGAGCCATCTTTATATATAAAACCCTAATATGCAAATAGACCGAACAGCAGAACAACTGAACAACTGAACAACTGGTAGCTACAATGTGTGCTGACCACCAGGGGGCAGGCATGGAACATGGTGGGCATCAGCTGGGTTGGGATGGTGGAGTAGGTGAGTGGGGACACCAGACTAAGGCGGGCACCAGTCACTGTCATCGGGGCAAGCCTCTGGTGGTTACTGAAAATTCTTTGCTACCGCAAGTTGCAGTCCCACCTGATGCTTGCACCGCTGCTGCTGCCGATGCTGGAGCTGCTTGCATCCACTGCCAGTGCCTGGTGCTGGCCCCGATTGCTTAGCACTGTCAGTGGATGCAAGTGGTGGCTGTTGGCCTCAATCACCCCTGAAGGCTTCTCCACTTCCTCCTGCTCCTGAGGAGTGATCAGGGCAGCAGGTGTAGCTTGCAATTGCTGCTGGCACTGGCCCCAATCATTCCACAAAGTCAGCAGGTGGGAGTGGGGTTGGTGCCGTCAGTATGTGGGAGCAGCAGCAGCAGAAGCTGGGCTGCCGGCAGACAAGGGACCAGGGGCCACTGTGTGAGGGGCAAGGTGGGGGCTGTGGAAGATGGGCCAAGACCTGGCCCTGTGCCCACTGCAGTCTCGCAGCCCACAGTTCCTTTCAAGGTGCATGCATTCATGCACTGGGACCATAGTTACCAAATAAAACATATCCATGCCAGAGTGCCCTTGAACTTCAGGAGAGATGCGGCCTAGGCTCTCCCTGAGGACCTCAAGGTGCTCTAGGGTTTCTGTTCCTGAGGGATCTCAGGGTGCACTTCTGTGTAGTGAGGTGAGTGTGGGGCTTATAGGCACTAGAACTGGGCTTGAACTGAGCAAGGCACTTCATAGACATATGGTCCAGGAGACCTAACTCTTTCTGAGCCTCAGCGACCTCATCTGTAAAATTGGGACATTATCCCTGCCTTTCCTTCCCTTGCAGGGTTGTGATGAGAACTGACTAAGAAATAGCAACAAACAAATAAAAAGACCAACTACACAAAAGTCCTCAATACTTGTTGAATTTGAAGTTGCAATCATTTAAAAAATAATAATACTGTATCTTTCGCATGGACTTTTAGGTGATTGTCCAAAGACCTAGAGTGAGCAAGTAAACAAATCTTCAAACAAATTCAAAATTTATGACTGAAAGCCATGGACCCTATGTATGTGTCCCACTCCATGACAGTGGATGTCAGCGTGGGAAATCCTCTAACAGAGGTTGCAGCGTGTAGGCCCATCTGTATACACACACATAGAGTCAGAGGATATAGGCTTACATGGTGTTTAGCATTATTTTCCAGGTAGTTGCGGACATTCAAACATTGAGGGCTTTCACATAAAAACACAGCTTTCCTGTTTTCCTTTAAACGGAGGCCTTACCTTCCTTTAAGGTGGTAACAGTGGGAGCTGCCCTCCCCCACACCCCTGGAGGCAGGGACATAGCCCTCCTTAGGCTGTCCTTCTGCCTGCTTCTCTCCTGACAGTCCCCACCTGCCCCCATGGCCACTTAGGTGTGTACCCCCTGTCCCATGGGAATAAATGTCACCCTCTAGAGTTCTACATCATTGTACTTTTACATCCTTGATGTATAGGTGCATGCTATCCAAACTGCTCACTTTGAAGAGGGAAAGTGCCCTGGGAAGTAGACTAAAACTTCTATCACCATCCCTGATCACCTTTACATCTTTAAAAAAATGAAGTCTCTATAAATGGCTCTGTGTTAGGGAGAGCTGCAGAATGGAGAAGGGACCCCTCCCATGGGGTTTCAGACAAGTCATTTTACTGTCTCAGGCCTTATCTTCAACCCTGGAAAATGAACAGGTCGCCCCAATGAGTCACTGGGGCGGGGTTACGATTTCACGTCCAGGCTCCGTTCCGCATGGACCTCAGGTCACACTGCTGCATTTCAGCCTGACCTCTGCAAGGCCACCTGGCTGGACTTCCTTACTTATCTGTGCCTTGGTTTCTCCATCTGTAAAGTAATATGTGTTTTTCTTCTCATAAGAGAGAAGGCCACGATATGGGTGAAAGTGCACTGGAGGAAAATTGGGGTAAAAAGATCCTCAGATCTTATATTACCCTGGTGACTCAAAGGTTGCAATTATGAAGGGAAACTTGCCTTCCCTAATGGGATTTCTGGATCAGACCTTGCTCTCCCCACTGAGAGGCATTATGTAGATATTTTCCTGACCAACACCGTGATACTGTACAAGTTTAATCCAGCCCGAGGCAGAGTAATGCCAGACCTCAGTTCAAGGGTACATGCGTCCCACTTCAGAAAAACTGGATCCTAATTTGCCTCCTTGCCCCATGCGTTTTATGAGGAATGTATGTAGTTAACTGTTATCAGGTGGTTAAGCAATTTGATGAGGTGTGAACTAGCCCCTTAATCATTTTATTTACAACATCCTTATCCTCCCTTAACATCCCATTGGGAAATTTTCTACTTAGTTGATTAAGTGAAGTTTAGTGAAGTACAATTTGGCAAAACCAGAAGCTGAAAAATACCCCTTGGAGTTTTAACAATCTTAGAGTCATTTGTAAGTGTGCAACACACTGAGCTGAGGTTTAAAAAAAGTGACAACAACAACAAAAAATGGATTAAATTGTTAATTACCTTTTATCCCCACCACTCAGAAAAATAATAACACAGAGAACCAAGATGGGGAACATAACTACAGTTAGATGCACTTGTTCTTCTCTTCATTTCCCAGAGAAATGGCTTCAGGGAACCATTCATTGGTTGGGGATAGGTAATCAAAACTGCTTTTAGAAGCTAAATGCTTACTTAAAAATAATCCTCTTTATCTTTCCTCTGTGCTGTAGCTTCCCAGGTAAATCTGGATGGAAGCAGCTCCTAATGGTAACCTAGCCTAGAGGGCCATCTCACTCCTTGGTTGGTGCCCATGCTAAGTGATCCTTGAAATAGTAAGCACTTATGAAAAGATAAGCACCCCAATGTCTACCCCAACGACTTACCACCTAGCCTGGTAGACAAAACAGACAATGCAAAACAAGCCAGGGCACTCATGCTCAATGCTCAGTGCCATGGATTCCTGCTCGAGGTAAGGGTTTGGATGAGGGGTCAGTAAGGAAGTGTTGAAGGAAGAGTTGGATATGGGCAACTGAGAGAAGGGGACAGTGAGAGATACTGACCCTATCTAGGAGGCAGCTGAAAAACTGCTGGATACTGGGTAGAAAAGCTCAGAGGCCAAGAAAGAGTTCTTCCTGATCCCTCTTTCTGAGTCAGGTGCCCCTCTTATGAACCTATTGGGCAATGTCAGTAACGTTGGAAGATTAAGTCATAATTGGTTTAAATTTGTATGTAAAATTACATAAGATCATGGAAAATCTTTCATAAAGTGTAGACTTTATATTTGCTTAGGGACAAGCTCTGCCTCTGAGGAATTGCTGACCACTGTCTTCAATTGTTTGTTTTCTTACATGTCCCCAATCAACTATGAGCTTCATAATGGAAGGACTGTCACTGCTTCTCTGTTGACTTTCCACGGTTTGGCACATGGGAGGGAGGCACTTGAAATCGTACTTATGAAATGAATGCTAGATCCCTGGTGGGAACACGAGTCCTCTTTTCTTTAAACTGAGTGGGACTTACACTTGCCAACTGAGAAAAACACACGCCACTTCTCATTTGAGTTTCAGCCACAGACCTTTCTCCCCCACCAACTGGCAACTTTCTTGTTGCCTAGTGATCACACTCTCAGCTCAGACACCAGCCCCAGTAGATGAGTTTCTGTTGTGATGGTTGGCTCAGTTGCACTATGGTAAACAGGAGTCCTAGGCTTAGGGTCAAAACTTCTGGGTTTAAGTTCTGGCTTTGCCATTGGCTTTGAGTAAGAAATTTTCACATTCACTTCACTCAAATGTGGGGAGTATAATGCCAAGCTCATAGGGGTGTTGGAAGAAGATTGTGTGGAGAAGTGCTGTGTAACCGACAAAGCCTTCCTCTGTAATAAGGTAGTATAAGCATTACCCCTCCACTTTCTCCAGGCCTGAGCTTCTGCCCTACCCTTTAAACTCCTTCAAGGAAACGAAGTCCTAGCCCTGAATCTTAATACCCAAGGCTGGGTATCTTCATTTGCTGCCAGGCCTTCCTGGTGCTAATAGAAACTCTTTGTCTTCAGTCTTTGATAAGAGGCTGTGTTCCTCTCTGCCTGTTAGGATCCTGAGTTTTTGCCAAACTTCTTTGTCTCTGAAGACCTCAAAATCAGACCTCCTCTCTTATCTGCTTCTGCGGGGCCTCTCCTGCTCCCCTTTTCTACTTCTGGGTGTGCCTGTGTTTAGGTTTCAGCCAACTTTGAGTGGAGCAGCAATCTTAACCATCAGTACAGACCCCACAGCAAACATTAAGAAGTGAGATGAAATAGCGGTGGAATTAGGCGCAAATTGTTCTTGGCTTC
The DNA here is from genome assembly GCF_964339955.1 of Pipistrellus hanaki. Taxonomy (NCBI): domain Eukaryota; kingdom Metazoa; phylum Chordata; class Mammalia; order Chiroptera; family Vespertilionidae; genus Pipistrellus; species Pipistrellus hanaki. The sequence goes on along the minus strand of NC_140510.1, from coordinate 76,816,241 downwards.
CATTGAATGGTCCTGTGATTTAGGAAAGCTGCCGTCCTCTATAATACAGACTCAGTTTCCTCATCTGTAAAATTGGGATAGTAACAGTTACCTGCCTCACTGAGTAGTTAGAAGGATTAAATTAGAATATCTGTAACTCACTTAGCCCAGTACCTGGGCATGATAAGTGTTTGATAAGGATTGGCTATTGTTATTGTTATTGTTTCTCTTCCTGCTCCAAACTTTTATTGCTTATTCCTGATTTCATAATGTCTTACATGCTTTTCTCAGTCTTACAAATATTCAAGTGTGTCCAGAGGCCCTTTTCTATTCTAAAAGTCTGCTTCCTCCAGATGGGTAGGAGGCAAGTTATCACCGCTTTCCCAATATTTATAGACTATGTTTATAAAAATACCTGTACAAAATATACTAAAATGTACACTCTGTTTTTGGTGCAGTCTCAGTTACATTCTTTAAGACTAATTGCTATTTATTAGTATGTCCACTGTGATGCCACCTCCTGGGAACTGTGGAGCAATCACTGGAGGATTGTTCACGTTCTCAGAGAAAGACAAACACAACTGTGTGCGCAGCTATGAAGGGAGCATGATGCATACATCCAAACCCATAGGAAGTTGGGGAGCAGCCAAGAGACCATGAAGCATGATCTCAAAAGAGACACATTATCCCCATCTCTAGTCTTTTCCTTTTATGTGGAACTATCTGGATGAATCAAGCACTGCATTGCATTTACTGGAGGAAGCATTCTTGAAGCCTGTGGGTCAGATGACAACCAGACCCAGAAATAGAAAACAGTTTTGGAGCATTCGTCTGACGAGTCATTTTTTTAGGGGTTTGGCTGCATTTGTCTGATCGTCTGACAAATCTTTTTTTTTTTTAGGGGCTTGGCACTCATTTTGCTTTTTATGAGTATTCGACAAGAGCTTCACTTTCCCCTTCATCCATGATTCTATCTTTTTTCCTTCTTGCCTTGTCATCAGGGCTGGGACAGGGGAAAGGTGCTGTTTTTTCTGCCTAGCATCTGCCCCACCTTCCCCTGGTGTAGTATCCTATTCTTTGGGGAATCATTCCATGTTGGAATGATTTCACTTTCAGTTCATGTCATTCAGCTGAAGTGACTCTACCCATGACTCCAGAGGTGGAATCTGATGTGTCCGGACCTACCCATTAGAATCTTCCACCTCCCCCGACCCAGGCAAAGAGATTACTTATGGCTACAGACACAACCCAATCACACTGACCTGAGACAATCCCGATGACTTTTGTTGGACCCATTGCAATGAGAGAACGCCTCTTTTGCTCAAGTGGCTAAAAAGATAGGAGAAAGGCCTGGTGCTATGGGTACTAATCTGAACCCTAGAGCAGGAGAGTTCTCTAGGATAACATTCTCAGGAAGGACAGATGGCCACCCACTTTAGAAACCACCTGGGAGAGAGGAGCTTCATGGCAGCTCACAGCTTGGCCCAGTTTCCAACATCTCCAGGTTGGAGAAGGTGAAAGGCAAAAGGCCAAGAGTAATTCCCTATTTGAACCGAGATCAGTGGGCATTGGGCAGGGAAAGAGAAGAGGCCCGGGGCATGGGATGGTACCCAATGGATTTTTAGTCCTTGAGAAACTTCCTGTAGGCCTAGCTGCCTGTGCCAATAACTAACTTGCATAACTTCACATGCAATTATGTTCATCTATTTCCAAAAAAGTGAATGATTCCACACCCCGGTCCTCTAGCAATTATCCAACAGGTGACAACAATGAGAGTTTGCAAATTATTAGTGGCATAAATATAAAGCCTGCCAGGAAAGTTCCTGCCTGCTTAGACCTCAAGGGCGTAAATCAAAGAGAAGACACCAGTGACTTCCTGTTTCTTTCAGCCTCCACCTCTCCCTTCCAGCCACACACACATGCAGCCTCCATTATCCTCATCTCTGCCTGTGTGTCTGTTCACAGACCGCATTGGAGATGGGACTGGGTCTGGAGCAGCTTTGAGAAAGGAGGTCTGGAGAGCCTGCCTTTTATGAGACTGTAACCTCATCCTGTGGCATACTGATTGCATAAAAAGAGTAATGAGGCTCATGATGTTTATTTGAATGGCAAACAGACTATTCCATTGCCTAAGAACATGGAAACCTGTTTTTCCAGGAGCAGCACAAGGCAGCCAGACTTGCTTGGGTTCTCCCCCACGCTCCTGAAGGTGTGGTGAGCATGAGCCAGGGCATCCTAGGGCTCTCAGGGAGTTGGAGTTCACCAGGGACCAGGAAGGGATTGAAGATTTATCGAGCATTCAAGTTCTGCCAGGACATGGCCTGGAAGTAAAGCCCAGATAAAAATAGGCTCCTCCCCCTCCTCCTCCTCCTTCTTTTCCCCTTCCTCCTCCTCCTCTTCCTTCAAAATTTACTAAGGTTTAATTTACATGCATGAAATGTGTCCATTGGAAGTATTTAGTTCCATGAGGTTGTACAAATGTACACATCTGAGCCACCACCAGAATCAAGGCTATGGGTGACTCTTTTTACTTTGTTCCATTCTCCTTTTTCTTTACCAGCTCTTAAACTAAGCATTCTGTAGCTCCACAGAAGACACAAAAGAAAATCCCACACTTACAAATTGGAGTTGTCTGGAAAAACTCCAGTCACTAATGTTTGGGGGGGAAAAATGCTGAATGCATTTAAAATTGAGGTCTGGATGGATAACAAAAATGAAAAATTTGAGTTTTGGAAATAATTCTCTGCGAGAGACAAACTATTCAAAACTGAAACTTGGAGAAACATGCCAAGTCATCTCAACGATTGTGCATTGAGAAATGCTTTATGCATTTCTGTTAGCAGAAATCCCTTTTTCAAATGATAGAAATACAAAAAAAAAAAAAAAATAGAACCAAAAGAGAATTTGCTTTCAATGAAAGAATCCTCACAATTTAATTAGAAAACCAACAAAATTTAATACAAAATTTTCCACGCAAACTCCATCTGATTGATAGAAAACTGTCCTTCCTGCACCTGCACTGTGAAATGTCTGCACTTTCCCTCCTCAGCTGCATATTCCTTCCCGGGTTTTGCCTTCCTTTCTTTTTCCCCCTTAAAATTTAGTTGAATGCCTACTATGTGCCAGGTACTATGCAAGGCTAAAGATACAGTGGTGGCAAGATAAGACCCTGCTTCTTAAGGAGCCTATAGCCTTTGCTTTCCATCTCTTAAGTCCACTTCCGCTCTCATCCCACTCCCAGCCGGTCTGTTGCTCTTTGCAAAACAGGCTATAAGTGGGAAGCTGGAAAAGAGAGAGGGGAACAGACATAGGGAAAAGAAACATAGCACAGTACTAGAAAATATTTCCCATTTGATAAAGACTGGCAATTCTGTTTATTTTCCCACCATTTGTCCTGGCTAGGGTCTATGGTAGAAAAATATTCTAAGAATCCAAATCAATGGAAAACAAAAAGCCAATAGGAATATCCCAGTTCTGAGTGCTCATCTCAAACAGAAGTTTTCCTCAGCAGCTCTATCTATAGGTCATGCACCATATAACAACAGTTCGGTCAATGGCAGATAGCATATATACTACAGTGGTCCCATATGATTAAAATGCAGCTGAAAAATTCCTATCACCTAGTGACATTGTAGCCACTGCAATGCCATAGCACACACATTATTCATGTGTCTGTGACAATGTTGGTGTAAACAAACCTACGGTGTTACCAGTCCTATAAAAGTATAGCACATACAATTATGGACAGTACAGAATACTTGATAATGGTAATGACTATAGCTTATGCATTTGCTATCTTATTCTTTTCATCAAAATTTCACAGTGTGTTCTTTCTACTTATATAAAAAATGTTTGTTTTAAAATAGGATGCTGGCAGCAGCCTCATACATCTCAATGTTACTGCATCTCTGAACTGCATAATTTTTTCTTGTGCTTGACTGAACCTCGTGTTGTTTTGTGCAGTAACATGCTGTACAGGCTTGTAGCCTAGGAGCAATAGTCTGTACCACATAGCCTAGGCATGTAGTAGAATACACCATCTAGCTTGCTGTAAGTGCACTCTATGATGTTCACACTATGACAAAATTCCTAATCGCCTAGCATGTACCCCCATCGTTAAGGGGCACTCAACAGCACATTAGAAAAAGAGAAACCCACAGAGAGAAATTAAAGTCAATGCCAATCCAAGGAGGTGCCAGGAGCTCCCAATAATTAAAGCATTTCTTACATGTCAGAAATTTGGAGAAGAAGATAAACTATTTCTGATAGCTGTGGTATTATTATTCAGAACATTGGACTAAATATAGACAGTGTGATAGTCAACCACCAAATATAAGTCAGATCTATTCCAGTGCTGATTGTGAATTCTTTTCAATTAAGTACCTTTTCCATGAAAACACTAAATAAAACAAAGTCTATACCCTAGATATATCTGTGGTTTATAAAGAAATGAAAGCAATTAGGAAGAATAAACATTTACTTTTTGACAAGTGACTTCTCTGATTTTTCATGAAGCAGTGGCTCATTTAAAAACCACCACTGACTGACTCTTTGAGACCTCTGATTTCTATATTAGCATCTTAGATCCGACCCCACAAGATACTAATGTGGTCAACTATGGTTGTGAACGTAGGACTTTTTTCTTGAGACACAGGGTGGAAGTAGATGTATTGGTACAGAAGCTCACTGCTCTGGGCTTCTTGGAAGAAAGGCTTAAGAAATTTACAATGCAGATCATACTCAGAAATTTGAAATAGACTAAGAGCTTAGCCTTACAACGGTACCATGTACTTGGTTCTTACTGAGGAAGTCTCTCTGCTTACATTGCCCATCTGTTCTTGTGTACTCTCTCCTTTACTCACTGAAACCCTTAGCATATTATCATAGTTGTTTTAAATTCCTGCTCTGCTAATTCCAACATCCCTGTCTTGCATGGTTCTAATGTTTGCTCCATCTTTCCAATTTTTTTCTTTTAATATGCTTTCTTGTTTTTTTCTTGATAGATGGACATAATGTACTGGGTAAATAACTGCTATAAATAGGCGTTTGATTATGGTGTGTGTGTGTTGGAGGAGGGGGGTGTGATGGGGAAGCATTGCACAGTCCTGGGACTAGGTCTCAGTCTTTCAGGGAGCCCCTGCCTCTGAAATGTGAGCCGCACAGTGTTTCTCAGTTTTCTCTCCCCACGTAGAGGGGACAGGATGGCAGAGTCGGCTGGAGTCCGTACTACCCTCTCCTGTGTGGAAGGCCAGAGCCAGTTGGAGTTGGTGTTTTCCTTCCCCAGGCCATTTAGGCCCTGATAAAGCCCCCAGCAGGTTAGGTTGGTTAGCTAGTTCCCCCAAGGGCAGGCCTTGCTAAGAACAGTGCTCTGGTTCAAGGTCAAGATGGTCCCTTTTCCCTACCCTGCGGCCCCCCCCCCCCCCCCCACACACACACACACGCACTGGAAGTTCCAGGGCATTTTCTCAGTTTTTACTGTGAGAATCTGTTTGAGCTCACTCCTGGAGGTCAATCTCATAAGACTGTGGGAGCGCCCATGAGTTCCCCTCGTGAGCCACATGCGGTTCTTTGGCCCACTGAGTTTGGTTCTCCCACAAATTACCATGGCCTGCGCGAGTCTATCTTGAAGAAGTGGCATTTAAGTTTTAAAAATTTGGCTCTCAAAAGAAATTTCAATTATTGTACTATTGATATTTGACTCTGTTGACTAATGAGTTTGCTGACCACTGCCCGAGAGTCTTTAACTCAGCTTTGTCCACACTGAGCCTCCAGCAATCCATCAATTACACACAGGGTCTCCTCCGCTAGAGCTGGTTCCCACAGGGCTTCTGCCATGGTCTCTGCTTGGGTGACCACGTGACCAGCTCGCCTCTCTTGGGGTCAGAGGCTTGCTGTGTCCTCACCTCTGGATGGGACCAAGAAAACTTGCTGATTTTCAGTCTGTTCTGCTGTTCACATTAGCTCCTTCCATGCAGAATGGGAAACTGGAAATCTCTGCCATGTATTTGGTGTCAAAGTTTACAACTTGTGAAAAACATTTAAAAAAGAATCAAGTGCAGCTACACCTAGCCCAGACTGAGACCCTGCAGAAAATTCCCATGCTAGGTTAATCCCCTCCATGCCAATCTGTCTCCAGTAACTGGGAAGCCAGTAACAGGCAAGGAGAGAGAAATTTTGACTTAAAATTTATAAAACTGTAAAATCTAAATCATTTTTTGTCCTTACACCAAATACCTAAAAAAAAATATACTTTCGTGAATATCTCAAGTCTATGTATAAAGGTTAATAATAGAAAACAGAATATTTTCTAAATACTGTGCCTATAACAAGAAAGGAAGAAAGGAAGAAAAGAAGAAAAGAAAGAAAGAAAGAAAGAAAGAAAGAAAGAAAGAAAGGAATCATATGAGTTGAAATAGCATTGGTGAAGAAAATTCTTCAGTAATTCCTCATCAGCCCTCCTTGGCTATTAGGCACCAGCAGAGAAAAGTGTAATGGATAATAGCCTTCTATATAAAGGAAATCTAGTAAGTTGACATTAGGGTGAGCTGCAGACTAGTCAAGATGGAAGAAGCTCAGAGCTGAGCCTGTCACGGCGGTTATAAAAGAGGACAATCAATGTGTGTTTTTCAATCATCTCCCCCGTGTTCAGCTGCAGTAACTTGAGCTGGGAATTGGCTCTTTGTGGAGATTTATTACAAGAGCGTTGCCATTCAAGAATAGGCAGCTATGGCCGTAAATAAAGAGCAGACACAAAGAGACGTGAAGATCCAAGACAGAGGATTTGTTAAGGTGGGGAAATCATGCACTCACTTATATTGCAAATGAATACACACTACCAAAGCAATCACTCGTTTGGAGAGAGAGCCCTTTTCCTGTCCCAGAAAAGCCCAGTCCGGCTTCTGTTTCCCTACCTCATTCAAAGAACCTTCTAGAGCTCAGAAACCCATGTCGGGCCCTCTGTTTTACCCACTTGGGCCTCTGATGAAGAAACAGTGTGGATTTCCTTGAGCACCGAATCTACTGTGGTCTGAGGGTTGATACTTCTGATCAACAGCGCGGATTAGGCTTGCTTTCTGCAGGAGACCACCACAGTACTGAATACCCAGCACAGAGCGGCCCCTGACACACCGGGGGAGAGAGAACACAGACTTCTCATTCCCGGTACTTGCCCCAAAGGTGGAAGAGGCAGGGCCCCAGAGCCTCCCCACTTTCCTTTTGGACACTGGAATCTGTGTCAGCGAACGTGTTTCCATGTCCAGCCTTGTTGTTGCAGCTGTAAGGAGAGCTGGCCCATCAATTACTCCCTGCCTGCAGATGCCGACCAGCCCGACAGCTCCAGACTTCGAGGCTGGCCTCGCTCCCCCCCCACCCCCCACAACCCCACCTGCCCCCCATTTCAATAAATGCCTGGAGAGTCTTCCTGAGGCTACTACTCTGGCCTTGGCATCCCCACTAAATGATTCATTAGGTTGGATTAACCCTTTAAACACCGCTATTTACCCAAGGGCCCCTGGGGATTCTCACACACTCCATCATTTTTAGCCATTATAAACAGGCGGTCCCAGCAGGGCGGAATCCACTTTAAGGCTGCTCAGGTTGACAATGTGGGTTTTGTTAGCCCCAATTTACTTAAAAGCCCAAGACAGCATTTGCCGTGTGCAATGGGGCACGCACATTTTCATCTCCCGGCCTGTGCATTCTAACTATGCCTCTCGCCATAAACACCTTCGTGGGCATTCCACAAAAGAGACTGAGAGAGAGGTGTGATCGCACTGAAGTGGCGGGCTTACCTGGGATCTATTTTCATGCCGCTGCTCTCCAGGCCTCCTTTTTGGTTGCTGCCATTTTCTGCCCATAATCAGCTGTGTGCACAATGAGTGGTGCCTGCCAAATGGCCATTTGTGGGTGCAATTAGACACCTGTGCCTTCAAACAAGTTGCAAGCACCTAATTGTGCCTGCATGTAGCCACTTGTGGGTGCAATTACCCAGAAATCCAGGTGTGCCTGGTATTATGCACAATTTAAGGGGCAACAAAAAGAGAGTGTTTTCCCAAAAAGAAGGCTCAGGTTGAGCGTGAGCCCTGGACTTAGCCAGGGTGGTGCCGCAGAAGCTTCCACCGCTCTGTGTGTGCAGCCTCTTCACTTCAGAAAATAATGAAAGTCACCGATTTCATCACAATTGTTCTAGTAGCCACATTAAAAAGTAAAATGGAATAGGTGAAACTGAATTTAACACCTTACATTATTTATTCATTTTAAAATATGTTCTCATTGATTTCAGAGAGGAAGGGAGAGGGAAAGAAACATCAGTGATAAGAGAGAATCATTGACCAGCTGCCTCCTGCACGCCCCCTACTGGGGTTCGAGCCCACAACCTGGGCAAGTGCCCTGATCAGGAATGGAACCAGTGAATCTTGGTTCATAGGCTCAACCACTGAGCAACACCGGCCAGACATAATTTACATTATTTAATCTAACATATATATATATATATATATATATATATATATATATATATATATAAATATCTGTTCAACATGTTAGCAATATAAAAGTATCTAATGAGATTTTTTTTTACATTTGTGGAGGTGGTTATACTAAATCTTTGAAGCCCTCTGTGTATTTTACACTTAAAGCACATTCTCATTAGGGCCAGTCGCTTTTTGAGTGATTGACAATACCATGTGGTAGGACAAGGTCAATAAAGAATTGCTTTCCATTGTGGTTCTACTGAAATTTCTAACCTTTCAGCACTTTCCTGAATATTTGCAAAATCAACCTTCAAAGTAAAACATATAAAAATGCCATTTAGTGTCCTAGGATTGCCATCGGTTGTTAACATGATTCTTCGTAATAAGAATTGCCAGTTAAGTAAAGAGAATGTTGAAAATCTGCCCTAACTCTGTTACGGTGTATGTTGGGCTAAGTTTGGGAGTGACAGACATAAGGTGTGTAGACAGGGTTAGAAGAGGGTAGCTAGCATTGGATGGGGAGGTGTACATGGGACACCAAAGACAGGAAAAGGGAGTGGACATAAGATGGTGGCAGACCTGAGTTTATTCCAGATTATGGAAAGCTGACCATTGTCCTCATTAGCAGAGAGGTGTGGACAAGGAACCAGGAAGGCTGGTCAACCTTGAAGCTCTGAAAGATCAGAGCCAACCACTCCCTATCTAATTGGGACAATGGTAGCTGAAGCAACTTCCCTACCAAACAATCATGTAAATCCTTACTGATAAGAGCCTGCCCAAGGGCTATGGGTGTATCCCAAACCTGAATAAAAAGGATGGCAAGGTCAGAGCAAAGCAGAGTCCTCTCTTGGGCTTCCACCTGGCCCGCAATTCCCAAATTTATACTCTCTTGTCTAGTCTCTTTCATTTGTGTGCAGACTCCTCCAGAACCCAAATCCTGAACCTGAACTCTGAACCACATGGGACGTGGGGGACACTCTCACCAGATGACTGTGGCTTTCAGATAATTTTAACAGGAAGTATGACTCATCTTGGTTGCATATGAGAACCACTGAATTAAAATCTGGCAAGATATTCAATGAGTTATTTTTATTTCACTATAAAGTAGAGAGGTGATACACTTACGGTGAGGATTAAATGGAGTTAATGCATGTAAAACACTTAGAACAGTGCCTAGCACATAGCAAGCAGTCAATGCATATCAGTTGCTACCATCCTCCTTTTCACTCCCACCATCATCATGACTTCTATCATAACATTTATTTTCAAATCATCCCAGAATAGTATACATCTATCATACACACACACTTGTGTGTACATATGTATGTACATATATACACATAGTGCTCTGGAGGAGGGAGAGGACTAACTTCTTTGCATATGGTTTCCAATGTCTCCTAATTCCTTTGCCATCATTGCTATGCACTCAGAGAAGTTCTCTGAGTGCAGCCTTCTCATGTGAATATCTCTGATTCCCCCAACATTCCCAGTAGCCGTCAAGCTCATGGCACAGGCATTACCTGAGAACTGGTTAAACAAAGGCTCAAAGCCAGTTGTAATGCTCTACCTTTCACGTCACAGAAAGAATCCATGGAGAACATGGAGACTGCCCTTTCTCCGAATCAAGAACAGCCAATCAGGCACACTTTTATGTAACAAGCATATTTTTATACAGTTAGGTTATATATTTCACACCTACACTCACGGCCCACTCCCTGGCCCCCATAAACAGTGGCCCACTTTTCATTCCTTTCCTGACTACTCTGAGAATAGCCAGTTTGACAATCCAGCTGTCCTGGGTCTGTGCCTCCTGCACCAGTTGTCACAAGAAACTGCTGGCTACAATATTTCTTCCTCCAGCCTTCTCTTTTGTTTTATCCTGTGTCAATCAGCAAGAGAACTGAGCATGCTCAGTATTCCCCTGGTGTCAATACTAAACATCCTGGTTAATTCCATCAGAGGCAACACCACCACCACTTTCTTTAATAGACGCTACCTCTTCCTCCTCCCTCCCACACCTCCCCAGACACCTCAAGAAAAACAGACTTTGTTTCTTTTAGCTATATTTTCTCTTTGTTCCATTGCCAAAAATACTTGAGGAAAAGGCACTAATCTAGACTACTTTACAGGATTTTTTAGGACAAAAAAATATACCAAAGGAAGCAAAGCCATCTACCTGGAAAGAGGCCAGCTGCCTCTCTCAGAACCTCAACAAGAGCTTCCAGCTATGTCCTCATCTTCCTCTGATTGAACCTGCTTTTTCTCAAGCACAATTATTAACATAGACAACACAGGACTTCTTATTCAATTTTATATGTTTCTGCTTTAATTACCAGCACTCTAATGGTATTCTTCAAAGCAATGTTTCTTCATTCTGTTCTCTTCCAGCACTTCTCATTTTTGTGCTCAGACTCCAGTGTGCTAGCTACTCCAGAAGGCAAGGTGGTGTGAGTTAGCAGAGAATGTGTCAAATGCCCCTTAGCAACAATATTTAAAAACAGTTTTCAGGTGGACAGCACTTCAGTAGTGTAATGAGATAAGCAGGCTTTGAAGTTGCTAGCCTGGCAACCTGCTCATGGGGCAGAAGATCCTTTGTATGAGGAATGCACTCCAGGTCCCAGGACACAGCTTGTTTGAGACTGGGGCCTGGCTGCATGAGGGATGGACGTGGGTAGGCTCACCGTGTCTTCATCTTTAGTTGTTTCCAAGTGGAAACCAGAAATGAAGACAGCAGGACCAGGTCCCACATCTGGGGACTGGGACACAGCCAGGCTGTAGATAAGCTCCAAGCCCAGTCTACAATAGATAACTTTTATATGCCTGATAAAGGGAATTATGACTTCTTCCACCTTCTTTTCATTCTACAAAAATCAAATTTTTAGACTCTTCAAGTATCTTTAACAGAAAGCATTCGTTATTCAAGTATCTTTCACAGCAAGTAGTTAATTCTCAACCCTGTGCAAAAGCTTGCAATATGAGCATTTTCTCATATTAACATACATATTTCCAAAAGTATCCAGGTATTTTATATTCAGATTAGAATTCACCAACATTGAAAGGAAATTAATTAGAAGGTGGCCAGCAGGGAAAGACTGGATGACACAGGCTGGACATGCCCTGTAGTCCCTCCCCAACATCTGTGGAGTGAGGGGGGGGGGTGGTTTCTCTGGCAGGTGATCAGGTTGAACCCGGCTCTTTGATGTCTCCTGAGCAGATCAGGAGTGCAAGAGGGCACTCTGCAAAGTTGCTGTTGTATGGGGTGTGGAATGCAAAAACAAGTGTGCAATAAACCAGATAAGGGACCCACAATGCCCCAGCAACAACATAACCCATGGCTGAAGGAGGAATCGTACAGCCCTGAGAGGAATTGGGCTCTCTTCTCTCTGGTTTTAGGGTGTGTCACCCCAGAACCGCCGCTGCCAAGTCACTGTAGCTCAGCAGCTCCTGCATTGAGCCTCTACCCCCTACATTTATATATTCCAATCAGTTATTTGTAAGTAACTTTTAGTATGAAGTAGAATAGAGTTGAACTTATGATAATTCTAAAGACTACTATAATTAGTGTTGAATCTGAGTAACTTTTTCCCTCAATAGTTTTTACTGTCCTCTGCCTCCCACGATTCACCAAATGAAGAATAAAGCAGCTATCTGAAATGGTTGAAAAATAGGAAGGTTTTTAATCTTTCTTACATGACCATCATTAGTAGAACCATTTATGCTTCTAAGTTCCATTCTTTGTGATTAATTCTTTCAGCAACTCTGATCATGTAGAGTGAGACAGTTAAAGTCCTCTTTTTTAGACACCAAAATGTATTCCTTGAATTTATGGATAATTAAAACATAGGCATTAGCATAGCTTTGGGTACCAAATCTGAGACGAAAGTCATTGATGCATGTTCTCAGCCCACCCTCTGGCCATGGACCGGTAGTCCCCGCCAGAAACAAATATCAGCATGCCCTCTGCAACAGTGTCCTTCCCATTATCACAGACGTCAAGAAAAAGACGGGAGCAGCCTGTTTTATTACGGCCCTGAGTGACAGTGAGAGACAGAGCCTTCCAGGGCGCTCCGATAAAACTGGCAATTCAGAGATGCTGCGCCTCCTACTTGGAAAAAAGATCCAAATTTATTGCGTTTAATGTTGCAGATAAATCACCAAACCCGACTATCTTATAAAAATGAGCTAAAATGCTGCTTAGCAGACATTATTAAAGACTCTTAAGTATGGAGCCAATTCTAATTGGTAAAAGTTCACTGATGAACACATCTTGCAAGTACTCATGTTCAAGGACTATTTCTCCCAGTAAGAAGGCCTTTATTTCAGGGTGAGCTATAATCTAGGGGACACATCTCTTCACGAAAGCCTCATCTTCAAGTTCACAGGAGGAATCCACAATTTAAATCTTATTCCTCACTTATTTTATCATGAGACCAAATCAAAGTTAAAAATAATTAAGGATACAATTAGTAAACAGTCTAAGTTTTATGTTGAGTAAAACTTCTGCTATGTGAGGCAACACATGTTAAGAGCCCATCAGTTTTAATAGACTAAAAACACACAGAAAAACCAAACCCCAAAAGAACAGGGCAGAAAATTGTCTGTGCTGTTGTCATCGTCTTGATGAAAAGATGTAAACATGGGTAATTTGAAATTAATCTGTGGAAGAATATGCTGTCATTTCAATTACAAGAAAAGGAATCATTCCTTAGCTGTAGCAAAGGCACCGACCTACACTGGGGAAGGTTGGCCTCCACAAGGGGATGGGCGCAGTAAACCAATTTTCCGCCACAAAACGTGATCTGTGAAATTGGTTTGAAGTGGTGCTGGCTAGGTACCACCTCTGCTGGAGAGTGAAGGTAAACCTGTTATCCATCCACACAAAGTCCCCGACAACGTGGCAGCCTCTGGTGTGTGCTGGTTCCCAACCATCCCTGCCTTCCCTGTGGCACCAGGACACCTCTTTAGGGACTCTGCCCTTCCACTGGTTTCTACAATTCTTCAACTGCTCATGGAAGGTACTAGGGTTAGCAGGGAGACTTGCTCTCAGGGTGGGGACAAGAGCTACCGGGGAAAACTATGGGCCACCAACTTCTTTACATGGGTCACCTAACTTTTTCTCTGCCTCCCCATTCCTCCACCATTCCCCACCCTCTGCAATGTAATTTCTGAACAACTGATATAAGAATAACAAATTCCATTTCTGTTTTGAAAAGAGAATTCAGGACCTGCAAAAATAAATGATTAGAATGTTGGAAGAGATTATATTTTCTTATAGCTTCAAAAATTTCAGTGTTTTGTGGAAATATTTACAGTTTTATGTTTTATTTAGTTGATCATGTTACTTACAGCAGATAAACATGATTATAACATAGCTCATTATAATCAATTTGAAAAAGAAAACTGCAAATACCAAGTGGGGCAAATGTAGGCTTACAGTTGTGAGTATGTGAAACACAGAGCTTATTCATATATTATTATTTATTAATTATTGGATTCATTCCCATATGAAGAAGTGTCAATCTACATTTGCCCCACCATGTGTTTACCAAGTACCTATGCTCGAGCTGTTACTACAGGGGATACAGCAAAGTTCAAGACATCGTCCTTACCTTTAAGAAGCTAATATTTTCTAGTTGGGCAGATGAACTAAAAATGCTCCCCCAAATAATAATTTGAGAGGCTTTGTCAATGCAAGAATCCATGCAAAAATGATACAGATTTGGACTTACTACAAGGTTAAATCACTGAATTATTATATAACAATCCAATCTGGGCATTAACATGGCCCCTTGAAAGGTGGGCTCTGGGACTCTGGGCTACTCCATTTGACACCACCATGTCATACTGTTTTTCTTGTGATTCTGCTTTTATCATTCCTTCCTGGGATTCTGGTTTATATTATTCAATCTGTCTATAGGGGTATATGCCTTATGTTTTATAGTAGACATATCTTCATCTGCGGATGTGCTTTGCCAATAATTGAAATGCAGCTTTCTACACAGGTGCCAGGGTGAATAAAGGATTGTAGATGTGCCTGTCCTAATTTATTGGATGTCACAAACTCATGCAAGAGAATGGTCTTGCTTTTGAAGGGATTTTGCTTCTTGAACGCATATGGTTATCAAGTCGACAAGGAAGTTAAAAACTCTTGCTTTGAATGACATGGTTCTAATGAAACTCTGACATCTGAGTACGTGGTCATTGAGGAAGAACAATCCAGTGAGGCGGCCCCTGAATTTGCACCACCAAAGCTGAAAGGTTATATATCTTCCTGCAGCCCGACTGCTTCCTATCGGAATTATTCTAACCAATGTTTAGGAATAAATGTCAAAGAAGAGCTCACAAAATAACCATATATATTTTTTTCTTCTTCAAAGCAATGGGTGGCTCTGAACCAACCCACAAGATAGGTCAGATACCCAGGAAGTTACCTGGGTACCAGAGCATTTACCTGGCAGAGAGAAATCTGAGCACTCAGAAATGCTGCTAACATAGTAAAGATCCCAGAAAAAGAATATTAATTTCCACTGTGTTTGTGGTCTCAGGGGAACAACAACAACAGCAAAAGCCTTCACAAATATCTTGAAGCTGTCCTCATGAAACATTCAAATATAAGCTACCTGCTTTACTTTGTTCTCCCTCCCTCATACTTTTCTCTCTCTCTCTTTCTCCTTCTTCCTTCCTTCCTTCCTTCCTTCCTTCCTTCCTTCCTTCCTTCCTTCCTTCCTTCCTTCATTTTTTCCTCTTTTTTTCTTTCTTTTTCTTTTTCTTTCTTTCTTTTTCTCTTCCTCCCTCCCTCCCTCCCTCCCTCCCTCCCTCCCTCCCTCCCTCCCTCCCTCCCTCCCTCCCTCCCTCTCTTTCTTTCTTTCTTTCTTTCTTTCTTTCTTTCTTTCTTTCTTTCTTTCACAATTTGGCCCCAATGGGAATAAAATATAAAATCCAGGTATGTTGACTTTGTCCTTAAAAAAATGTACCTATCACCCATCCTACGTTAATTCCTCTGAATTAGTACCTACTTACATTTTTTTCCTATTTCCTTGTCCCATCTCAAGTCTAAAAGTCAGAAAAACATTTTCTTCAAAGGATCATTTTTCTTGGCTTTGACTGACATTTGCAAACAGGCCACTCAAACATGTATCCTGATGTAGAGCATGCCTTGCTCTCGCTAGAGTCTGCGAACAGTTAAAGAGGCAGCCTGTGGCTTCCCCTTCTCCCATAATATGGGCCACGAACAAAAGACAGATGCGCCCTTCTGTTTGGACAGATGAAGCCACAGCTCTATTTTTAAGTCTGTAAATGCTAACTCTGGTATGCCATCTCTGTGTTTTCCTCCTCGGTGGCTTCTGTCCACTGACAGCTCCTTTGGGTCCAGTGCTCCCCTAGCTTCTAGCTCCCTCTCCTTGTCCACACAAAAAAGAATAAGATATTATCACATGCATCTTAGCCCAGTTCCCATATTTAAACTCATTAATGTAACTGTGACAGGAAAGGCTTTGTGTCCTATTCAAGTTTCAGGCAACTTCAGTTCATGCTAAACTGATGTGACATAGCCCCAAGTTAGAGCATTAAGTCAATGAGTCTGTATTGACCCCAGTCTATACTGGAAAGTGGGGGTCTTTACTTCCCGGAATGACTAGTGTGTCTCTCTGAGAAGAACAGATGACTGTTGCTGTAGGTGTTTTTGGAATTATTCTAGAGGAGCAATTGTTTACTGACAAGACTAGACTCACATGGAACTTTGGGATACTTCATGGCCATCCCCCTTCCTGGATCCATAACACAACTGGCACCACAATGACACCTTGCCTTGCAAAAAACATTGAGTGACATGCTTAGTCTTGTTTGTTGTCTGCCGTTGCTAAGTTCTTTTCAGGCAACCCATGAACTCTCCACCCTTTTAATTTGATGCTTTTCACATTCCTGAAGAATGTGGTTCTCATCATGCAGTTGCCACAAGGGTTGCTGGTTTAGTAAACTTTGATGTCAATTTTCTTTCTAAAAATGACTTTTGTGCACATAGTATAACATCGCAACTGTGGTTTCTGAAGTTCTGAAATAATAAGCGTTTTATCTTTAAGGACATTTTTGCTATTCTGTGGTGAAGTTGTCAACACCTTCTAATATATGAGAATTTCTCCTTTCTCCCCCAATATATAATTTCTTCCATATTTTCAGATACTTACATCATCTAAGCCAATTTGTTGGCACATTTCATCCCATACTATAGAGAGAAACCACAGTATAGATTTTAAGTGCTGACAGAGAAAGAACTGTTAATTTGCCTAGTCTGCAACCTGTGCAATTTTCTACTTCTTACATAGAGTGTAAATTTCCTGATAGTCATATTGATGTTTTATTAACTGTTGATGTGCTGGATGATAAAAGAAGGAGGCTTTCCCAGAGATGATTTTTTCTTATTTGATACTTTCACTTCACCTGAATACTGGTAATAGTGAACAATAATATAGTCTCAGTTTGGAGACATCTGTATCTTTGAAATCCCCTCCTCTGCAGGAAAGCTAAGCAACACAAAATACTGTTTAGGGATTCAGTTTGTACTTTCGGAATTAGGCAGCTTCATAAGCCTGCTTTCTTTTGGTGTAAACTTCTCAGCTTCCATTAGGTGACTTACATGGGTGACTCTAGTTCTCAATGTGTCCTCCCAGCATGCTTCTCAGGCCGGTCCATCAAACCTCCCCTCCTTCATCGCCTACCAAAGAGAAGGGCACCTACATCCACCCAGTTGCCCAAGCTCTGGACTCCAGATCTATTCATATTACTTTTTCCTTCATGAACCACACATCTAACCAGCCATCAAGACATGTCAAGGTGAATCTTCTTAACAGTCACGCCTTTCTTCCCTTCCTGGCATTCCCCACTGTTACAGCCTCAGGCCAGGCCTCAGTCTTTCCCACAGGCATTGCATCAGTAGCTTTCCATTGTCTTTCCTGATTCCAGCCTCGTCCTTACAATTTATTCTCCATAAAATTATCAGGGGGCTTTTTCCAGGATGCCAACCTGATCAAACTGTCCCCTGGTTTTAAGCCTCTGCATTGGCCAAGAACCACTGAGTAGTCTAACTTCTTGGCGTGCTGCATCAGGTGCTTCACAACTACGCGTCTTGCCTCTTCCTCAAATTCAACGTGTGCATATAAAATGTTTAGCCCTTGATATTCTGTATTGCAATCTCTATTGATTTGTCCCTCTTTCACTCCTTACCCAAGCCACCAGCCTAGACTGTAAAGCTGTAGAGACAAAGGCGGTGTTTCAGTAAGGAATATTTTCTCAACGCCTAGCTCAGTGACAGCTCCACAGGACTGTCCAACTAAAAGTTTACTGAACAGATGAATGAATCAATCAACAAAGTATCAACTCTCCCTACCCTCATGATCTTACCCAACGATAGAACACTAGATTAAATGTCCCTCACAATCCAACTTCTCAAGTTTCCGATGCTCCTCT
Organism: Pipistrellus hanaki; assembly: GCF_964339955.1. Lineage (NCBI taxonomy): Eukaryota > Metazoa > Chordata > Mammalia > Chiroptera > Vespertilionidae > Pipistrellus > Pipistrellus hanaki. The sequence continues at coordinate 76,798,329 of NC_140510.1, read as the reverse complement.
CAGCTGTCACACGAACACAAGTCACAGGTTGACTTCCTTCTATCAGATGCCAGTCTGTCTACATCTTTTCTGGGCTCAGCTTCAGCCAGATTCCCTACCACTTTCCTCCCACACATAAAGCGTACTAAGTCAAACTCTCATCTTCTTCAAGACTTAATGTGCCTCCCTAAATGACTAATTTACTACTAGAGAGACACTTAGGCACTGGGGAGAATCTGGCTCATTATTTAATAGCCAATAAGGCCAGCTGTTTCATTTCAAGAAATTAATGGTCTTTAAAACCTTTCCATATTGTACCAACTGTGCTTCTCAACGAAGAGCCAAGTGACTTTTATTAGTAGGGTTGATAAAAGCCAAACCCTGTTAGTTTGTGCTAGCCTTCTTCTTAATACCAAGGGAGTCTTCGGGGACATCTGGTTATTTTTGCTTTACTCTCCCTGTTGATTCCTTGAAATATTTTTCTCTGCTGAAGTTTCTATGATCGGTCCCTTGGAGACTGCAAAAGGTGGTCCGACAGCTGTACTCCATGGCCTGATGGCTTGACCCCCCCACCTTGTTGACATCTTAAGGATGCCTTCCAGCATTTAGCCTAATTTGGCTGAGAGAGTGAGCAGTTTGTTAGTTCCAGGTTAGCTCATTCCCTCTTTAGCCACTTGAAATTACTCTTATGTAAAGAAAAAAAAAAAATCACATTCCGAGGGTGTTTTATGAAACCATCTTTCTCTTATTAATATTCCGTCATTAGGCAAAAAGGTCAAGAAAAGGCTAGATGAAGCCACAAATCCGTATTATGAGACAAAGATATAGCAAGTCCTTAGATTTTTAGCCCTTGATCAGTACTTGAGGACATTTAGCTTTTAAGAACAAGACTGAATAAAATACATTTGCCATCTACCAGCAGCTAATGTCTCTATTCTTTTTAAATATCAACTATGGCCAGTGGCATGTGAACAGCTATAGTACCATACCCTACCTACATAAAATGGATTATTTATCTAAGTTATATATGGCAAGGGTGGCTATGGCTTAATGTCAATATTGTACTTTTTTTGGGTTTCCTGTGGTTTTATGCTACTATAACTTAAAGTGGGATCGACATAGTACTTTTTGTTCCAAAAAGGGTTGCTGTTTACTCAGTCTCCTGAGAGCTTCCCCCCCCCCCTTTACTTTCTGGGGGGTGGGAACATAATGTTAGTTTCAAATGCAGGGAAGGCAGCCTTGGTGAACACACAAGAGTGGCCTCTGACACTCCAGTAGGCCAGCACGGATGGATGTGATGAGGGAGGGGAGTGAGGGCACAGGGGCAGGAGTTTGCTTTCTGGGATTGATATGCTGGGAAGGTTTTGTTCTCTCTAGAAGCAGGCAGGGAGGCACGGTGTGGAACAGAAGGACGCACGCACACTCTGATGTGTGGGGCTGAGAGGTGGGAGGCCACAAAGAGGCTTCTCGCTAAAACACTCACATCTACTCTGATGTTGAATGTACGTCAGCACAGAAAGTTAGTGTTTGTATATTTTCTCTTAAATGTTATAAATGAAGTCTTCTCTGTGAATCCATTATCATCTTATTGAAAAAAACAAAAAAAACCAAAACACACACACAAAAACCTCCACAAAACCACCTAACACTTGCTAGCCACATAGGAATCATAATATGAGGATTTTTATAAATGACCCTTTTAAGAGTTTACAGTCAATGTTTCTAATTCCATAAATCTGACTGAGCCACAAAACTCTCTCACTCACGCCTTCTTTCAGAAACATGTACAAATTAGCATTCATAGAAAACTTGGCATATAATTGTGGGGATCTAGAAGATCCCCTGACGCCAATCAGAGGATAGTGTAGATCTGCCAGATGAAGATCCGAGTTCAGACCTCTCCCCTCTCCCAGTTTGTCTGGGAACTGGGCACATATACAAGCCAAAAGGATGCACAGACTATCTCAAGGTGAGTCTCCTTCCAGGAAAACAGCATCTCTTGTCACAGAAGTTAAAAGAGCAACTTCCAACAATACTCTCTCCTTGCAGAGCACACCTAGGGCACATGATTAGGAGATGTGGAGCATACAATACATGTCAGTTCAACAGGTGCCTGTGCTCCCACTGCAGAGGGTCACAGCTGGCAGAAGCTCAAGGAATGGAGCTCATGTTTGCAAGAGGAAGTGCCAGGAAGAAGCGCATCGGGGTGGCCCTGGTCCTAGTTACCCAAGACCCTGAAGACCTGCTGTCGGGTCAGATTGTGAGGGTCCATGTCAGATGCCTCAGGGGCATCCTAAGCCCTGACACAGGGCTTCGTGCCCGTGAGAGCAAGGTACAAATGGACTCTGGCCGCTGTGAGAGGATAGGATGCATGGATATCTTCCCAATGTTTGTACAAAGCCATCTGACACACGTGCCTAGACCGCCATGCATTTTTTATGATTACAACACCACCACAGAAGCCATTGCCTGAACCTATGAGATGAAACTACATTGCTGCTTAGGATGACATGTGTGTCCAAAGATTTCCCACAGTAGAACAAATAAATGAAAAATAAATAAGATAATAAATAACCGGAAGAAAATGTGGGCAACTACCTGGCCTCATGATGGGAAACATTGCTTTGTATGTAAAAGCAGAAGAATAAGCCATAAGGCAAAAGATCAAAGATTTAACTTATAAAAATGACAATTCCTATTAACTATAAATTTAAAGTTAAGATAATGTTAATACATGACAACATGTGAATATCCTTAATACTATCTGACAAGATCTAATAAGTCAAGAAGTAAAAGATGAATACAAATGATAAACTACAACAGACTGAAAAAAATGCAAATTCCAATAAACACATGAAAAAAGCTCAAACTTACTAAGAGTAAAGAAATTACAAATTAAAACAGTTTGTGGTCACCCTGGCTGGTTTGGCTCAGTGGTTAGAGTGTTGGCCAGTGGACTGAAGGGTCTCTGGTTCAATTTCCAGTCAAGGACATGTACCTCAGTTGCAAGTTCCATCCCAGTTCCCCGTCGTGGCAACACCAAGAGGCAACCAATCCAAGTCTCTCTCTCTCTTGCCAATCTCTCTCTCCCTCCCTCCCTTCCTCTCTTCCACTCTCTCTAAAAATCAATGGAAAAGATATCCTCACTTCTCAGATGAGGATTGAAAAAAACCAGTTTGTGCTCCTAATTGTTATTTTTAACCTATTAAATTGATTATGCTGGTGAGCGTGCAAATTGGTATAGCTTTTGTGTGCGTCTTACGACAAGTACTTTTTGTTTCCGGGAAGATGAGCTTAAACATCTTTATTAAACTGGGTGTAACTGATCCAGTCTTACAGATTCCCTACATTCAACACTGGTATCTTAGTATGAAGCCTAACACTAAGGTGAGATTACAGAGACCACAGGTGTGGCATGTCCAGGCCACACGCCTATCCCTGCATTTGGGCACATTTCTGTTATTCTTCATTTGGGCAGTTAATGAAATCCATGCAGAACTTAACCTGGTACATGCTTACAGCACGATCCTGAGTCACATCATTCATTGCATGCAGGCATTAGGCACCTAGTGCCAGGTTTCATTTGCTGAGGCTTTCCTCAATCCCAGGGGTATTCCCAGAGGAGCTACTGTACTTCAGTGACATTCTGAGCATGGGCTCAGCAGAAAATGAACTTGTCAAAGACTTTACAGCATTCTGACGGACTGTACATTTGAGTGAAACAAAGAGAAACCAGACAGCTCTTCTTCTGGGGTGATGTTCTTGGGCTGCTCTGTCCATGCTATCGTTGTTCATTGAGTGCCACATGAGACAGCCAATTAACAGAACTCCTACACAAAAATAAAATGCAGGCATCAAGATTGCTTGGGGCTACTGAATCATCACTCAATTTTCTCTCAGCAAAGGCAACCAGGACTGACCCACCTGCCCCCTGAGACTTCACGCTCACCAGTGGAGCCTTGCTGCCGTGCCTCACCCACATCTCGCCATGGCTTCTGGTCCACTGGAGGACCTACTCCAAGCATTTGTGCTTCCTGGCTGAGGCTTCCTCTCACCAGTGCACTGGGTAGGCAGAAGCTGTGGAGTTGGCTCCCTTAGAACTACTATTAGCCAATGAGGAATAGGACTTGGAAGACACAAGCGCAATATCCTGGCCCCTCCGAGGGGCAGGGTGTGAGTCCACCCACACCATGTCCAGAGGGCCCCAGCAGAACCGATCCCATTGCCTGCAGCAGTGACCTGCTTACCAATGGGCTCCATACTGGTATTCTTGCTTTCCTCCCCTCACTCTGCTTTCAATGCTTCCTGGGAACGCTTCCCAAGTAAAATCACTTTTAAGCCCAAAGTCTTTATCTCAGGGTCTGCTTTTTGGGGCAAACCTAGCCTAAGAATCCAGAATGAGGGCTTTATTTTATTATTATTATTATTTTTTTTACTTTTGAGTTTGTACCAGAAAATTATGAGAGCTTCCACTGTTCCTTGTTTTTTTGCTGTTATTGCCACAATACAAGGAACTCAATATATCCATTAGCCAGGTACCCCAAATCTTTATGCTTCGCTTCATTTACTTTATCATTCATTCTCTTCACCCCCCTCCAATTTCTTCCCTTCCCCACCCCTCCTTCTCTCCAAATGCAACATGAACACACATACACATATTGATATACATTCATATTATTATTTCCCGAACCATTTAAGAATTAGGAGATTTATGCTTATTTACTTCGAAATATTTCAGTGCATATTTCTGAAGAACAAAATATTCTATTTTATAAACACAACAGAGTTCCTCAAATGATTTCTTCTCACCCTCATGCTTACACTTCATGGGGTCAGAGCTGTGCTTAGTCACAGACTGCCAGATGGCATTTAAGTCTCCAATTCTTCCTACATTAGAAAAATGTAATTTCCAGAATGAAATTACGCAGACAGTGATAGATAAGACTTTGCTGTCCACATAAGCAGTGAAGACATGTCACAACCACAGACTGGCAGCCAGGTCTTTGGTGCGATTTGCACTCATCACCTGCCTCCTTCTGTACTTTTAGAATAAGAGACTCCACATTCCTGGGGCTCCTTCTGGAAGTCTGAAGGGCACCTCAAATCTAACACCTCCACAACTGTACTCACGATCCTCTCTCTGAACCTAGTCCTCTGCCAGCATTGCCTTCCTTGGGGAACGGTACCACCACCACCCAGCTGTTGTGTGTGCATTCATTCGTGACACCTGGCTGTACTTATCCCCTACACCTCCACATGCAACCCATCATCAAGGTCTGTCAGTTCTCTCCACCATCTTTTTCCATCTCTACTATCATCACCGACACCCTTGTACACCCTACCAACATCTCTCACCAGAACCACAGCAATGATCTCTGAACTGGTTTGCACCCACTCCAGCCTCCCTCCAATCTATTCTCCACCCTGCAGCTAGAAAAAAATAAATGAAACACAAATCTGACCATGACATTATTCTGCTTAAAAGCCATATGGTTTCTCCTTTGTGTTGGAATTATATAAACATCCTTCACTCACCTGCCCATGATCTGCCTTCCACCTACCTCTCCTGCTCTACCCTCACGGTCTCTGTCCCAGCCACACAGCCTTCTCTCAGACTCCCTGTTCACCAGGCTCTCGCCATCACAGGGCCTGTGCATGCGTTCTCTCTGTTTGGAACATTAATTACTTCTTCTTTCTACCCTCCTTTAGACCATAGCTCAAGTCTCACTCCCTGCCTTGATTTATTTCAATTTTCCATATTTTCTTAAATGACATGTCTCTCTTTTTTCATAATGGGCAGAGTGGCAATTTTATGTTTACTTTGTGACTATACAATGACTACCTCTTCCACTACATATAAGATCCACAGTAGAGAGCTCTGTCTTATGGGCTTATTATTGTATCCTCAAGGCCTACAGAGTACATTGAACTTGGTGGGCAGTCAGTGAAGAGTTGCTGCATGAAGAAAGAAGAAAAGATATGTGGCTTCTCTAGCTCATCTGTTCAGGCTAATAAAGTTACACAATTTACTTGGAACCATTCAGGACTGACCTGAATTAAAAAAAAAAAAATCAGATATGAAAGGACTGACCAGAAAAAGGATAAACTGAGGAATTCAAGCTACTGATAAGGAGATAACTTAAGTGACCTATCTATATGTAACCTGCAGAAGGCAGCCATCACATTATCATGGCCACATTACACATGAATGCATCCAAAAATCACTCATACAAAACATCGCATAGAAGCTCTGTCTTATATAGGACCTGCCTTTGATGTTGGGAAAAACTGTAAAAGGGTATTGCAGAGGGCAGGCCATCTAGTATAAATTGTCAAAGGCACTAACAGAGCAGCAGAAAGTGGCCAAGCACCAATTCTAATCCTGATTTTATAGGACTGTTTCCAGCAGGAAAAGTTCATTGAGGCGAGTTCCTTCTCAAAATAGCTCTGTGTGCTTATTTTCCATCTTCAGCCTCTGCTGCAACAATTAAACTCTTCCCAGTGCCCTGCACAAACCAGGCTGCCAGACACTATCATTTCTGAAAATGGGTCTGCCATTTGCCTCGGCTACACGCAAGCAATTAGTGGGCAGAAACCTTATCTGAGCAGTCAACGCCCTGTCTTCACTTTCAAGCAATGGCCAAGTTCAAAGGCTGCTAATGATGCCCCAGAGCATATTGTTGGTGGAGAGTGGCCAATGAGAATTGCCAGGTTCCCACCTATTTAACATGCCATTCCATGTCCAGCCATGAGGGTCGGTCTTGCTAATTGTGGAGTGGCACAACCCTCTGTTGGGACAAACCCCAACCACTTCTATGCAGGCTTAATTGAAGACTTGGAATAGAAGCAGGAACACATTCTGGATGCGGCTCCATTTGTCCCACCCCTTCCCACATTTGTACCACAAATGTTTGCCTTTGCGAGAAAGAATGGAGCCGGACCAAGGTGTTTCCTGGCACAACGACGGAGGTCATGGGGCCCGTGTCACATGAAATCCAGGGCACAGATGGGCTCATGTGGCACCTCCGTGGTCACTGACTGCCAACGCTCTCTTCTTTGGACTCGAAGCCACAGAGACTATAAAAGCCATCCCTCCACAGTTTCTTGGCACGTACATCCCAGCCATGTCCCCCGAGGATCTGCCAGGACTATATGGTGAACGGAGTGACAATACTTTCCTGGCTACAAAAATCGCTGAAGTGGAACCGACGGCTATATATTTTTTAAACAGCAGCATAACAAAGAGGCAGTCTTTAAAACAGAGCACTGTGTAAAAGGTATTTCGGCTGGAAGGAAGTGGGTGTTTAGCAGTACATGTGTTCAGGGGAGCTCTGTGGTTCTTAGTAACTTTGAATGCCTGCTAGGGGTTTTTGCATTTTAATGGCCTGCAGTTACATATTGCAGAGATGCATGTGTGTGTGTGTGTGTGTGTGTGTGTGTGTATGCGCACACGCGCATGCTGGGGAGGGGGTGGACATAGCGAGAGCTGCCTCAGTACAAGGTAGAATGAGTACTTCTACCTGATTACAGCCAGCCTAGCACAAGCCAACCTGATTCATGGAGATTCTGGAGGTTTCCAGGTTGGGAAGAGCTGGACTGTATTCAGAGCGCCTCATATTCCTCTGTGTGTGCTCTTGGCCACACCACTTTGCATCACTCAGCCTCGGTTTCTTCATCCATAACATACGGATAATAATGCCCCAGGATTGTTACTAGAAATAAATGAGGTGACATATTTAAAGGACCCACCGGAGTTCTTGGAGCATGATGAGACACCAAACAAGTATTAGTGGTTACCTGCATGCCCCACTGCAAGTGTTTCTGTGGAAGAACAGTGCGGAGTGCAGCCTGGGGCCTGAGGACCGGGCCATGCACTCGGGGTGTCACTGTTATGCCTGCAAAGCCTTATGCAGAGCCATGCACATCTCCTTTACACTCCAGGTAGAGACAGGAGAGTCATAAGGAAAACGTGGCCATCTTGTTTTTCCTTAGGGAAAGCATCTCATAGTGATATAAGAATAAAAATGGCATACTTCAAAGGTATCTTTCTTTTCCTCCATAAACTCCCTACTGTTCTTCTCATTGTATTTTATTACTTTCTCACCACCCCTAGGACGGAACATTTTTCATGTTCTCTAAGCACTAAAAGACAATGAACACAGATGTGTTTTTAACATGGTATAAGCCAGTGGTTGGCAAAGTCATTAGTCAACAGAGCCAAATATCAACAGTACAACAATTAAAATTTCTTTTGAGAGCCAAATATTTTAAACTTAAACTTCTTCTAACGCCACTTCTTCAAAATAGACTCACCCAGGCTATGGTATTTTGTGCAAGAGACACACTCAAGGGGCCAAAGAGCAGCATGTGGCTTGCAAACTGCAGTTTAACCAACCATGGGTCTAAACTGTCTTTCTTCCCATAAACTCATGCTACTTTGGAAAAAGCTGATGTATCCAATCTCCCCCTAAACTGTCTGTATTTGTGGCTCCACACAGTGAAATAAAACTCACAGAGAAATGAGTTTGAATTCTTGTTTGGATGCCACTTTGAGGATGGATATTTTTCTTTTGTGAAGTGACAGCCATCATAATGGCCACCACGCAGTTAGAGGGTGAGGATAAAGAGGCGATGAATGTAAAATGCCTACCCCATGGTAGGAATTCAGGGCATTTACAATACTCCTCTTATTTCCTTTGCCTAATTGTTTTTAGCTTGATTTCCTCTTCAAATGTAATTGGACAGTTTAGGAGTAAACATGACACCTTTGAAACCATCTATATGCAGATTTGGGTTCATAAAATTGGAAACTCAACCCAGTGATTTTACTCTTAAATATTCCTGTTGAATAGCATCATGTGTTCATGCACTTGGGGATGCACTCGCTTTTTATCCAAGATACCTGTCTGTTTTAGTGATGAAATGCCATTTTAAATAATCATACAACACTGGCCTCATAAACACATACACACCAGAGAGTATCGTGAGCTAATGCACTCGGTTTATTCGGCATCTCTGCCTGCCGTCGGCTGGCCTTAGGACAAACCTGGGGACAGCAAATCCAGGAACCTGGGTCATGGGACAGGCACAGAGGGCTGGGGAGATGGAGATGGACACAGAGGAGGTGGGTGCAGTGAGAGGGGTGGACTGTGCAGACAGTGCAGCCAGGTCCAGAAACTCACCGCAATGACTCTCGTGCATGAGCTTTTGAAGGCAAAGGACAGGATTAGGATACACCAGGAAAACTTCTAGAACAGCCCAAGAGCGGGAGAAATCAGGTGCAGAGCAACCCTCACACCTGAGCACAAAACAGTCTTTCCTCTTGGCCAGAGAAGTGGGAAATAAATGTGAAAGCTCCTGAAATGTGTGCAGGAGGGAAAGCATGGAAGTCAGCCTATCGAGGTAACACGTTTCAAGTTCAAGGTTGTGTCAGATCTGGCATTCTTAAAATAGCAGGCACACACTCTTCCTCTAAAAGAGTACATAACAAGCAAACATGTAGTGGTTTAGAATTTTCTATGGAAAATGAGGGAAAATTAAGGATGTATGGAATTTAACATATGGGGTTCATCCAAGTTCAGTTAAAATTATTTTGGGACATCAGTCCTGTAATGGGTCTTAACATGTTTTAAATCACTAATATTCTAGCTAAACTCCTAATGGAGGCCTTCGATTGAATAATTAATATCAAATATTCTAACTGGCATGAAGGATATATTGCTTAGAAGGAAATGATGAAAAGTGTTATTAAAATGGACTTTTATCAGAGGAACTAAGTGACATAAAAGCGATATGGCAGCAGCATTAACCCCCTGATCTTAGCTGTTTGGCATCTGAAGGCACCATTACACGTGAGGGCTTTTTGCATTTTTCAGGAAGTTTGAGTTGACAGTGGAGACATCTTAATCTCACAGAGAATTCAATCACTGCTAATTCATCATCGTGTCCTCCGCGTTAAGAGGGAGGTGGTGTCGGAGGGGCCAGGTCAGCAGGCAGCTGACTCCACAGGGCAGGGAAGCAGGGACGAGATTTCCAAAAGGGGAGCCGGAGGAGCAAGGGGGAGAAGCCGGCTCTGGTGGGTAAAGGGCGTCCCTGAACTTGAAGAGGCATTAAAGTCTGCCATATGCGGATGCAGGAGATGCAATCTAGACAAGCTCCTCAGCTGCCTTCACATTCCTACAAAGTCAGAGCAGCAGCCGCAGCCCTGAGCTCTGAGAAGCTGCTTTTCACGGCAAGAAAGGGCTGTTCAGATAAAGTTTTGCCCCCCGGAAGGTGTCAGAGAGACTGGCCACGATTTGCCGTATCAGATGAAGGGTGACAGGCCCCTGTCTGGAGACGTGGGGACAAGGACTACTTTTAGCTGCAATGACCTCAAACCCAGCCTTGACTGCAAGGAGTGTAGGTTCGCATGTTCTCCTGAAGCACCTTACGTGTCACACTGGCCTGGTGGCAGAGAGAAGCACTCAATTAGGCAGCGTGGGGACTCTGTCAGCTTCTCCGGGCCCAGATGGCCAACCCCTCCGCTCACAGCTGACACACACATACATAGACGCCCAGCATGCTGACTGCTCAAGTTCTCATTTCATTGAACTCATTTTATCACTGTCTAGGTTCGCTTCAGCCAAGACCAGTCCTGGGCACTGGTGGGTATCTTTGCAGAACTCGAATGTCACTGCCACCTGCTTAGCAAGTGTCATAAAGACAGTGCAACGTTGGCCATGGCAAACGCCATAGCCATGAGCAGAGCAGAGGCTAAATGGAGAAAAGAATGTGGTGAACAAGAGAGGGCGAGTGTCTTGGAGCGGCGAGGTAATGACAACCAAGGACGCCCAGAGGCCCAGACAAGATGTTCTCAGGGAGGAGGTGCTGTGCACGCTGCAAACTTCAAAGCCAGCCGCACACGTGGGCCCGGAGTCCGCCTGGGCTGGGCAAGAGCATATGTAAGGGAAGAAAGCTGACAAACCAACTGAAATGCTGCAGCAGAAGCATGTTCTTACGGCTTGTTCCTCGGATCTGATCACCATCCCACCCAATATCACAACACTGGGAACACACTTAGAAAGCGAGTGTATTTTAGGTTCTTAGGCAGCAAGCATAAGCTGTCTGCTCCTTCTAAAGTTGCTCTTTCCACCAGAACTCCGTTCTGGGATGCGGCTTCTCATGATACAGCCAAGTTAAACCTGCGTCAGAAGTTCAAGTGACTACGGAACACGGGCGAGAGCGACGTCGGTTCTGGATGCCACACAGTCTTCGTCTCACATCGGTCTCGGGAGAGAGTCTCTCACCCCGGGGGTGTCATGAAGGGTTCCACCAGAAAACTTATCATCATTTTATTTCTTCTTGGTAGAGATTATTCCTAATCTCTAAGAACCAAAGTACCAATTTACAGACACTGCTTTTTCATCTCCTGGGAGTGTTCTAACAAAACAGGAGTCTCTTTCTGGTAGGCAAAGTATATTGCTTAATGTTCATCTAGCAATTACACATTAAACTGTTCATATTTCAAGGGAAGGACTCGAGGGAATGGGAAAGAATTGATTTTATGACAGCATTACAGAGACGGCTGAAAGGCATTACCTAACCTGTATATTAGTAATGTCTGTGTCATATACAAAGATGAATAAGACACAGCCCCTGTCCTCAAAAGCACTTACAGTTTAGTGAGAAAGACAGAGGAGGAGTAAGAAATGAAGGGAGTGTGATAATCGCAGAGTTTGGATCTGACCCAGAGCCGGATAACCTTAGTCTCAGAGGTTCAATGTACAAACCTGCAGCCCGATTGCTTGGGTTCAAATCCCAGCTCTGCTGCTTCTAGCTGTTGAACTTGGGCAATTTTACTTCCTTTCCCTTTGCCTGTGTTCTTGCATATGAAATGGGAATAGTGATAGGGTTGCTATTGAGTCATAGTGTTTCTGTGAGCCTAAGGTTAGTCAGTAGATATAAAGCATTTAGAACAGTGCCTGGTATATAATGAGTGCTCACTAAAACTTTTATTGATCCTAGGGGAAAAATATGTTTCTCATGAAAAATCAATACTAATATTGAAAACCAGTGCCCTGAAATAGTCAAGAAAGCTTGTGAAGAATTCTTTCTTATAACTTACTTACATAAAGACAAATCTATCCTCATCTGTATCCCAATGTATTAAAAACCTACTGTTATTATGTCCATGGTCCTAGTTTAGGTCGTGGTGTAAAAAATGATGGGTATAAAAGACAATCCTTATTTCCGGGGATTTATAATCTAATGGGGGTGGGAAGGGACAGTCAAGAATCATAATCTAATTCAGGGTATTTTCAGTGACACAGGACAGGTGCCAACAGATATGATGGGAGTTAAAATGAAGCAGAGCTAAGGGAGGTTCAGCTCTGACATGCGGGTGTTAAAGTATCTTGGAAGGAAAGGGATGGACAGGCCAAGCAGACCGTTGTAACTGGGGTCACAAGAAGAGTGAGACAGAAGGTTAGCCAGGTTCATTTTGCACCGTCATAGTGATGAGAATGGAATCTGTAGGAATGGAGGAGGCTGCTCAGAGAGAGTCTCCCTAAAGGAAAGGGCTGGAGGCAGGCTCAGCGGAAGCATCACCGGCAGTCAGAAGCTGGGGCAGGAGATAGAGTGTCCGTGGGTAGTGAGGAAATAGAGCCGACAGTCACAGGCCACTTTTTCCTAAAGGAGGAAACGTGGGAATGAAGGAGAAAAGGAGGTTGAGGGCGGGTCTTGGTTTTCTTTGATGGACTAGAGTCAAGTTCATGGGGTGAGTCTGCCCCCTGAGCCCTGAGTGGCTGAGGCGTTAGAACAGCATGCTCGGTGCTGCCCGGTCCTGAGCCGGCAGGAGGATCTTAGCAGTGTCTCAGCACTTCCTCCCACCAGGAAACAGAGTGCTGCTCCCACACCGTGTGTGTCCTGAGAACTAGCACGTCCTGTTCAGCCCTCCTGGCTAACTCCCACTGGGTATGGTCTCCACACCAGGGACATTCTAAGCCTGAACCAAGTCTTGTTGGACAGGCCATGGATCTTGCCTAGACCTGAGTCAGCATCCTTATAGGAACTTCCATCTAAAAGAAGTGCTGTCTCCTAGCGTGTCTATAGCACAGCTTGTTCAGATCACCTCAGCTTGCCATGTCCTCGTGCCCCTGACCATCTGGACTACGGGTCCTTTCTCAGAGTTGGCTAATCCTTCAGCCTAAGTTATTCCTCGCACAGCTGTTAGCTCTCTCCTTCTCCTCGCTGTGTAATTCTCAGCAAACTGTGTGGCTGAGCCTCTGCATGCACAGTAGTAAGCAGGGGAAGTAAAGCCATGGCCAAGGGGCTTGAAGAGGTAGGCAAGAGGGGCAGTGGTTGGTACAGGGTCCCTGAGAAGCCAGTGAGAATGAGCTCTGCTGTATGGGTTTGGCTCATTAAAGAAAGGAACACATCTTCCCCAGGGATAAAATTAAAGAGAGCTAATGATATTAAAAGTCCTTAAAATATGTTTCACTGAGGGTTTTGCTTATATTATTGTACCTAATACTCACACCTGCGCTATACAGAGGCCCTAATGTCATCCCCAACTCACAGATGGAAAAACCGAGCCTGGAGCAGTTATATCATGAGCCAAGGTCACCCAGGTGAGAGTGATGACTGGGGCTGTAATTATGGCCTGACTCCAAGTCCTGTTGTTATCGTCTCTGCTCGGGACCTGTGTGTTAATGAAGACACAGGCAGTCTGCACTGCAGGGAGCAGCAGTTGAGAAGCTAATATTGACTCAGAAACATTATCTCAAGGTCATAAAGAAAAGGAAGTGAGGTCATCTCTAGAGCTTGGGCTTGGGGGCCTTGGCCATCTCCACAGGAGTTCACGGGAGTAGAAGAGGATTGGAGCGGCCACTGTGGGACAGTTAGGGGGGTCAACAGCACGGCTCAAAGGCCCTGGCCTGGCAGCAGGGCCCAGCTGGGGCTGGGGAATGTGGCTTTTGTAGTGAGGTCCATGAACTCAGTTTTATGAGTTTCTCCGGCAACCTTCCACGCCCACGCGCGCAGGACCACAGAAGAGATCTGATGCCTTCTGGCTCACTCCTTAGGGCTCAGCACTCGATGACAAGCCCAGAAGGGCAGTGTCACGTGCTGATGCACTGGGCCATCTGCAGAGGAAGGATAATGGAGTCCCCAGGGGCCAGGGATGGGCCAGGTGGGAATGACGGAGGCTTGGGATGGGAGAGCAGAGTTCCCTGCCGAGGGACTGGCCACAAGGAAGCCTGTGCAATGAGAATGGGGCCAGGAGATCTGACGGGGGCTGGGAGGCTGCCACGAAGAAGCAGCTGTTTGCAAAAATACATACATTAATGCCCGCCTGCTATTGCAGCCTGGGACACGGCCCTTCCCTGCTCACCCCTGGTGAGCAATACCTTGTGTCAGGCGAGGATAGGGGAATGCTTTCTCCATTCTGTTTACTTCCCTCAAACATTGGGGCTGGACTGGATGGCAAAACACGGGCCCTGGTAAAAACCCAGTTTGCTAACGAGGCTGTATTACAGCCATGCTCTGCTTTCCGAAGCAACACCCCCAGGAGAAAAGAAATAAAGCCATTTTTCTTCCCAGGCAGAAGGCTTAACATTGCTTAACAATAACACTTAACATTGCTTAGCCCTTAGCCTCAGGCAACCTCAGAACTACCATGCGAGGAATCGTCATTTTCCTGGCCTGGCCGGGGCTCTGGCTCAGTTTTTTTGCGAAGTGCCATTCAGCCTGGCAGCGGCTGCCCGGGCCTCCTTTAACATGACAGAGCTCCATGAAAGCATAGCGGGCGCCCCTTCGCCTGGGCTCCCCACCCTCTGCGTGTCCACGGGGAAGCATTGTCTCTGTGTTGAAGGCTCCATGGTTGACATATCAAAGCTTCCCTATAAGGCTGGCCACTGACTTCCTATGGATAGAATCATTCCTACTTGTATTTAAAGATGTAACTCCAGGAATATGTCAAAGCTTCCTGCTGCTGTGACAGAGAGGGGACCCGGTGCTACAAGGAGGTGCTCTCAAACTCTGCCAGCAGAAGGGAGAGCAGTGGGGCTGGTGGGACCTCATTACGTGGATGGAGACATCTCCAGGGCCCGGGAGACCAGGAAACCGGGGAAATGTCTTGGGCATTCAGAGGAATCTCCACCTTCTCAGAAGCTGGCTGGGCAGCCGCTGCTTCTGCATTCTGCTGCTTGTGGGTAAATCAGGAGCCCCTCCTCTCCATACCCCAAGGATTAGAGCATCTTCCTGTTAGATATTGAGATGGAATCTTGAGTTTAAGCCCTCCTCCCATTGAGAAACCAGTGAGAGGGATTTCGTGCGTTTGTCTGAGCCATATTCATTCTCCATCACAGCAACCTGGCTGCCAGGTGGCTACAGAGGTCTGCTTGCACGGACAGCTAACCGCCCTATCCTGGTGTTTGTGAGCGAGTGGATCATTGGCCCATTTGTTTGCCACCTACGATGCTTGTGTCCAGCCACAGTGATACTCTCGGGGCTGGCGGGATTTTATAAATTCCTACGTGTGTGATGACTCCAGAGCCACACGCAGCATGAAAGCGTTGCCTTTGTCAGATGGACAACACCCTCCACAGTGTTCCATCCTGAAACAGACGTGTGTTGATTCAGCCTTGATGGAGTACTTCAAGGCTTATTAGTGACAATACACACAAGTTGGACATGCAGAGGACTTTACGTTCATCATGAGAAATGTAGGCATGGGTAACACCATCATGAAAAGTGATTTGCTGCTTCCTGTCCTCAACTGGGGCGTCCTGAGGATGTACTGACTGAGTCTCCAGTCTGTATAGTCTCAGGGCTGATAGCAAATAGACGAGCAACAGGTAGATGGGGAATGAAAGAGTGACAAATCTATAGAATTTTCAACGTTCTTTCGGTTTTTGATTTGTACCCAAAACTCCATTGCCTCCATCTGAGTTCAGGTCGGCCAGGAAGATGTTAAACTGCTTCCAGTTTTCCCTTTTTGCTTCCCTCTCCCAAGAACATGCTACTTTCCATCTGCCTTAACCACAATTTCCATACACTTCACCATGGAAAGCCAGGAATTTTATATTTGAAACAACTTTTGGAGACGACTTCCATCTTTTTTTTTTTAAAAGAAAACAAGAGACGAGGCAAAGGAAAAGCAGGGAGAGGAAGGAAACCAAGCACGAGAAAAACTGTGAGACGAAATATAAAAATAGCAAAGCAGGGAGTAAAAAACCTAGCGGTCCAGAAGCTTTTAAAATCTTGTATTTGGGGTATCCTGCCTAATTCGTGTTAAAAATTGGTTCTCTGCATGACTTGAGATTTCATTATGTTTGATGATCAACATACTACGGTATGTATCAGAGCAGATGCCTCGTACAATATTTAGGAGGTTATTTTTGTTGGGAGTTGTTCTGAATCTGCACACAGAAGTCTAACCAATACGCAACAAAACGGCACCTCCACGTCTGAGTTAGTACTTTCACAGCTCGGCTCTGACGGCCAGTTCCACCTGGTCCTCCTCTTCTTTGTTACAGGAGACACTGTAGCATGTCGGTTTTCTGGCTGTCCCTGACCTTTCCTAGATTACGCCCCCACAACCCCTCCACCCTGCTCACTCATTCTCACACGCTCAACTCCCTGAACTCCCCAAGTGGCCGCACTGTGATGCACCTTTGGAAAGGTTTCCTCTTTGTCAAGTGCGCCGAGAGCAGACTAAAATTATTCTTCATCTCACAGATAAGAGCCCCGACCTTTGAGAACGGTATCTCATTTTCAGGGTGTCCAGTTACAGCATCGGGGGATCGCGCTAGGCCGGAGCGGCTGGGCGAACCTTTCCCACGCAGTTCTGCTCCCATTCCCGCCCGGCGCCCCAGCCTCTCACAGGTAGGTGCTGATGGTCTAAAGGACACCGCCAGGTTCCAACTCAAGCAAAGGGCGCCTTCCCAGGTTCGCATTTCCCCCCTGCTTTTCCCCACCCGCGTGGAGCTCCGGGGTGAAGGTCGGCCTGCCCTTCCTCGCGGGTCCCTGCGAGCCCAGGGGATTTACTGTTTTATTGTCTCTGAGCTTGGCGTCGGATGTTCAATACCACTTTTATAGCAATGGCTGAGGATTTCCATTCCGCATCCAATATTCTCGCTGACATGTTTCATTGCAATGATATACTATTTTCTCCCCCTCAAAAGTAACCCACAAGTGTTTCAATTATTAGCATGGTTGTGAAGATGGCAGTGCGGTTGCAACAAATGGCAGCGAGGCGAAATTACAGCGTATTCCCTCTCTCAGAGCCAGACTTCTAGCTCGCGCAGATTGAAATGCAGACTTTACGTGTGGGGAGCGGGTGACAGAGGCCCGCCGGGGAGGTACCTGGGCAAGGATGCGTACTGCCTCTCCATCCCTTCGAAGCGGAGGTTGTGCGCAGTCCCATCTGGACCCTTTCCAGACACCTGTGGAGAGAAGAGTAATTAGAGATGAAGATCCATTATACACCCCGGTTACTGACAATGCATCTCAAAATTATAATCAGTGCACAAATGCCGCCGCCGCCTGCCAAAATCTGCCCTGGGAACGCAGCAGGGGCTCAGCATCGCTGTGCGAACTGACGATCAAGCCACAAGCACGGCATTTAACCACAAAGTCACTTCTTTCCTAAAAGGGGCATTGTAGAACTGACTCCTTCCTGTCACCGTGCCAGGGGTAACCTGTAGGCTGTAAGAACACTTCAAAAAAGCAAAAGAGAAAACTAGACTTTCATTTTTATAACAGCTTTAGATGTCCAAAAAAATGTAGTACAGTGAGTTCCCATATACCCAGTTTCCCTGCTACTAACACGTCGGATTAAAATACAATTAATGAATCAGTATTGGTACGTTATCGTTAACTACAGCCCACAGTTTGTTCAGATTCTACCCAGTGCCTTTTTCTGTCCCAGGGTCCCATGTTACATTTAGTCATCATGTCTCCTTAGGCTCTTATTGGCTGTGACAAGGGCTCTGTTTTCCAAAGCACCTTGTCAGTGCACCCTTCTTTACCAGCAGGTGTTGGTGACAGCCAGCTGTGTCCTCCACGGCTCCCATGAAGCCCTCTTCCCTCTCACTTAGTCCCCTCCCTATGAGCAACCAAAGAGAAGCGGCTAACTGTTTTCTAGCTAGTGATGGTCGTTATTGTTTTTCCTCTCCTATGAATTCTTGTGTTCACCTCTCTCCGGGCCTTTTCTATCAGCCTCTGGAACTCTGAAGGGCAGTAACTGTCCTAGTTGTTTCTCAATGAAGCATGCTAGTTCCATGAATCTAAAGACTTTCTAGATAGTCCTTCTGTACCTACTATGCCAACTGAAAACAGGATGGACACTTACAGGGATTTCAAAGTACGTGTTGCCCTGGCCAGTGTGGCTCAGTTGATTGGGCATCATCCTGTGCACCTAAAGGCTGCCAGTTCGATTCCCACCCTTTCGGTTTCACTTTGACATTGATGGTTCTCTCTCTCTCTATCTAAAAATATTAATTAAAAAAAAATCTAAAAGTACTTGTTAAGTGGCCAATTCCTCACTTGTTCACGTGGTTTTGTGGCCAATCATGTGCTGGCCCTGGTGCTGGGTCACCCTCACATAACGGGCATGAAAGGGGTAAATAAAGACCTAGACTGTTATTTTGGGGGGAGGGAGAGTTTGCTATGGAACACAGGAAGTGGCAGTGTCCAGTCAGTAGGAGAAATTTTTCTAGGTAGCACTGCGCCTGGAAGTTATTTTCTTCCTCTCCAGTGTCCTAGCCCTCTATAAAACCTACATCCCAGCGGGGGCTGTGTGTGTAGGGAGGGTTTGGTGGGGAGGTGTTGCAAAGCAAATGTAGACACTCATGTAGAGAAGGAAAGACTATTCCTGGTGCTGATTTATTATAGGAGGCCCTTCAGTGTGGATCCTACAAAACCACTCCATAGTTCACCGACACCTGGAACAGGAGTGGCTGGACTTATCTGAGCGGACACCCGCCTGGCGAGCTCCCTAGGACTTAGAAGAACTGAAGAGAGGGCTTAGCATGGACCCTTCTAACACCGTCAGAGGATAGGATGGTGTCAGACAGACAGGAGATAAGGAAATGGCCCAGAAAAAGCAGCAAAGGATAGAAGTGTTGTCGCCAGCCACTCCCAACTAAGGTTTCTTTTGTTTTCAACCTTTTTTTTTTAATGGAGGAAGAATTAGCATAAATACAAAAACGAGGTTAAAGATGATTAATTGTGGTTGTTGGAAAAGATTATGCTTATGTATTCCTAGTGTGGCTGTAGACATTTACAACTAATCTTTTTCTTGGGGCCACAAAATTCCCAGTTGATACTCGAAGCAAAGATATCTAGAACGAGCTGGTCTGATGATGACAGTCAGCATTCTGGTGTCTCCAGGAGGCATTACCCTTACCCCTCCCCAGGCATCTGGTGAGCTACCAGCATACTAGATCATATAAAGCATAGGGTGATCCATACCCTGAAGGAACTTTCAATTTTGGGGGGAAAACAAGCATCAGAAGTGAAATCATTAAAGGATGCTGTAGGATGTTACTAAAAGTAGCACAGATGACACTTGAAGATGTTAGGGGAAAAAATCATGAAAGTAGCAGAATGTGGGCTAGGCTTCAAAAAGTGGATGCCATTCTTTACATAAAAAAAAATTACTGTTCTTCATTAATTGTGTATGTATTTAATGTGCTTTTCTATTAAAATCACATCTTTAAGGTAATCATTCAATTAGGGATTATTGAGCACCTACTGCATCCTAATGCCACAGGAGGCACTGCGTTCAAAGTGAGGAGCAGGGGCTGGCTCTCCTCCTTGCTCTGAATGAAGAGGAGACAGGCCTGTGAACGATTACGGTACAGTGAGATCACCGCTAGCGTGTCAGTGAGGAAGGAGGCAGTGGGGGTCTGAAGGACCAGACACCAGAGCCCACCTGGGAGAGCTGAAGACAGCTTCCTCTGGGTGCTGAAGCCTCCTCTAAACTTTGAATATGAATGAGGAGGAGGTTTTTAGGGACGAAGGGTGTAGTAGTAGCAGGAAAAGGCATTCTAAGTAGCGGGAACAAAAAGTGCAACAACAGGGAGGCTTAAAAAAAAAGCACTGTTTTTTTTCTGGAAATGTCAAGATTTTGGTTAAGGAAGAAACAGACGCTCTGAGGAAAAGGATGTTAGTCACAGTTGACATTGAGGTCTGTGATCCATTCTGAGTTGCCTTTGTGGAAGGTTTAAGTCTTTGTGTACATTAATTGTATTTTTTATTTTTTTGCATGTGGATATCCAGTTGTTCCAGCACCATTTGTTGAAAGGACTATCCTTGCTCTATTGTGTGGTCTTGGCTCCCTTGTCAAAGATCAGTTGGTAATATTTATGTGGGTCTATTTCTGGATTCTCTACTGTTTAATCGATTTCTTTGTCTATTCTTTCACCAACAGCACACAGTCTTGATTATTGCAGCTTAATAAAAGTCTTGTGTTGGGTAGTGTCAGTCCTCCAACATGGTTCTTCTCTATCAATATTGTTGGCTATTCTGGGTCGTATACTTCTCCATGTAAACTTTACAATTAGTTTGTCTAGATCTGTGGTCGGCAAACTGCAGCTCATGAGCCTCATGTGGCTCTTTTTGGTCCCTTGAATGTGGCTTTTCCACAAAATACCACAGCCTGAGTGAGTCTATTTTGAAGAAGTGGCATTAGAAGAAGTTTACGTTAAAAAAATTTGTCTCTCAAAAGAAATTTCAATCATCATACTGTTGATATTAGGCTCTGTTGACTATCGAGTTTGCCGACCACTGGTCTAGATCCACAATATCCACAAAATCCCTTGCTGGGATTTTGACTGGGGTTGCATTGAATCTGTGGAACCAGTTAGGACTAACTGACACCTTGACTGACATAATGAGTCTTCTTATCCAAGAACATGGACTATTTTTCCATTTATTTAGTTCATCTTCTATTATTACAATGTAACATTTATTTGGCACTTATTGAATATCAAACACAAGACTAAGTTTATTTACTTATTTTTTTTATTAGCCCATTTAATGCTCTGAATAACTCAATGGTTGCCCCATTTAGCAGGTGAGAAAACAGCAGTTGCCTAAGGTCATACAGTGAGTACATGGGATAGCTGAGAGAAGGATCAGGTCTTTCTGTCCCCAGAGTCCAAACTCTGGAGATACAGGCAAAGACTAGATTTTAAAGGAGCACATGCCATGACAAGTAACTTGATTTTACATTTAGGTGATAGTGAAACCTTTGAGAAATGCAACATGATAACTAATAGGCCAGCTATAGGTTAGAGAGGTTATTCTTACCATAATGTGGAGTTCTAGTGCAGTCTGAGCCAGAGATAATAAAGGCCTAAACTAGGGGATATTGAAAAGGATGGAGAAAAGGGAGTGACATAAGGATGCTAAGGAGGTAAGTTCGATAGAACTGACATAGGATTAATGGGAAGGATGTGTGGAATGATGCCCAACTAGGTGGGTTTTGTAACTGTCACCATGATAAACTAAAGGAATAACAAATGTAGGGGTCTGAGTGATCTTACCTTGCTAAGAAGGTTTGGCTGGAAGATTTTTGAAGGCATTACTTAGATAATAATACATGGAACTTGAGTTGGGACCTCTGATGGAGATGTCTGATAGATTATTGAGCATAAAGTTTGCAACTTAGAAGAGAAGTCTAGTCTAGAGATATAGATTTGGGAACCATCTAGCCTATAAATGGTCCGTAGAAGAAAATACATGCAATGAAAATAGAAAATAGCAATAATTCTCTTAGAAAGACTATTATTTAAGGGGCAGGCCAAAAGAAGTTGAACTCAGGAGGGAGGTTGATAAAGTGTAGTTGGTCTGGATGAGGACTAGGAAATAATGTTATCATAGAAATCAAGAGAAAAGCATTCAAGAATTTCTTCAGTAAGACAAGGACTCTGATGTACATGGTGCATTGGCGTGCTGTACCAAACCCTCCATCCTTGAAGAGTGTAATCAGAAGGATAAAGACTACCTCTCCCAGAATCCCCTTGCCATCAGTGCCCTGGGCATAATTTACCTTAGACCATACCATTTGGGAAATGGAATTGAGGCAGCAGCTACACCACCCTGTTATTCTGGCAGGAGTGATTAAAGGCGGGCTTGGTTGTCCTGTAGTCATTTTGGCAGATGTACCAAACATCGCTAGTTTCTGGGGTAGAGCACTAGCTTTGGGGTTGGTGGCACCAAAGGTGGCTTCCTGATTGTGGCGAGCGGCTCCTGACATAGGCATTGTTGTGTGGCTTCCCGTAGGGAGCAGCAGCAGCTCCCTCGGTAGCCTGGTTATGTAAGGTGGCTTGGGAAATGATTCCTGAAAGCTTACCCAGGAATTTGTTCCTTCAGCCTTGCTAGTTTTCTGTAAGCCCATTAATATGGTGCAATACATTTGTTTTTACTTAAACTAGCTAGAGTGGATTTTGTTCTCTGCAACTGAACAGTGACTAATAGTGTCTGCAACTGTGGAAACTGGAATCAGCAACGAGATGGTGACTGGTGCTTTACTGAGAGTGATTTTGGTGTATGGATGGGGAGAGAAGGCCAGACTATGGTTCTAGAAATCTTTATCATTTTTTAAAAAAAGAAACCACCACTGGTTGTAGTGTCTTAGACTTTCATGCTCAGAAAATGAGATGAATACTTTAAAGTAAATAAATATTTGTTAGTGTCTCTTAAGTAGAGTCACATGCTAAGTCCTCTAAGACAGAGAGGTGAGAAAGTCCTTCCTCCTGGGGACACACAGTTAGTTAATGGAAATGATGGGAATAAATTTATGGTCCATTATTTAACAAACAGATTTAACTGTTTTTTATCTCCCTAAATAATTATTATGGAAAACCACCCCAAAATGACCTCTGTTAACTTTTATAAATAGATGCATATTTTAATGGTACAGTTTTCCCCCAACTATATAAAATTGGCATTTTCCTGTGCTATCTATACAAATAAAAAGGTAACATGCTAATTATATCAGATGTCTTACGACCATCTTCACATCCTTCCTGACAAAGCCAGGTCCAGGCAAAGCCACCTGTTAGTGGTCCCGGGCACTAGCACCTGTGGCTAGATACAGCCTGGGAGACAGAGAGGCTGCCTGCCCTGCAGTTCCAGGCACCAGCGCCTGAGGCCCGGGCAAAGCCACCATCCCCTACAGCTGCAGCCAGCCCAGGAGAAGCCGGCCGGATCCTGGTGCCTGTGGCCAGCCAAAGGGAGGAAAGCCCAGGTCCTGGGTGCCTGTGGCTGGCTGGAGGAGGGAATCCTGGGTCCTGGGCATGGAGGCAACACAGAGGTGGTTAGGGGACATCAAGCCAGCAAGGGAGCAGTAAGGGGCAATCAGGCTGGCAGGCAGGTGACCAGTTAGGAGCCAGTGATCTTGGATTGTGAGAGGGATGTCTGATTGCCAGTTTAAGCCCAATGCCTGCAGGATTGAGCCTAAACCGGCAATCGGACATCCCCCAAGGGGTCCCAGATTGGAAAGGGTGCAGGCTGGACTGAGGACACCACTCCCATGCACAAATTTTGTGTACTGGGCCACTAGTGAGATATATTTTGCAAACATGAATTGTCATGGCTATCTACTATCCCATTGGTGGATAGATCATAATTGATCCAATCCCCTCTGGTAATTTGATCAATATTAATACCCCAATCAGAAATGGTGGCAATAAAGATTATTGTGTTGGGTGCAAAGATTCTTGCAAATAGCTGTGAATGGAGGGTAGAAAAGTACAGGTAGGATGCCGCCTGAGAGAAGCTAATTATAAGTTGTTGGTAGGTCCCTAGAAGGCCAGGCCACTTCAAGAGGGAGTGAGGGAGAGAGAACAGGCGCAGGCATTCACAGGCTCTTTTCTCATCTTGCTCTGTGTGCAACAAGGCTCAGAAACGTTTCTGCTCGAAGAACTCCTTATTAGGTCATTTCCCTCATCACACACACAAAAATAAGGTCAGTGGCTTTCATCCAATTAATTTTTCTTTTAAAGAAGCCCTTTATTTCATTTTGTATTGTGCAGTATTTTTTTTTAAATTAATGACCTACATATATGTCTGATAGAAACAATCTTGACTTAAGCCATAACAGAAACCTAGTCTTTTCCACAACACTGTCATGTTAGAACTGAGGCTTGGAGTGAACTTCAGAGAGCTGATTCAGAACAGCTTTCAAAGCTCCTGCTGTGGTGTGTGCTTTGCACATGGCAGGCGACCCTCTCTGGCTGGATTAGGGCAGCCTGGGACCGCCGATATGTGGGTTTGGTGTTGGGGAGGAATGTTGAGTTAAGATGCTTTTAGTCCATGGAGTTCTCCCAGTTCCATTCCCACAATGCCTGCTGTCTTCTGGGGCATTAAGAGCCTCGTTAACATAAAGCAGTTCGTCTTGTTTCTACAAAAGCAAGGGAGTTGCTGCTTACAGTCAGGGTTTCTTAAATTAGTATGTATTTCTTGCCTGGCATTGCTAGGATCAGCAGTTTCACAGAGCAAGGTACTAAAGAGGCCACTTAACCCCCCTGTATTGCCCACTTTCAGATTATAATGGCAGAGGGGAAGATTTAATACATGTTCATCCATTTTATTCACAGCTCACTAAAAATAAAGGAATAAATCACACAAAAATTTCTGCAAATGTCTGATGATAGAAAGTGGAAACAATTCAAAATTAACATGTTTCCCAGTGCCTATGGATTAGGACACATTTTTGCCAGTGCTATAATTTATATCTCATAAGTAATTTTCTCGAGGAAATTTAAAAGCTGCAGTGAGGGGAAGGCTGTGCAGAGTTGCAATGCAGTATACTCACCTATAGACAACGTCCTCATTACAAACGTCTTACTCAGACCCATTACAAAATATGTTTCATGCTGCCAGACACATCATAATATTAAGATGCAAAGCAGGATAATTTAGATGCAGTTTGAGGAAATATGCCTTTCATTTCAAGTTGGTATCCTGACAGATACTTTTGAGCAGTTTCCAGAGGCTTTCTTTTAATTACATTGCTCTGACGTGGTCACAGGTCTGGCTGGAAGATTTTTGATAAAATCAACATGATGAAAATGTCTAAAAAGTCATGAACTTGGCTTTGAGCATCTTTTAATATTAAGGCATTCATGTTACATACTTGGAGGGAAACTAAATTCCATTTTGACAAAAAGAAATTAATGAAAATGGGTTAATTATTTCTCATTGGTAATGTGAAGCACATTATTCCTGAGATGTATTTGCAGATATGCCATCTAGACCAGCAAAAGTATACATACCCACCCTACTCATTTTTTTCTGAAGTGTTTGTTTTCTCTAATTTAATTTCAATAATTTTGTCAAATAATTGGGTATTCAGCTTATGGACTAGCTTAGAACATCTGATAGTTTAGAAAATATAGCAAATAAAAATATTTTTAAAATAACTCTTGGGTAAGCCTTTCCACCATTCTGTGCTTGCATTTCTTCCCCTGTTAAATGCTGGAGTTAAAATATTGGAGTTGAAATAAATCCTTGAAGTCCCTTCTGACTTAGGCACATTTATAAAAATTACCTTGCATATAGTTTCCATACTGTTAACCACTTACACCTCATTAATATAATAACTATATATACGTACAAAATTATTTTAAACCTGAATGATGAAAGTAGCAAAGTAATCTGCAATATTCTAAAAATATAAAGGAATTTTTTGGAGTTTAAGCATTAAATATTACTCTAGCACCAAGTAATAGCCATATGCACATTGAGTCCTTCACATCTTGATAACCTGAGCTATCTCTCTTCTGATTGTCTTTGGAGAAAATAAAATCAGACATCTCCTGCCCAGCTCTGTTTGTGTCTGGGCCTAAGATACAGTTACCATAGAAACTATGATTGTGGATACAATTTTACAAATTTGGCTTCATCTATCAGATAGATGCGCTTTGTGTGTGTGTGTGTGTGTGTGTGTGTGTGTGTGTGTGTGTGTGTATGTGTGCATGTGTGTCTTGCCGATAAGCTAGAAGAGCAAACAGGCTCTCCATCTTTAATTAAAGAACCAGACACCATTCCTCATTTCCTTTCCTCAATCTGTCTACCTACAAATAGAGATATTGCAACATTGGCTGACATATAAACTCTACTTAATGTAAGACAAAGGTCTGATGAAAAGATGAATAAAAGACATTAGGAACAGCATCCCCTCAGAAATCTTTTTGTTTTCTTGTCCTGTATTTTCCCGAAGAAGCGTAAACAGGAATTTTGTGGATTCTTGGTTAGCTACATTAATCTTTAGATATTAGTGTTCAGTACTTGAATTCGGCATCTTGGATGTCAATGTGAGTTATTTACTCCACCTCTGTTTTATTGCATTGATTCTGTGACAGTGTCCTTTTACTTATCACTGATGAAACAAAGTTGAACCTTGAAATGTGTCCAAATCTTAGAATGATATAAAAGTTTGTTCATCTTATTTCTTATGAGTTCCTAATATCCTTTTTAACTAACAAGACTCATAAAAATATTCAACGATGAAAGCTCTCCAGGTAATTTAAAATACACCTGCACTTACAAAGATGAAACTGGAAATATCTATACAATCATAAGCTTTTCAGAGCGATTTCTTTTTGCAGAGTAGTCTGTGGGCAAGTTCTAGTTACTCCCATTCCCAGTTACTAGACTGCCTGGAACACTCTAAAATCAGGGTCGTGATTTCCAATCAATGCTGCCATCTCCATCTCTGCCCTTCTTACCCGCGAGGAAAACAGAGTTCAGAGAAAGGTAAAGCAACTTGCTATACAGGCACAGCCATGATCTGAAGTACGGTCTTGTCAGACCTCAAAACCCTGCATTTCTCCCTCTCAGTGCTGCTTCAGATGCTGCCAGTAGTCATGAATGAAGCCATGGTGGCAATGAGACGGGATATGTGGAATTCGGACTGCATGTAAGCATTCGAAATGTGTTTATGGTCATTATGGCCATACCACTGAAATAAAATTGCCTAGCAAGTTTAGTTCACATAGCCAGAGGCATTAATCTATGTCTGTATGTTAATTTTTTGGTGTAGTGAAAGTATAACTTTTAATGCAGAGTTAGGTTTTATAAAAATAGCCTGTACAAAAATTATGTACAATATCTTTATTTTCAGTCTTTCTGTATGGTGTCAGTCTGTTAATTTGGTTTACACAAGACATCAGAGTTTAAGCTTCATTAGAGTTGGGACAATTGGAGCCATTGCATTCTCAAGGGCTGGCATATCACCTTGGTCATTAATATTTTTTGAGTCAGTGAAACAGAAATCTCACATATCTACTTAGTGCTGGTTGACAGAAAGATTCAGGTTACTTTTAATCCATAGTCCTCTTTGCATATGTGATATTATAACATCTATCAGCAGAATGTTTTTAAGGAAGTTTTGTGACATCTGTCCTATGATTGCATCTTAGTAAAACTGCCACCTTCAAACTCTTTTGTTTATATAGACTTACTTTTTTTTCATTTCCATAAAAAAAAAAAAAAAACCACCACACACACCTATAAACATTCTTACCAATTAGATTGAAACCAGGATCTGGAGTATAAATCAAATCTATTAGAAACCTTAATTATGTAATTGCTTAGAGTGAGGGAAGATCCTATAAGCTGAAAATAATGGTAGAGTAGCAGGGGAACCTTATCTGATGGGATCAATTACTGGCCCACTAGGAGTAACTCTGCTATCTGATGAGTAGCGCCTATTGGATTCACAGTGCTAGCAGAGCCAGGCCACCATTAATGCTGGAGTCACACACCCGTTAGCCCTAAACTTATGTGAACCAAATTATTTTGCAGCCCACGACTATATCAGCAGAGCTCAGATTCTGGAAAGATGAATGGAGATAAGGGGAGGAGAAAGGAAGAATGAAACAATGGTCTTGAGCCAAGACCTGCTTTGAAAAACCAACCTAAACACACACACTCATCAATGGTTTTCTATTAAGTAATGACTAAAGGTTTCAGCAACCTACAGCAACCTAACTTCCCGGTTTTATCTCGCCGTTCTCCTACAGGCTTAACGATTCAATCTCATTGGGTATTTTATGGATCCTGTTTTGTGCCTATGGCAGAATGCCCACTTCCTGTGGTTAGGTTGGTGCCTTAAACATGGCAAGAGCTTAAGAAATGCTTATTGTGTGAGTGAATAAAGCAATGAATGTTGCTCTGATTGGGTTGCATTTACTGCTGTGAGGGGACAAGAACAGGTGGAAGTAGTAGTGGATAAGCAAACCAGAATCTGTAGGAGGCGGTGAGAACATTGAGACAACGGTAAACAGAGAAGGGAGCCCTGAAAAGGGGTATAGACAGGGAAATAGGAAAAAACCCGAGAAACAGGAAAACAGAAAAGTTGCAAAAGAGAAAGGAAACTATGGAATGAAAGTAAGCTTAGTTATTGCAATTCTAGTCTAATTCTTAGCATACAGGTAATTCCTGTCCTAAGTTTTTCCCCATTGATCAAACTCTGGGATGAATCAGACACTCTATTCCTCTACCAGGCTGGGTAATATGACTGCTCTTCTGGGATTATATATATATATATATATATATATATATATATATATATATATATATATATATATATAGGGGTGGGCAAAAGTAGGTGTACATATGGAAAACAATACATGAGTTAATAAATAATACAAGAATAAACTGTGTTACCCATACTCACCACAATAAACCTACTTCTGCTCACCCCTGTACACACACACACACACACACACACACACACACATATATATATATATATATATATATATATATATATATATGGCATTTTACTTTCAACATCTTTACAATGTGATTATTTTAAGCCAACATTTAAAGTTGAATTTGATATAATCATTTAATTGGGCATTGATTCATCTACACAGAACTCATTACTGACTTCTTCAATTTCACCAACACAATTTCCTTCCAAATTATCTTTTATCTAGATGCTGGAAGTCCAAGTGCTATGAAAACTTTGCCAAAATAAAAAGCTTTTAGATTTCTAATGTTGGCTGAACACACGCCCATGGAAGAGTGCGGAAGAATAATGCATGCTTGCCAACTGCCAGAGACGATTGCTTTTCCCATAATTAATGTCATTCTTGCTGTTCGACTACCATTTCCACCCTCTAATAATTTCCATTAATAGAGGAAGTTTCTGCAATAATTTTTGCATCCTCTAAAACCACCGTGGCTTCTATAGACCTTTTAATCAAAATAATGACAATGTGTAAAAGGGGGATGGTTGGAGATGCTACTGTAACCCTGGGTTGCATTTCCTTGGTCATTGTTTTCAATCTCCAAAAACTATCCAAAGGTCTCATGTTGACTGTTATTATGTCAATCAGACCTTAGTGCGTTGAGTTCAAAAGCACTGAACCATATGGATCTATAACAAGAAAAGTGTATAAAATGAGTGTATTGAACAATTCATCTACAGAAACTGTAAACATGAAAAGAGTATTTTTTAAAAAGCAATAAAGAATGAGCAGATGCAAATATAAGCTCAGGTCCTGTAAAATATGATAAATGTGTAATACATTAAGCTGACGCTTCAAGTGAGAGGAAGTGGCAGACCAGCTGCAAATCATACCCCCAAATCTGCCAATTCACACTGTTTTGTATTATGCTCTTGCAACATCACAAGCTCTGCTTGGGATATAAAATTATGCAAATATATAAAGAGCAACAACAACAACAACAAAAATCAGCTCAAATTTCTCACAGGAGTCAACACATGGATATAGCATGAAGGCGTAACAGTAGTCCCATACGTACTAGGGAGGAGGCACTGAGTTCATGGTGGCCTGGGGTTCGAGGAGTGCTGGTACTAAAGTGAGGAAAGCTTGGATCCAAGGAGACCAGTGCTGGGAGTATTCTCCCTTCTGCTCCCGAGCTGCTTTTGAAACAGTGAAAGTCTACATCAAAGCCTTGTTCTTCTTTGCCTAAGATGGCTTTGAAAAAAGGTCACCTGAGTCCCATCTAACCTTCCACGTCCTTCTCTGTGAGGTCCACCCAAGGCAGATGATGCTGCCACTGGAACAGGAAGCAGTTGCTCTGTGCAATGACCTGAGATGAACTTGGGTTCAGGCCTGAACATGGGGTTAAATGACCTGATTAAAGTTTAGAACCAGGTACCTAAGTTACTAAGAAAACAAAAGGAATCCCCCAAAATGTGTACACACTTTAATAACTGATAGCTCAATTTTGACAATGAAATGTATTTTCATAAACTCTGCCTTTGTAATTATTAAAAAGCGTATGCACACATTTTTTTGGGACATCCTGTAATATAGAAACAATACTCATGTATGGGTATTTATAGCCATTGTTAAAATAAAAAACAGCTGGTTACCAATTGTGACAACGGTGCTTCCAGCAGGTGAAAAATCTGGTGGGTAGTTAGGGAAGGACAGAGCGATGGCTTCAGGGCTTGGATGCTGATGGGCATCTGACCACGGGCTGGGAGGGGCTGTGCACCCACTTACTCTAGAGCAGTGGTTCTCAACCGTTCTAATGTCATGCCCCTTTAATACAGTTCCTCATGTTGTAGTGATCCCAACCATAAAATTATTTTTGTTGCTACTTCATAACTGTAATTTTGCTACTGTTAATGAATCATAATGTAAATATCTGTGTTTTCTATTGGTCTCAGGCTCAGCGACAGGTCAGGAGAAACACAGAGGAATAAAAAGAAACCAACATTCAACAAGGTTCTGTCTGAGCAAAGAAACAAAATCCCAACTTTGGCAGTGAAGAAGTGAAATGCTGGTTGAGTGCCATTTAGATGATTT
This sequence comes from Pipistrellus hanaki, assembly GCF_964339955.1. Taxonomy (NCBI): domain Eukaryota; kingdom Metazoa; phylum Chordata; class Mammalia; order Chiroptera; family Vespertilionidae; genus Pipistrellus; species Pipistrellus hanaki. The sequence goes on along the minus strand of NC_140510.1, from coordinate 76,767,565 downwards.
CCCTTATTTGAGAAGAAAAATGTCCATCTGCTTGCTTCGGGGTGTATTCATGATGCCGCAGTATAGCATGAGTGCCGAGCAGAAACCATTTATTACCTATTTCTGCTTTTTATTGTTTTGGTAGGCTCAGTTGGGGAACTGTGAGGTGATTTACAAACTTTAGCCTAATATTCCTAACATCCCCGCAATACAGACAAAAGATATACAGGGATAGCTACTCACCCATGTGATGAAATTAAGAAAAGTGAAATTTTAGCATGAATATTGCAAAGAACTTCCTCTGGTGTCATGCATTAGTATGAGAGGTGATTTCCCAGGGGAAGCTGACTTGTATGTTAGAAAATGTATAACGCCCATTCGTAATGTGTTTGTGACAGACGCAATGCCTTGTCCATCTATAAATCAGATTTACCTTCTGTTCGAAGCCCCAGGGTCCTCCCTCACTGAAGTCTATCCTCATGGGCTTTGACCTGAGAGGATTTAAAATCCAAAGGGCCCAATTACTAAAAAATCCTCCGATGTGTAATAGGGCTTTGGAATGGAAAATAACACCACTATTCATCCAAGTCCCTCAGACGGAGGCGAGAGAGCCCCATCTGATGCTGTCAGCTGGTCCATGCAGTCCAGGCATCTCTCGCCAGGGCCCCGAGGAACTCACTTTCACTTTGCAGACAGCGAAACTCCATAAATCACACCAGCAATCCACAAATGAGTTGCTAACTATGTGAGGAACACTGCATTTAAACTTGGGAAGTTCACAGGGGACCCATCATTTTCAATTTGAGGGCCGTCCACTGGGACCAACTCATCTAAACAAAGAATGGGTGGAATCATATCATCTGTCCTTAGGAGCAGAGACCCAACCCCATAACTCAAAGAGCAGCAAAGCTCCAGCGAGTGGGAGCAGGAGGGTGCAATGCTTTGCAAAGATCAGGCAGAGCCCCCTTCACTCCATTCCCAGGAACAAAGGAGCACGTGATTCAAAAGGTAATGGAGTCATTAAAAAAAAAAATCAAAACTCGCTGCAGACGACAACAACATTTTCAATAGTACATGACTCAGTTAACAGCCGCCACACCATGACTCATGGCTTGTCCTTCTCACTCAATGAGAACTCAAATACCTGCCCGGAGAAACACAATGAAAGGTCCCTGATTGCCCAGATATCCATGAAAACCAAACTGCAAGAACCCACAGAGAGAGAAGAAGTTTAGTAAGGGTTTTCGGGTCCACTCCAGTTTTCCTCCAGGCCTGCTGCCAAGGTTTTATTGGACTCGCCCTGATTGCTTCTCACCTCCCCTTAGGAGCTCACACAATGCAGCGCCACTGGGCTTGTTTATCATCAGGAAGGACAATGCACCAAGAAATGCAGTTGGGGAATAATTCTCTGCTGGTGAGGGCTCGGAAGAGAAACCATTGTAACGTGGTTCTCTAATTGCTAATTTGTATGAGACATGGAAACTGGGGATCCTTGAAATGAGGGAGCGTGGCTGTTGCTTGAGGAGGTGCAGCAAAGCAAGCAGGGAGCCAGCATGACCTTGTACAAAAGAGGAGCCTGCAGAGGTGGTGGTGTGAACTCACCTCCCACATGGGTGTGGGACACCTTTACCTGGATAATGCCTTCACATACCCTGTGGTTTTATTTATTTATTTATTTATTTATTTATTTATTATTTTTTTGAAAAATATATTTTATTGATTTTTTACAGAGAGGAAGGGAGAGAGTTAGAGAGCTAGAAATGTCAATGAGAGAGAAACATCGACCAGCAGCCTCTTGCACATCCCCCACTGGGGATGTACCCGCAACCAATGTACATGCCCTTGACCGGAATCGAACCTGGGACCTTTCAGTCTGCAGACCGACGCTCTACCACTGAGCCAAACCGGTTTCGGCTACCCTGTGGTTTTAAATACTGCAGTTAAAGAGCCCTATTATAGCAGGCCCTCCACCAGCATTTTCAAACATTTGGGAAGCAAATATATTTCTTTTTATGATACAGCTATCCCAATAATGGTAGCATTATGATATGACTAGAATGGTGGTACTATTCATTTTGACCAGAATATCCTGACAATGACAATGACCCACACTGGCCATGCTATTTTGGGTTTCCAACCACAGAGTTGCAAACTGTTTAGTTTTGCAAGGTCCTAAGACATCTGCTGTAGAGATGGAGAAAATACACCAACAAGGACCCTTAGGAAAACAAGGCAGCCTCTTTCTCTACCTGTTGGTAGGGATAACTCTGAGAGGAAGTTACACAAGGAGAGAACATGTGTTAAACAAAGGAAGGACTGCGATGTCTGCGATGTATATGATCAGCGGCTTTGGCCACTTCCTTCTTCCCATTAATGTAAGTGCATAGGTGGGCGCAGTCTATGGTGCTCAGGTTAGGAGGGAGGAGAGCAGATTGGATTATGGGGCAGAATGTCTGCATGGTTGCTGTGGGCTCAGAGACATGCATGACAGAAACCCAGTCCCACCAGTACCCACCCCTTTGTAGAGTGGGAAACTCAAATGCTGCAATTATGAACAAATGGAGCATGCATCAATGGCTTCTGCCATGAGCAGTCTGGGGTGAAATTATAAGTTACCCTGAAAGTCATTCACTAAAATTGGGCTGGAAAAGAACACAGCAGGCTATACCCAATGCCAACGCTTTCTACTGTTTCCTATGCATGGGTGTTGTACAGTGTACCTGCATCTTAGACAATTAGAACTAACGACCATTAGTGAGAATGGGTAAGTGGTGTGAACTTAATGATCTTGCTGCAGTCGACACTCACGATTTTTTCAATGAGCTACCTCTCTGGCTTGCCCCCTGCACTGCCCAGCCTGCTCCTCATGCTCCACTCCTGGTGCTCCCCTGCCACGCCTCTGACTGGCCACACAAGTGCTACCTCAGGGTTCCTGCACCCACATTCCTGCTGCCCTGGAATGCCTGCTCTTCCAGATGTCCCCATCTTTCCTTCCTTACGTTGCTCGTGTCTCTGCTTAAAAGTCTGCTCTCCAGAGAAGCTTTCTCTGACCACCTTATATAAAACAGCACAACATTCGCGCTAGCCCCGCAGCCACTGTACTTCTCCCTGGATGATCAGGGCCCGATAGTTACTCTCCAGTTGCTATGGTCTATCTCCCCAAGAGCCAGGCCTTGGCTCTCTCTCCCCACTCCTCGACCAGTGCCTGAAAGTCATTCAGTAAGTCAACATTGAAGTGAAAATGTTATAAATCACTTTTCTAAACATCAGTTTCTTCTCTTGTTACTTCCCTTTCCTTCTTTCTTTCTTTTCCTTCCTGTTCATTTTTTCTTTCTCTCTTTCCAAAGACCAACAGTAAGCGCACAGCAGCCCAATGTTAGGAGTCTCCTCACAGGACTTACCAGACTCTGTTCGAAGCCACTGGCTTCCCAATGACTCCTTCTGCATCTCTTAGAGCAGCGTTTTTCAACCGCTGTTCCACGGCACACTAGTGTGCCGCGAGATGTTGCCTGGTGTGCCGTAGGTGCAGACAAGACAAGAATTTTATAATTTTTCACTATTTTGTTTACTTAATATTTCATAATAAAGTAATTATAAAATACTTTCTTTGTGTTTATTTGATTCCTATTCAAGAGAATTACTTTATATATAGTCAATATAGGCACAGAGTTAAATTTTTTAACATTTTCTAATGGTGGTGTGCCTCGTGATTTTTTTCATGAAACAAGTGTGCCTTTGCCCAAAAAAGGTTGAAAAACACTGTCTTAGAGCATCTGACATTGAGATCTTTGTCTTTTTAGAATTTTAGCATTTATTTTCTTAAGTTTGAGAATGGTTTTGGTCTCAGGGGAGTGATTATATTTTACCATTATTGATTTTTAAATTGGGTGATGATAGATTTAAAAAAATATATTTAAACATTTATGTGAACAAAGAGATGCCCCTTGGCCGCTAGGTAGCTTAATTCTTCTTATTCAGGATAAAATGTGAGTGGGGCGAGGTAGTGAGAAAAGTCAGGAATGAGCTTTTATTTCCAACATTTATTATTTTGATTTAATCTATGAAAACTGTCACAGGCAAAAATCTGGTGGCTAGGATGGCAAAATAAGCCACTTGAAGTTCTGTGTACAGTACGGACTTCATTTATTCAATATTTGCCTCCTGTCATCAAGGTATCAAGCGCCAGAGCCAGGCGCTGGGATGTTCCTCACCCTGCAGTCCCACCGCTGAACTGTTTTATTTATGCTCATTATGTCCCCCCGCCTTCCTTTGGGAGAAGAGAATGGGAAAATTAAAATTTATAAATTCAGAATATCTACATCTTAAAGAGAATGCGTCTAATATTTTCCTTGCGTGAAAAAAAGAGGGATGGACATATTTTGCTTTCCTTTCTTTGCGACCAGAGTTGAAACAGTGATTTTGTGTTATTATAACACTCGTCATTTCTCCTTCTCATTTGGATGGTTTTTAATATAGCTCCATTGATTCCGCTGAAAGGAATTCCTCCTGGCAAAGGCAGAACACACACATACACACTGATTGCTAAATATGCCGCAATTATCATATTCAGCAGCGCACTTTAATATCTTATTTATAGATGTATCTATCTGCAATTTGCTTTAATTAAGTTGCATTGATTTTAATGATGGGAGCGATCCTCACACTCCGGGCTGGTGTCACACGCTCCTGTGAACCCCCGTCCATCAATCACTCCTCCAATGTGGCCCTGAGCCTTCCTGACCCCCGTTAGCTCCAAGCAAGCTCATACCAGCTCAGGAGAGTGTGGACACCCCAGGATTTATCCTCCTGATAACAGGGTGGTGTGCAATGCAAGGTTGCCAGGTGACAGGAAAATGGCAACCACATTTTAAAACAGTTTCACGGGTGCCTAGTAGTGTCACCTGCGCTGAGTCCAACAATTTTGCCAAATACTCTCCCCCCCCGCCCCCCCCGGGGGGGTGGCTGGCAGCATTATTTTGCCAGTAACTCGGCCGCCTCTACTCCCCTTTGCCATATAACGCCGCCGTGCAGATCTTAAAACGATCTTGGAACCCGAGAGAGTTTTTGTTCTTTTTCACACACCCCCACCCCCCTTACTGGTGCAAGTTCCGAGAAAGCTGGAGACAAGAAAACCACGGTTGTGCCTTTCCCGCGCTCGCGTTGGGGAGGGGAGGCTGGCTCCACATACCAGAGAGCCAGAAAGATAGCAGGTCTATTTTTAAAGGCTCTAAAATATGACTCGTCATGACCAGGGACAATTTCTCTCTCTTTGCCAGGGCACGAAGCAGCAAGCACGGCTTCTATCCATCTGGGCACTGCGGAAGGTGCGGGTGTCCAGGCCGCATCCATTCCCTGCGCGCGATGCCAGGACATGGGCACAAAGAGACGTGCGTGGCTCTGCAGCGCCCGGCCCGGCCCGGCCACAGTTTTCCACTGACTGATGATTGCTGCAAAAGTGTTGATGAATAGCGGTGCTCACGCTGCTAGCATGCATCTCCCCGGAGGTAAAGAAAACATTCGAGGGGGGAAAAATAGAAAGAAATGAGAGATCATCATCAGCCGGTCCTTCCGCTGCTCCGTAATAACCCTGCCCCGCGGAGGGTGCGCACATCATGGCCCTGATGATCCCCGTGGGCGGCTTCGGAGCCATTATGCTAAAGAGATCATCCATATGCAAAAGGCCCCCCGATTTGTCAATCAGCTTATAAGGCAATTAAACGCCCCCTCTTCTCCTCCTCGCCCCTGTGGGAAAGCATGAGCTGATACAAGCATCAGGGCTCCTGGGACGTCTCCCCATCCGGGCGCTCTCCTGCGTCCTCCTGCCCCTTTACCATGCTGGGCCAAAGCTTCCATGACAACGACGCGCGGGTCTGGAATTGACGGAGGCTGATGAGCTTAGTACTTATTTTCCCCTCATCAGGAACGCCACGCCTTTTATCCACGGAGGGAAAGGAATGAATTGCATTGAGAGAGCGAGGACATTTCTTAATAAATGCAATACGACAGGAGATGTGACACATACAGATGAGAAGCCAGCGGAGAGGAGGCATGACGAGGGCAGTCTACCGGAGACCCTGTTGAGGCCTCCGTGGGAAGAGGGGTTGGTCTGGAAGGCAACCCGTTTCCTTTTGCCCAGCTCTGTGAGACCCATTTCTCGCTTTGTGTTTCTCTCTCTTGGGTGGCTTTTTATCATGAATCCTAAGATGTGTTTTTGTTCCTCTAACTCTTAATTGTCTCTAATGAGGAGCAGACCAGGGCCGGCTACATTTTGCAGTCCCCCCCTCTTGATTTAAGTGGGAAGACTAATGAGTATAAATTATGGTAAAAGTACTTGAGTCCCATAAGTTGGAAGAATAAAAGCAAAAGTATTATATTTTCTCACACAGAGCATGCAACGTAGGTCTTCCTCCTGGAATCGGGTTTAAGTTCCTTTTGGCTTTTTCCATAAATTCTTTTGTGCAGGTCAAAGTCCTCATCGATACTTCTGGATCGTAACCGCTCTGGTTTGACATCTCACCCTCACTCCCCTCCATCCTGGCGCTTTCCTGGCGAACCCCGCACCCCCTAATGACTTGGTAACAATTCTTGTCCAGGTGATGCGTGCCTCCGAATGACCACCTTTCTCTCTCCCCCACTGCATCTTCCTGCGGCCGTCAGCACGGGTCTCTGGGTGACCCATGGGAAGATATTTTTCTCTGCTTTATCTCTCAGTGGAAGCAGGTGAAACATTTCGTAGGAGATTAGAGAAGAGAGGAAATCAATGCGGCTCGCATCCCTCCTGCCGTCCACAGGGCAGATCTCCCCCCACGATGAATTTCTCCCGCTGACTCAGTGTCATTCTAGGGGGTCACTGCAATGATCCTTATGTAGTTAAGTATTTCCTCTTGTAAGAAGAGAACAGAAGTTCAGAGACGTAAACCAGCACACTCTTCTACGGAAATGAGGTAGAAGAGTTTCAGGCTTTGGGTCTAATGATCTGGGTTTCAAAGCTAACGACGCGATTGTCAGCGATCATGGAACTTTTCTGAGCCTCAGCTTTCTTTCCTGTAAACATGGGTTCCTGTCTACATGGAATTGCTTACAAGTAAGGAGCGTGATAAGGTCTTTCAAAATACACCGAGTGGCCAGATTATTATGATCTCTGAATGCATAATAACCTGGCCACTCAGTGTGTGTGTATTAGAGGCCTGGTGCATGAATTTGTGCATGGGTGGGGTCCGGCCAGCCTGGCCAGGGGGAGGGGATATGGGTGATTGGCCAGCTTGCCTGCTGGTCAAACTCCTGGTCAAGGGGACAATTTGCATATTAGCCTTTTATTATATAGGATATACACTGAGTGGCCAGATTATTATGCATTCAGAGATCATAATAATCTGGACACTCAGCGTATATGGCAGTATATAGGTTACCATTTATACATATATGGTGCATTATTTGAAAGACAACCCCTTTAATGCATACATATGGCCACCTGAAAGTGTGTTGTTGTTGCTTATATGACCATAATGTCACCGAGTTCTCACTCTGGTATCTCACTTTACTTGGTCATGTCTGGTATTCATGTAGAGAAGAAGCAAGACGGGGACCAGCAGCGCAGAGCAAATGGAGGAAATAAATAGGGAAGGCTCTCCCGGATGAGCAGCCTCGTGGGCATGCGTGCTCTTGTATCTGGAGCAGCCTTTGCATGTGGAGCTCTGCAGGGGGGTAGGGTGCTCTCTGCAGCCGGCAGTCTGCCGGATATATCAACAGATTCTCAACTATTAGCTAGTGTAAGAACCAGAGCACACCGCATTCTTGGAGGAAGCAAACAAATCAGAAAAGGGGGACATAAAAACAAGGAGGAAGTAATGAGTCGGTAAATGTCTAAATCATTTTACAGCAACCACAAAAACCTTATTTTTTTGCTACAACTGAACTGACTACTGCAAAGTGGCATTCCATGGAAATTCAACACATGCCCTGATGATGCTGGTACCCACGCCTCATGCCAAAGTCCTCTCCTCAAGTCCTGTTGACCAGTGGAGATGGATGTGGTGGCAAAGGTCTCAAGAATGTTAGGGTGATGCTTTCTTCCCAGACACCACTAGCAACTTGGTGGGGCAGAGGACATGGTCTCATGTTGAATGAATTGCAGCTGGAAGGTTAGATGTGCGTAGCGTGTCCTCTCCACAGGTGCTCGCCTGCCATTCTCCTGCATCTTGTCATGCAGTGTGCACACCCTATGGCATTTCTTACTCCTCACAACGCTGGTGGGTGGCGCCTTTCTTAGCCTGCTTATACCACGTTGGCAGTTGGTCTGGTATCTCTGTGATCTGGTGTTATCTTTCATTCGTGCTACCAGATGGATACCAGATGGGTAATTGCAGCCAGCATCCCTGCCCCATCTAAGCCACACCAGAGCCCATGGGCATGGGCCTGTCAGTGAGCTGACTATGATGGTGCTTCAAAGAAATGTTCCTTAAAACTATATGCATCTGCTCCCTCCTCAAATAGCCTGGCAAAAAGTGAAGAGAGAAAGCAAGAAAGAAACCTCTCAGAGACAAGCTTTTCTTCAACTAGATGTTACATCTGTAAGAGGGGGAAATAACCATAGAAGGCTGTGGATGTCAAACTCATTTCCAGCTAATGGCACCTTCAAAAAGCAACCAACTCAAATAGGCATGTCAGTAGAGAAAGTGAAGCATGATCAATATATTCCTTTTTGCTGATATCTGCACAATGTTGGCTATCTAGTCCAGAAGAACAGCTTCTGAGGCAAAATGTATGAGAGAGAGAGAGAGAGAGAGAGAGAGAGAGAGAGAGAGAGAGAGAGAGAGAGAGTAGAGAGAGAGAGAGAGAGAGAAATATCTCAGCTCTGAAGGGCCTTGGTGATTCCTGGGGAAGAATGCAGTTTATAAACAGGAATGATCAACATGGGTAAGACCTGTTGGGAGAACTCAGCCCCAATCTGTTTCTCTTGCACCAATGCCTCTGTTGTCACATACGACAAATTCCATTTAAAAAATATCTTGATGAATCATCTGGTTGTTTCAAGCGTGAGTTTCAGCAGTTCATTGTGAAAGTTTATTTTCCAAATTAACTACAAATAAAGTGAAACCTTCTAACCATGCACTCAGACAATGCTGTCAGCTATTCTTTTTTTCAACAGACATCAAAGCATATTCCCAACTCATGCCTGGCTCTCCTTAGAGAGATTATCACAAACAAGTTTTGTGTTCCATTAGGTTACTATGGAAACTCTCCTCAGGTCATCCACTTACAAAGGTAACATTTGCATTAAAATATGTTGGAAGTTATTTTTTTTAATATTCAAGTGGGGTCATGCTACTATTGCCCTACCCAATATTTCAAAATCCATGAACATACATTGATTTAATCTATAAAAAGACTTAAATGAGATGCTCACCCTATAGGTATAATTGCTTGCGTGTCAGAGTGGCTGGAACATTGTAAAAGACAGCAACCAAATTACCTTTCATTACAAAATATATGTATACTAGACACCTGGTGCATAAAAATCGTGCACTTGTGGGGGGTCCCTTTGCCCAGCCTGCCCCTTCTCACAGTCCAGGAGCCCTCAGGGAGATGTCTTACTGATGGCTTAGGCCTGATCCCCACAGTCTTGCCGCCCTCTGTGGGAGGCAACTGGGCTGATCAGGGAAAGGCGCCATTCCCATCACCCTGCTGCTGCTGCCACTGCCAGCCACTGCAGCTGCCAACGTGTTTTCATCAACATGGACTAAAGTCCCTTCACCAGGAAAAAATGACAACTTTCTTTAGGCATTTTCAAGATGTCTCTTTCATAGGATATGAAATTTCTTTCTTGCTTTCTTTTTTTAATCCTTGCCTGAGGAATATTTTTCTATTGATTTTTAGAGAACATGGAGGAGAGAGGGAAAGACAGAGAGAAACATCAATGTGTGAGGGACACTGTGATTGGTTGCCTCCTGCATGAGTCCTGAGCTCGGCCCTAACCAGGGAGGAGCCTGCACCATGGACCATGAGGAATTTCTCCTACAAAGCCATCAACCCATTTCTCACTGCACCATGCGGTCATCAGTTCCTTGATAAAGGTAGTGAGATGAGACCTATGCATGGTAGGAGAAGGACCTTTATATGTATTACTAATAAGATGATTACAGAAGTGTCTCAATCCTTCTCCTTCTCATGAAAAAAAAACAACAACAAACAACCCTAGAGATAATGGTACACAATTTAACAAGCATTTATCAATTGTGGATTCTTCACCAGAATAGCAATATGGGATGCAAAATGTGGAAAAAGGTAGTGGGGGAGGCTGAGACAGACTGTGATAGGGTATGTCCTGAACATGTCCTTATACGTTGAAGCAGAGGCAGGATGGCTCCCACGGCTGACCTCCAGAAAGTTTTACATGTGAGAAGAGTCCCGAGTTGTCTCATCATTCACTGCCCTGGTCAGTAACTGTCACAGAGAAGACGAGTCTGTAGGCTTGCTCCAAAACAGAAACATTAATGACTTATTCTACCAGCATCCCCAACATCATCAGCCTTTATACCATAAAAGAAGAAAGAGCTCACTCATTTCTTATTTACTGATGTTGATCACATACCACAGAATCATAAGACTCACTATAGTAAAAAATGACTTTCCTATTTTTTTCCCCTTGTCAGAAGCCAAATACTTTTCTATAGAAGGACATTAGGTTGTTTTGACAAGATTTGTGTTAACCAATGCTCCTTGTTTTCCTACTGTGTGTATAGGGGTATGTGTGTTTATGTTTCCATACAGATTGTTTAATCATCTTCTCCATTATCTTTCTGTAATTTATACTTCACTGCACCAAGCATATTTATCAATAAGAAATGAATGCCATCCTGGGAACATTCTTATTTGTTCAAGGTAACTTTCACTGTAGATACACTCGCGTGTCTGATAATGGCTCTGTGTTTTTGCTGTTTTAGTTACAGCTGCATGCCATTCATTTGCCTCCTTCACCATCCCAATAGCCAAATGGGGTCTCAGTGGACACTTGTGTTTCTGAACAAAATGTATCTGGAAAAGGGTGGTGGACATATGAATCTAAAAACCATTTAATATTATTTTTAAGTCACGATTCATTATTGATGAAGATTGGTTATCCCCCTCTATGCTACCTTGATATGCTATTTCTAAGCAGTAGGTAATAAAAGCAGCAAGGTTGTGCTTTGGATGTCGCATACCTCAGGAATTTTAAGCTCCACAAACATGTAGCAATCATCGAAGAAAAAACACAAGCAGAAGTTCAGGGTAATCTTGCAAGTTAAAATGTTTTCCTTGTCAATTAATTGAGCATCCTACATCATTTTCCTCATGAGGACTAAAAAAAGGTGGGAATATGGAATGTGGCATCTGCCATGTTTGGTTCCGAGTTAAAAATGGAAATATGGTAGGCAGTAAGTGCCGTAAACAGAAGACGCACAATTTGACATCCAAGTTGAGCTTGCTGTCAAGTTGGAGGACCATACTTATGGCGCTGAAGCTTGTGAGCTCCTGCAGACTTTCTGACGGGCACATTTCTAGGTGCACACGCTTAGCAACATTTTAGAAAAACAGGCCATGAAAGTCACCATTCTACCCTGCAATATTAGAATGGGCTTTGTACCCACCAACGCTTGTAGCTTTGAAGTTAAGTCTTTGTCACTACCAGACAGAAAGGCAGCAATGGAATGGGCCAGACCAGTGATAGCTGCAAAGGGAGGGTAGAAGCCCCCCCCCCCCCTCCAAAACCCTGCAAGCACAGCCCAGAGTAACCATGCCTACAAGTGGGATAGAGAGAAAAGATAGGTCTGAGAGAAAAGAAGAAACTAGATTTAACCATGACATAGAATCTGTTCAAGATTGTCCATGATGCATTGTTAAGCAGTTGGGTCAAGTTTAAAGGGGTGACCAATCCAGTTCAGGGAATTCCAATAGGAACTATAAGGCCAGGGTTCAGGGGGTGCCAGAGATGTAGGCCTCAATGGAAAATCTGATGCTCCTGAGCAGGTGGCACCCCAGACCCTGCGAGGAAGATGAGGTCATAACATCAGAGCAGGACGGCTTGATTCTAAGAGAACTTTTCACAAAGGATCCTGCAGATTTTCCTGCATGTTCCCAGGACTGAGCACAAATCCCGGACCCTTAGGAACCCAAGCAATCATATCTGAAGGAGTGACGGGAGGAGCTGGGGCAGGGAGCCCACCAGACGCTGTTTGAAATATTCATAAAAGTTGTCACCAGAAATGAAGGTGAGTATTGAAGGTTCTGTGTGAGACAGGATAAGCTTTCAGCGATGCTGGGCCTCATGTGAACTGTTCTAAACACATAGTGAGGATTTTCTCCTGTTTTGTTCACATGATTCGTTATTAGATTAGCATCTGCATTGCAGACCTCTGCCTGGGAATCTGTCAAGTCACACAACCAGTCTCTCTGCTTGTGCAGCAGGTCCCTTTCTCATGTAAAACACTTAAAACAATGTGGGCAGAGAAAATAAAACTTTAATATATTGATAGGTAATTCCATCTACACAACAACTAGTGTTACATTCTGATTAGTTTTCATCTCTTCAATGCAAATAAGAAAACCCACGACACCTCACCCCCTCACCCCCTAGATGCCTGTGGCCTTTTCAGCTTAGCCCTCCAAGACTTATACTACTGCGTAATCAGGAAACCAGCTTTGTTACTACATTTTGCAGAGATCCTTTCTTGACATAGCAAGGAAAACCACTTTGGAAGTATTACCCATGTCTCACTTTTGCAAGACCATTAAAAAAAAAAAAAAAAAAAAAAAAGGAGTTAAGAGTGTAGGTGGGGTTAACAGTGTAGGAGGGAAGAAAGCATCATATTTTCCAGTCATATCACTAGATGTGCGGTGTTTTACTGTGTGTGAATGAGACTAAGCTGCAGCTAGAAAAGTGGCCAGTGTGATGCCATAAAACCTCCTGGATCTTGCTGTGGTGCATCGGCAAGAAATCCCTCCATCAAGGAAGGTTAAGCGTTATAATGGGTATCGAATTCTGGTTCAATGGCAGTGTGGGCACAAATTTCCTTCAGAGCTCCCAGATTCTGGCTGCTATGGCCAACAAGATATATAAACTATACCATGCTGGGCTTTGAGGAGGATCTGCTAGGAACGCTGGGCCAAGCCAAAAGGGGGACACGGCGCCAGCTCACAGCCAACCTTCCTGGGGAGCTGGAGGAAGAAGGGGGAACTGTTCCACGTGAGGGAGAGGTTACAGGCTGAAGAGGAGCTGACCTGGACTTTCTCTAGTATCTGGAGTGGTGACCTTTCTAAAGAGCACAGGGTTCTTGAGGAGGTTACAGCTGGGAAACATCTAAGAGATAGAAAATCTCTCTCCTGATTTGCCGGGCAATAGTGTGAGGGTGAAGGGTGGTAATGCGGTATGAGCGGGCTGGGATGAGCAGAGATCAGGGCACAGAGAGCGGACCCCTTGTCGGGAGATTCCAGAGATATCATCTGAGGAACTAGGCAGCGGCAGAGTCCCAGGTGTTGGCCAAGACTTGGGTTCCCTGTCTTCTTGAGCTGCTGAGTCTCTAAACAGGAGGCGTGCATTCCCATCAGCCAGTGCGGGCCCCTTCTCCCCCCACTGATTCACCCCTGCCAGGACTCCTCTACAGTCAGGTGTAAGGGAATGAGAACCAAGGGACCTCAACCACTTTGTTTCAAGAACACAATCATGCTTCCAAGAACAGAACAGAAAGACATGAACACAAAGCTGTTGCCCGAAAGAACTCAATAAAAATCTGACAAAATGAATGAAAGGAGACCAACACTCAGACTAAACTGGGTGAAAACTTTGAATATCATGAATAAAGAAGGAATCCCTTAAGATCCCGATAGGGAAAACAGGTTACTTTCAAAGAAGAAAAATCAGGTCAGCTTCAGATTTCCCCCTCGCCGATGTTAAAAACCAAATACCATTGAATTTCTATGAAAAAAGACCCTTGGGAGGCAGGGATGTCATTCATTCAGCAAATATTTATTATCCACCTCAAAGTGCCAGGCATTGTGATGAGTTGAGATTTATATAGAAAGGATATTATCAGATTTCAGGGATTTAGAAATACACTGCCTATATATCTTTCCTGAAGTGAAATTACTCAAACAGGTAAAGCAGCTTAACCTTGAGAGGAATCAAGATAAAGAACTCAAGGATGGAGATGTCATAGCAAAGAAGGGCTGCCTTCAGACACTGATGGTAATCCTCAGAGCACAGGAAACGCACCCCATAAAGGGGATGAAGAGTGTGCTCTCTTTCCCAGGAGCATGCCCGCGTCTTTCCCTCCTCGCTTCTCTCCCTGCAAATGGCAGCCAGAAGCAATGGGCAGCAGCAGCTCATCCCAGGCTAACCCCCTGACCCTCTCCCCAAGGCCCCCTTTTCTCTGACTTCCCACTGAGCCAGTGCAGTCCAGCCTAGGATCATTTCCCTGCCTCGTCTCTCTTCTGCTCCTTCTTCTATCCTAGGCCCTTCCTTCTTCACTGTCCCCAGCTTTAAAAAACATATATATATATATATATATATATATATATATATATATATATATATATATATATATATGAAAAGGCTACATATCCTTCCTTACAAACATGATTGGACCTAAAATATGACCGGTTAAAAGCGTGAGGGAAAGTTGTGATAACATATGATCCTGTAGCTTTGTTTCCTTCACATGGAAGGAGCTCGATAGAGATCATGTCATTTTTGAATTTGATGCAGGAAAATGAGATAAAGAATGTTTTCCTAAAGTCAGTATGATTAAAGTTCCTAAATAAAACAATCAAAGAAAATATAGCCCTTGGGTAAAAATAGCAAACAGAGAAAGGTGTACAGAAAAGGAAGTCTATAGCACAAGGACAGGAAGAATAATGCCAGTTTTGATAACAGATATAAATGAGTTAAACAGTTCTTTGGAAGATAAAGCCCCCGAATGAATCAAATGTCATAATTCAACCTTTTGTAAGAGATAGACCAAAAAAAAATGATGCTGCAAAGCCTCAGAACAGAAAAGAGCAGACGGAGACTTTAATCTAATGTTTACCTGCCTGTGACAGCTCAATATGATACATAAACAATATAATTTATAATTTTATCAACTGTGGGACATACATTTATCATGCTTAAACATGTGTGAAATGGTGATGGCTCCTACTATAAAAGCTTGCATTGAATGTGATGATCTCTGTTTTTGTTCTTTTCATGGAAATTTGTTAATTAATTTATTGTGTGTGTAACAACTATGTTGACATATTTCAGAAAATATAGGGGTGCAGTATGTTATACTCTACAACACAAGTATCAGAGACATCTGTCTGTTTTCCCCTCTGCTATATCCACAGACCTTTAATAGTGCTTGGAATACAATAGGCACCCAATAAATGTATACTATATTAGTTTTAATTTAACTAATTTAAATCTTTAAATGACAAAAATTATATATTTTATATGAACTTTTAATAAATGCCAAAAATGCAGAAGTCACTGTCCTTGCATTAAAATTGTATGTT
This sequence comes from Pipistrellus hanaki, assembly GCF_964339955.1. Lineage (NCBI taxonomy): Eukaryota > Metazoa > Chordata > Mammalia > Chiroptera > Vespertilionidae > Pipistrellus > Pipistrellus hanaki. The sequence continues at coordinate 76,752,058 of NC_140510.1, read as the reverse complement.
AATAATAAAATTTTAAATAGACTACATTCTTAAAGATTAAAATCATGATCACATGCTAGTAAGTCATTTGTGGTCATAGAAGAAGTAAAATCTTTAATTTCAAAATACCAAGAAAAAAATAAGAACATTAATATACCAACACTTCTGGAAGTACATCAAACTAAATTTACAAGCAACCTAATTGATAAAAATTATACTATTATTAAACAGGTTTAAAAAGTAACTGAAACACACAATCTAAATAATGAATTAAATAAAATAATTTTAAAAGTTTGCTTTATCTCTTCTTAAGGAAAGAGAAATATGTTAATGCAGTCAAAATTAATTTTTCAGAATAGAAAAACAGAATTATTAAATTATTAAACTAGAGGCCTGGTGCACGAAATTCATGCATGGAAGGTGGTGGTGGGGTCCCCTCAGCCTGGCCTGCACCCTCTTGCAATCTGGGACTGCTGGCTCCTAATCGCTGGCCTGCCTGCCTGATCACCCCTAACTACTCTGCCCATCTGCCTCATTGCCCCTAACCACTTGCCTCTGCCTGCCTGATCATCCCTAACCATTCACCTGCCTGCCTTATCATCCATAACCACTCACCTGCTTATTTGATTGCTCCTGACTGCTAGCCTGCATCGCCCCTAACCACCTCTACCTGCCTGCCTGTCTGATTGCCCCTAACCAACTCTGCCTCAGCCCTTGCCAGGTGGCTTCATCCAGAAGAACATCCAGAATGACATCTGGAAGGTTGTTCGGCTGTCTTATCTAATTAGCATATTACAGTTTTATTATTATAGATGGTAAAACACAAAATATATGAAAGGCTGAAAATCTCAATGTATTAAGTAATTTTATAGAAAAAGATAGCAAATTCCCAAAATTCAGCAAAGAAGAAAACCTCTTCTTTTCCAAAGATCCTTATCTATTAGAAAAGTTGAAAAAGATGCCAAAAAAATTCTATTTAAAAAAGGCATCAGGTTAGATGGTTTTATGGATGAGTTATTTCAAATCATGACAAAGAGAGAATTTTTAGACAAGAGAAATTGTTACAAATCATAGAAGTAGGTGAAAAGCTACTCAAATCATTTTACAAAGGTGATATAACCTTTCTCTGTAAAACTGCTGAGTTAAAAAGGGAAGTTTAGTTATCAATTGCACTTACAGAGGAAATAGCAGCAATCCATGCCCAGCTCTACCTTAAGAGAAAAATAGCACGGGAGTAGATTTATTTTTTCAGAACTGCAAGGGCTATTCAGTATTAGGAACTCTATTAATATAAATCATCACATTAATAGACAAATAAGAAAAATCATATGGTCATCTTGATAGACGTTTAAATGCCATTTGAAAAAAAAACCTAATAAAAAAATCTCTGGTTTGTTTACACAAAAATAGAAGCTTCTTCCTCTCTGAAGTATCATAAACGTAAGAGAGTACAAACAAAGTTGGAAAAATCTGACTGAGGTTAACTATTCTATATAAAAAATACCACTCAGGAGAGAAAAAGGCAGGCATTGCAATTCAAAAACTGGAAAATTCATAAAAATAAGCCATAGACATGACCAATAAAAACAAAATGCTCAGTAGCTGAAATTTAATGAAAATACAATGATTGATATTTGCTATCAAATTGGGAAAAACTAAGAAAAATAAAAACATTCAGTTTTAATAGGGCTGATAAGAAACCTGCATTAAACAGACCATTAATATTAGTTGAATGTATTAATGAATAAGCTTATCATTAGCATAAACTTATCCAGGCGATTTGGGTAATTTATATTAATTTAGTTTTTTTCATATCCTTATATTAAATAGTATATTGATTTTGATGACGAAGTAATAACATAAGAGTGCAAAGATTTATTTCTAATGCTAATTATTACATCATTACTTATGGTAAAAATGATGAAAATAACTTAAGCATCTAACATTGATAAAGTGATTAATCAATTATTAAATATCATTTCTAGAAAATACTGTGCATTAAACTCACATTTTCAAAATTATTTTATGGTATGAGAAATGCTCACAATAGAATAGAAAATAGAAAAAGTAGCTTAAGTAACAGCATATTCAATAGGATCCCATTTTAATTACTATATCTCACATGCATATATGTGCATATGTTCATAGAAAAGAAAATACTTTAAAAGATAAACAGTGTTAATTTCTTGTGTGGTCAGATAATAGATGATTTAATTTTTTGTTTTAAAACATTTACCAATTACCCAAAATTTTTTATAAGGACCATGTATTACATTTATAAAAAAATGTTAACTATAAAGGGGAAAAAACTGTAATTTCAGGAAGACAAGAAAAGCTAGTGTATGTCAACTATATCTACCTGATCTTTAAAACACTGCGGGCTATATGTTTGTAACCTCTTTTAATCTGTTTATTTAATGGATTCAGAAACCACTGCCTGCAAAGCTAAAATTTATTAAAATATGTGCAAGTGGTATATGTACCTATATTTATATATAACCTAGAGGCCCGATGCATGAAATTCAGGCAAGAGTAGGCCTTCCTTCTGGGCTGCCAGCACCAGCTTCCCTCTGGCACCCTGAACCCGGGCTTCCCTCTGGCCGCCGGCAGGGACCCAAGACCCATGCTTCCCTCACAGCCCTGGTTTAGTTGGGAAGGATGTCAGGTCTAATTATCATATTATGCTTTTATTATTATAGATATTTAGGTAGATCTCTTTTGATACATGGGTAGAATCAAGAAAAGCAAACTCTGTGCTAGTCATTACATGTTGCAGATTAGATGTATTCAACAATATTCATTCATAAAAATTTGGAGCTGCCAGAAACAAATGCCATGTGAGTTCTTATAAACGAAAAGGTACATCAATCAGATATTGAACTTAAAGTCTAGTTCCTCCTTCAACCTTTAAAAATCTGAACCCACAGGAAGAAATGTAGTTCACATATAACCTCATACATATGCGCGCGCACGTGTGTGTGTGTGTGTGTGCGTGTATGTGTGTGTGCATATGTGCATGCATTGGGTATGAAACAAAAATTTCACTACCTAATGCTCATATTTATTACTAGTTATTCTATTCTATTCTATTCTATTCTATTCTATTCTATTCTATTCTATTCTATTCTATTCTATTCTAAATCTTTAAAAATGTCCACTGTGACCAACTAATTGATTTTATGACCATCTAATAAGTTGTGACACAGGTAGGAAAAGAAACCTCTAGGGTAGATCTCAGTCAGTAACTGGGACAGACATGATGCATAAATGTTCATAACCTCAAAATGAGAGCTTGAGCCTAAAGAAAAGTGTCATCACAAAACATATGTGGGAAGTCACCTTCTATTTGCTTAAAAGTGACAAAGGGCAATTGGAGTAGCAGCTGCCCTGCGGAAGGAAAGGCTGAGCCCACAGGGGAAACTTCATGGGGATAAAAGCAAACCTTGCTCATTAATTCTTGGCTAGTCTCTCTTTCCTAAGTATCTGCTTATCCCTTTATTCTGTACAATTATTTCTAAATATCTCATTATATTTTAAATCATGTTTCCTGTCTGCCTGTCCCACCAGATATGAACTTAATCACTTTGAATTCTCAGAGTCAAATAACTTTCTGATACAAAGCTGCCACCACACAAGGTGTAAGGAGTTAAATGAATAAAACATATGCTTTGAAATCTTGTTCTTCAATCCTGGGGCCAAAGGGAGGCAACATAGGTGAAAATTGGTTTATTCTTCTTCTAATTGATGATAGGACATTAAGAGGTTTCCTTCTTACTAAAGAGATAAAAATTCTAAAGAAAGTTAGGAAAGTTGTAAGAGCTTCTAATTGGGAAGGTATTTGAATTTCTCATAAATTAATGAATCAATGAAGTGAAAATACCGAATGCTTGAAACAAAATGTCAGTTTTTCCCCCTATTTGTTTGCCATTTTTTAATTCCCCCTTCATCATGTACTTGAGGATTAGATTAAAAAAAAAACCCCACATATATACATCTCTTATGTAGAGAAAGGAGAATCTTATCCATGTTCTCAAATTGTAAAATTGTAAAATAGTGATAGGACCACGCGGAAACCACAAACTCGTAAGTCCCATAACATTTCCCCCCAATCATCAATGTAAGTACAATGTTAACAGATTTATTCCTGCCATCATTCACATTAATTGAGAGACCGTGATCCCCTCTCCTGGAACGTGAGTCTCTGATTCCCATCAAACCACATACACACAGAGCACATTGCTGCTGAAGGGCTGCCTGGCCATGTAAACCCGGGAAAGGACCATAGAGGGAGCTGCATGGAAAACAGGAAACCCGGTCCATAGGAAGGAAAAGTAGCTGATATGTATAAAGATTGTAATTAAACCAGACTTGCTATTCCCAAACAATCTGGGACCCCTGACAATTGTGATGACGTAAAAATAAAACCGAAAAATGGGAGTATTTCCAAAGGGTTTGATGGTACCATTATCATAGAGTGAGCCGAAAGGTTCGTTGGAGAAAAGACACCAGATTGTGACAGGGAATCTCTTTCTCATACAGCATTTCTTACTGTTTTTCTAAAGGAGTAACTACAAGAAATTAATATCTTCACACACACACACACACACACACACACACAGACACCAATGAGGTTTTCCTTCTTATTGGTGTTGATGCAATTGTTGGGCTTGATGAACGCTCATGTATAAATTGTCAAGTATTTGGCGACTGAATAAGCCATCAATGGAATGAATGATTGCAGGCCATCTATTTCCCTCACGTGCTGATTGGCTTGGCCACCTAGGGAACCAGTATGTGTCTGAGAGTAGGCTGCGTGAAAGATGACATAGAACGAGCTAAATCACTTGAAGAAAGCTTCATAAAGATAAAACCCAAGAACTCCATTACTGGAAAGTCTTACCTTGAAAACAGAAAAGAAACAATTTCTCAATTGTTTATCATAACAATGCTATACTCTTTCTTCTTAGATCATTTACTTGAATAAATGGAAGCTTTTCCTGTCAGCGGAGCTGCAATTAGTGGCATCACCTTTTGCACTTTCTCATAAACGCTCCGAAAATTAGCACTGTGATTTCAGGGTTCAGAACAAAACACAGAAATTAATGAGATTCATAGGAGGGCTGTAAAGTCACAGACTCCAGTGTGTGTCATTACAATTATATTCAAAAAATGGTGATTCTTCTCGTGGAGAATGGCAGCTCCAGCACGCCACAGTGATGATGATTACTTAAGGGTTTTCTTTGATTCGAGTATTCTTCCTGTTTCAGGAGAGCTTTCTGTGTGTTTTCTTTTTCCCATCGCAACACCCAGGCTAGTTACTAGTTAACAAGCCACAATAGACATTACATTTCAGAATTTTACGTATGAAAGAGTCAAACATTTCCTTCAACAGAAAGAACAAGATGGCATGGTGGTGACCTGATTGCCTGAGTGGCTCAGAAGGCTGTGGAAGGTTGTTCTGAGCTAAGGACTCAGAACACAAATATGGCTCATATAGAGTTTTTCCTTCCTTCCTCCCTCCCTCCTTCCCTCCCTCCCTCCCTCCCTCCCTCCCTCCCTCCCTCCCTCCCTTCCTCCCTTCCTCCCTTCCTCCCTTTCTTCCTTTCTCTCTCTCTCTCTCTCTCTCTCTCTCTCTCTCTCTCTCTCTCTCTCTCTCTCTTTCTTTTTTTTAATATTTTTATTGATTTTGAAGAGAAAGGGAGAGAGAGATAGAAACACCAATGATGAGAATCATTAATTCATTGGCTGCCTCCTGCACGCCCCCTACTGGGGATTGAGCCTGCAACCCTGGCATGTGGTGCTCCTGGTTCTTAGGTGGATGCTCAGCCACTCGGCCACATTGGCTGAGCTTTGAATTGTCCTTATGGTCTGGTGGCTTGTATGTTATAAATGGCAGGTGAGTGGATTTTCATATCTTCTACTGTAAACATTCTCATCTAAAAAATTTAGTACCCAAAGTTTATTTCAGGATTTTTGAGCTCTGCAAAAGTAAAATCGATTTTAAAGAGGGTTGAGAACAGTTTAGGGAACCTGGAATTCATAGGAGTCTCGGCTATGGTTTTCCCTATGTTTCATAAAATGGTCATTTCTCCCATTGCAGTTGAAGAAAAGAATGTTATTATTGTAGAAGTTGTAGCTTTGGGGTTTCATGATCCAACACAAACGGTTGTGGTTTGGGGGAAGTTAACCAATTCTAAACCCGACATCCTGAGCTGGCATTAATTGCTCATTAGAAGCAGAAAACGTTCTCATTTTACTCCACTGTAAGTACAGCAGCAGGCCTTCTGACATCTTACGGAAAAATAATGTGGTTCTGAACCTTCTCTTTCTGCCTTTTGGTATTTCGGTTTGGGTTTGAGCCAGAGATGGGCTAACTTATTTGATTAGAGCATAAAAAGAATGATTTCATTTAGGCTTTTACAGAGAACTGATGAAATGATACCAAAATCTGGTTTTGGTTCAATACTATTAGGTTAAAAAAAAACAAAACAGAGGGTAATTAAAGAGGAGAGTTCAGCAGACATAGAAAACAGTTTTTATGGTGTTTGTAAATGAGTAATCAGAGATTCCCTCTCAACCTTCTCATGTAAGAAAGTCTGGGACCCGCTGCCACAGTGTCCTTCCCTTCCTTTCTCACCTGGAGTTAGCACAGGAGAGAAAATCAGCCTTGCTAACAACTGTGTGAGGACAGTGCAAAGTCCTAGAGACTCAGTTTTCTTATCTGTGCATAGGATTCCAGCTACAACCCCCTCCTGGGATTGTTGTCTGGGTTAACTGAGATAAGGTATTACCACAACAGCACTGAGCAAATAGTTGTTGCTATTCATCTGGCTGTAGTATAATTTATTGAGTAAATAATTTACAAATATTTTCTTTGCATTTCCCTCCATTTTAATACGTTAACCAGACCTCGGTATTTCTTCGCTTTAGGGTTTTTGCAGAGCTGAAAGGAGAAGTTTCTAACTTCCTTCTGGTCTCTGGTCTTTGATTTTAGCATAAGATCATTAGAAGATTGGTGTGCGCCCAGCATCAGGGATGAAAGGCATGCCCTTCTGAAGGAAAAGTGTGTGTGGGAGAGAGGGAACTAGAAATTGACCCTTTGACCAAGGGACTTTGTCAAAAGGCTCTGACAACCGGCCTGCCAGGCACTGTCTGAGGGTCGGTGCCACCTCAGTGGTAACCAGAGTGAGCCTGCCCAGAGGGCCTCCCAAAAGCTTCGCGTGTTGTGCCATGTCCCAGTACCGTGGTCAGCAAACCGGCTCACGAGCCACATGCAGCTCTTTGGCCCCTTGATTATGGTTCTTCCACAAAATACCACGGCCTGGGAGAGTCTATGTTGAAGAAGTGGCATTAGAAGAAGTTTAAGTTTAAAAAACCTGGCTCTCAAAAGAAATTTCAATCGTTGCACTGTTGATATTTGGCTCTGTTGACTAATGAGTTTGCCGATCACTGTCCCAGGACATTGCAATTAAGCTCCAATGACTAAGATGGTGTGCTGGCTAATGGAATGTACTATTCCTAAACACCTCACATTTACTGAACACATGCTACATGCCAGACACTATTCTAAGTGCTTTCCACGTAGTCATCACTTAATTGTCACAATGCTATTGTGCACATTTTAAAGGAGACTGAGGGGTTAAAGGAATCACCCAACGTTCCAGTTCGTATGCAGTGTGGCCTGCATGTGAATGCGGGCAGTTCGGCCTCAGAGTCCGTGCTCACACATCCCATTTTCCACATCTTCCATGTTATCATAGGTCAAGTTCAGGCCAGCTGGGGGCTTAGAAAGGCCGATGGGAAGCCAGGAGCAGTTCAGAGCAGCTACCTCAGGGCAGAGTTTCAGACAGCACTGACTGAGGCGTGCTGGTCCATGGTAGATGCACTGGCCACGGGCCACAGAGGACAGACTTAGAAACAACAGGCCTCCTTGGGGGGGACGTGAGGACCCGTTTGCAGGAGAAAAGTGCTGCTCGTAGGATCAGATCACTGGCCAGCCCGTCAGACTGGGAGGTCTGGGGACCTGGGCTCTGTGTATAACAGAGAGGTGCTGGACAAACTTCAGGCTGTGGGGTGGCAACAAGACATCAGCAATATGACCTGACAGCCATGGGCCTTTCCTCGGCTTCATCAGAGGTCAAGTTCCAGGGGGAGACTCCATTAGCTCTCCTGCTCCCTTCTCATAGACTCACCCTAAGTGCCCAATTTGGCACTTAATCGGGTTAATCAAGTGTCTTTTTTAAACAGAGACATCTCTCAGGGAGTGTTAAGGACTGTTAAGGGTCAGAAAGAAGGGTAACTGTGGTGGAGGATGAAGCAGAGAGGTAACGTTGGACTCCCAAGCACTTTGGGGGGAGGGGGGAAGAAGGGGCCTTAAGACGTATGTCAGGATGGGAGATAGGGGTGTTTAAGGGTCAGGACACCTGGGGAGACACTCTTAAGGAATGTTAGATAGGAAGAGGCCAGAGAACATCTTAAAAGAGTATCAAGGAAAGAAGTAAAAAAGGCATTTCCTTCTCATCTCTGGGCTCAGCTGTGTCTCCCTATTCTGGCTCCTCGGCTACTGTTCTATGATTAGCACAAGGTTATTAGGTTTTAGGGGGCTCTTGTAGGCTGGTCTGGGACCCTACAAGCAATAATTTTTTTCCCTTTGGGAAACCATTCCCAGTTCCAAATTGGCAATTTCTAAATGGGTTTCTGAAGCAGTTTATGTCTGTGCTGGGGATTGCCTATAAACATGCTGCCTCCCTTCAAAATGATTTATGCTATGTTTGAAAGCTAGAATTTCGCTCACATGACCTTCTCCCATATAGCTAATATGTCAACATGTTCCTACGAAATCCACATTGGAATATAAATGAACTACAAAGACTGACCAAACATCAAATCTTCAACTTATTTTTGTCCTCTTCTTACCTCCAATGTTCAGTATTTTCTATAATCCAGGTAAGTTCCATCTCTCTAAGTGGCACTGAATATTCTAGCAACAGCAAGTTCCATCAAGCCTCAAAACCCACCTAGTTTATGGACACAGTGGTCTGTTTTTTTCCCCCTGCCTCGCAACCTCTACTGCTCCTCAGTTCAGCTATTTGAGGAAATCAGGGGCAGCAGTAATCTGCTGATGGAGAGCCACACTGGGAGGAACTGTTTATGGAGCTCGAGAGGGCTCATCCCAGAGAAGGGGACAGCTATCTCAAGGCGGGAGCCAAACTGCAGCAGTTTCTGGATGCACACATTTGATGACTCCAATTCGTTGCTGCATTCATATTTTAAAGATTTTAATAATAAAATAATATTTTAAATGGAGATATAATTTACGCAATTTATTAGTTTTCGGTGTCCAACATAAAATTGATATATATATATATCTATATACCCTGAGTGGCCAGATTATTATGATTTCTGAATATATATACACAATATATATACACACAGAGAGAGAGAGAGAGAGAGAAAGAGAGAGAGAGAGAATAGCCCATAGGCCAGGACATCTCAGTCAGTGCTATCTGAAACTCTGCCCTAATGTAGCTGCTCTCTATATATTAGAGATATATTAAAGGCCCAGTGCATGAATTTGTGCATGGGTGGGGTCCAGCCAGCCTGGCCAGGGGGAAAAGACATGGGCAGTTGGCCAGCCTGCTTGCTGGTTGAACTCCTGGTCAAGGGGACAATTTGCATATTAGCCTTTTATTACATGGGATATACACTGACTGGCCAGATTATGCTTTCTGAGATCATTATAATCTGGCCACTCAGTGTATATAAAAGGCTAAGCAACTGTCCAACTGTCTGACAGGCCAGTAGGTATGATGCACATTGATCACCAGGGGGCAATGCTCAACACAGGAGCTGCTAAGCTGCAGTGACTTGGCAGCAGTGGTTCTCTGGTGACACACCCCAGAACCAGAGAGGAGGTGATTATGGGGTGCATCACCTATCGCAATCCAGGACCCCTCAGGGGATGTCGGAGAACTCGTTTTGGCCTGATCCCTGCGGGCCAGGCCGAGGGACCCCACCTGCCAGAGGGACCCTGCTCACTCTGTAGATGCCCTTGGAGCCGTGGTGCTGCTCCAGGTGTGGCTGGCCAGGGAGGGACTGCGGGAGGTTGGCTCCAGAGTGTGTCTGACCCATTTCATTCAGTGCTGCCTTAATGGCCACCTTCTAATTAATTTCCTTTCAATGTGCACAAATCTGTGCACTGGGGCACTAGTATAGAACATGATCTTGTCACAAAAAATGATCCAAGGGGATATAAGTAGAGAAATTCTTCCCAAAGAGTGAGAGTCACTTTTAGTCCTATCAAAAAATTCTACCTCCTTTTTCTGGAGCAAATTCCCAGCTCTGAGGCAAATCAGACTTTCACTTGTCTATCTAAATAAGTAGCCTAAGGCCTGGTAACTTCTCATGAACAACTCAGTGAAGCCAGGTGGGTTCCTGGGGTAGCTCACAGTCCCCAGACCAGGAGGCAATACTTCTTTTTCTTTTAATCTAGGCGACAAACAGATCTGTTCTTTTTGATGATAAACAGGAAATCACCTGAAGGGAGAGGCCTTCTCAAAGCTTGTGTTGGCCCACTGACAGCAGGAGTGGATTTCTCTTATTTCTCATTTTAGAAAACAGCCTCTGATGGTTTTTATCCTTGTGTGGCTAGTACACATTCCATCCTAGGTCCCTTCCTCAAGATGTTTAGCATGACCTCAGCATCTTCTTCTCCCTTTCTTCTGACTACAGAATTCACCGGATGCTTCTTTCGGCGTCCAGACAGCTGCCAAGTATGTCCCTAGACCATCTTCATAACAAGGTGAGGAAATCTTTCAGAATGTTTTCATTTACTCACCCAACCATCACCTTCCTGAATCCATCCCCTTTGCCAGAAAGATAAATCATCATGTCTTTAAAGACAGTGGAAAGTAGCATACCTCCGTCCCATGCATGTGTCTACAAACTCCTTCTTTAGATAAAAATTCTTCTAATTTAGTCAGAGTTTAAAAAAAAAAAAAAAAAAAAAGCTGGGAGGAGGTATGATATATTCCATGCAGCTCTTTAAAAAAGACAGTAATAAAGGTACTAATATTTTTTAGAAAACTCTAGAGCCATCTCCTTCCTGAAATTACTTACAGGATATTCATGTTGCTATTAAATAAGCAGATAATCTTTATCTGCTAATAAAAAAGAAACATCACAAAAAAATAAAACACAGCAGTTTACTGCCAGAGGACTGTGACAGTCTTAACAAGTTTTACAGAAAATAAAATGCCAGCAGATAACAGGTATTATGTTTTCTTTTGGCAAATTTTAACACTTCGCAGCTAGCATATCTTGCTTCCTTAATTGGACCCATACAAACTCACCAGGCCTTTTCACTCGCAGCCATTGAAATGCTCCCAATTTGCTCTTTACAGCTTTTCAGAGCCTAGATGGGAAAACAGCTCCACAACAGACTGGCTGAAAAGATTTTTAAGGTCTCATGTCCATATTTACAAATCTTGCAATCTGTGTGTATTCACTGATTTTAACACAAGTAAAGGGAATAAATCAGGAGCCCCTTTGGGGGGAAAAAAACACACCACACTGAATTTGAGAAAAAAAAGAACAAAGTATGTCTGCTGAGGCCACTCTCAGATGGTCTCTAGAGCTTTCCCTGTCCCAACAGAGTGCACTGCTATTTCTCCAAGCTCGTGGGGAAGCTAATACCTCTCTATCAATAGCATTCCTCACCTAGATTATTGTCTGTGTCCTGTTTGGGCTTACATGTCTGTATTATTCATGCCTGGATTGTAAGCTCCTCCAAGGTAAGGTAGTTTTAAATTTTTTAAAAATATATATTTTATTGATTTTTAACAGAGAGGAAGGGAGAGAGATAGAGAGCTAGAAATGTCGATGAGAGAGAAACATCGACCAGCTGCCTCTTGCACACCCCCTACAGGGGATGTGCCCGCAACCAAGGTACATGCCCTTGACCGGAATCGAACCTGGGACCTTTCAGTCCGCAGACCGATGCTCTACCACTGAGCCAAACCGGCTTCGGCTTAAATTCTTGTTACCAGCACTTGGCCTACACTAAGTCTGAGTACATATTTGTTAAAACTGAGTGGGAGACACAGAGAAAAGAGGGGGGAAACAGGAGCATGCCAGAGCAAGGGAGAATCTGAGAGAACAGTGGGAGAAGTCTTCAGCTTTGGGCCAGTGGGCAGGTGTGATGGTGAAGAGAACAACCAAGAAGATGGCCAGGAAAGATCCAGAAAGTCCCAGGACACAGCCAAAGAAAGTTGGTTAGTCTCATGGAAAAAAATATATTTTCTTTTAAAAAAAATAATCATAGACCGTAATCAAGTAATTGCTTTCATCACTTTGGCTTTGAAGGCTTGTGTGAACACACACACTTTTTCAGGCCTATTTTAAAACTATTAGTTTCAATGTAGTTATTAGGTAACTTATCTTCCCAATTTCCTTCTCAACAGTTCAGAAGTTCCCCAGTATCACGTGACTGGGGATATTTGTGAGGCCACTCGAAGGGACTTGGGGGTGTTCTGAGTCCATGAACGTGTTTTTTGATGACATGTCCATGGGATGATCTACGTTGATGCTTACTGAATCGACTGGAATTAAGGCTATAATTTTAGAATTGTGGGTCAGAAATCTTGATGTTAACCTGGAAAAGCACCTGGGGCCCTCTCTTGGGGCCCCACTCCTCCCCTGAGTGGACTATGGATCAGATTTTAACAAATGATGCTGAAGACCAGCACGGTTCAGGAGCCACAGTCTCATTCATAAAAGCTGCCTTGTTGAGTCTGGCGGACTAATAGGAATGAAATGTTAACTTTCTAAACTTGCTTTCCTAGATCTCCCCAAAAGTAGCAAGCAACGGTGCAATTTCTCAGGCCTGTGCTGGACAAAAGATACTAGTGTTTTTCCTTGGCTTGGGAGAGGACAGGAAAGGACACTGAGATGCTAATCCCTGGTGTGAGTATCTCAGGCAATGACAAAGGGCTCTCGTCTTTTATGACACAGCATTTACCAAGCATCCCGTTGGGAAGCCCTTGTTCCCAATTGTCTGGGAAGCATAAAATCAGGCACTTTTGGCAACGCTCAACACATCTGAGCATGGGAAACACAAATTAAAATAGAGACACTTCTTTACTCGCTAGCTGTGTTTCTAGTTACACTTTCACTTGGCATAAAAAAAAGAATCATTAGGAAGGAAGGACCCAAGTATGGAGATATCTAACTCAGGTTTGGTGAAGGTCAGAGAAAAAATTTCTTTATTGATTAAGGTGTTACATATTTCCCTTTATTTTATTGCTTGTTTGTTTGACTGAGGGAGCAGAAGTTCTCATCAAAGTCAGTAAGTCGATCTCAAGTTAGAAATAGTGAATTGTTATCTCCAATGTTATTCTATAGAATTGTTTTCTTCTGCTACTAGAATATCAGTGACCAGTTACCTCATCACTGCTGTCATTCTGTTTAATTCAAATGTCTGTAATAAAGCCAATAAATAGCTGTTTGTTCTGACCAATAACCATAAGGCATCTATCTCTGGAAGAGGCTGAAGCCCTTTGGTAGAAGGCTGCCAATCCTTACTATGCCTTTCTGGTGAGTGTTTTTAAAGTCTATTGTATGTGGAAGAACCTACTGGTGCTGGGGGAGTTTTACATTCTCTGAATAATAGTGCTGAATGCTGAGACAGACTCTTAAACAGCAGTGGGAGAGTGCTGAGGGCCACAGCCAGGAAGCCACAGCAATGAAGTGAACACTATAGGGAATTAGCTCAGTCACCAGACTCTGCTCTTCCAACCCTGACCTTGTGAGCATAAATAGGAGTGTGAACATCAGAAAACTTTTCTAAAACAGGTTTGCCCTTCAAAAGATCTGGTGTCTTTAGTGGCCACCAAAAATATGAGAGTTCCTTATGTGGTTCTCAAGAAAGCATTAGGAGCTGTAGCAGAAGGCAGTGGTCATCAAAGAGGGTGAGTGAGAGCTGACTCATGAACAGGCCATCACTATTACCACACACAGCTCTGCTCCAGTAATGATGTTAGCAATGAGAGCTAATGTTCATTGAACATCAAAATCCAGTCTCTGGCACTATTTTAAGTATGTGACATGTACTTTTTTTTTAAATTTGATTTTTAGAGAGAGAGGAAGGGAGAGGGAGAGAGCAAGAAAGGGAAAAACATCAATATGAGAGTGAAACATCAAATGGCTGCTTCCTGCATGCCCATACCTGGGATTGAGGCCACAACCCAGGCATGTGCCCTGTTTGGAAATTGAACCAGCAACTATTTGGTACACTGGACAATACACAACTAAGCCGCATTGGCCAAGGCAACATGTACTTTTAATCAAACTATAAGTACCCTCTTCTGGGGCATTTTTGTGGATGCTCAAGAATCAAATGCATTTTGTAAGTACGGCTTTGCCTTCTTGAACAAGATAGGAGAATGAATCACTATCCTGAAAAAACAACACAAAGATTACCTCTCTAGAGGTCACAATGTTCTGTCCTGTTCCCAAATGTTTAAGGCTTGGTAAAGAGAATCCTCTAATACAAAAATTGCCCTTGCCGCAAAATAAAATGATCCTGGAGTCTGGTAAGATCAGCAAAATCTGACTTGTTCAGGTATGATGTACAAACAATTGATATAGCTGAAGACAACCCTTCTGAAATGTATTCTAATAATCACTTTTCAAAGGCTCAATGACTTACGTTGCATGTTCCATTAATGTTTGCCCAGATGTCTGAGACCCAAGATGAAGGGCAAGGATTAGGGTTCAGTAGATGATGACAAAGATTCCTTGTACTCTTTAAAACAGCAAACATCTGCTCCCCTCCAAGTTGGTATACAAGTCCAACAGGGAGTAAATATGAGAGTAATTAAAACAAACTACTGTGCATTAGTGTGGTTTGATTTATGTGAACAACTTCTGTGGGAGAGGATGGCTGTGGTTGGGGTAACCCAAATATAACCATATATATAGAACAGTCTTGGCCACGTTCTTCTGCTCTAAATTATCTCAGTAAAGATAAATGCAATAATTGGAGTTAGGCATGGGCTTACCCAGTGAAGGTCATAATCAGACGGCCTTGCTCTTCCTTCGTCGTCCTCATATAATGTGAAACCTTCCCTCCGAGCCTGATAATACTCCTTCCGCAACTTCTGGATGCGATCAGCACCTCCACTCATGGGATAGCCGCTACGGAACACAAACGAACACAGTCACACAAGTGCACGTCACCCTGGAAGCTCACTTTTTGATCTTGTTAAAGGGGTTGACATCTGCATTTGGAAAATTCAATAATGTCAGTCAAATATGCTAGGAAAACCATGAAATCAGTAACAACAATGAACAAAAACCAGTCCTAACATGCACACCTTTAGCTTCAAGGGTCAGAACATCTGACTTGAGCTTAATAAGTGCCCTTTGATGAGAAGGTAAGAAAAGGTTCTGACCTTTACAGTAATTAAAAGAACCATCACATTTTTCTTATAGTCATACCCACAAAATTTGGTTACATTTTCATGTGGGTATCTCATTTTCTCAACTATTTGAGACCAGTTGCTTGACCTGAAGATTGGATGTGACACAGAGTTTGCATGTGGCAATGTTCAATAGAATGAGACTCATGCATTTTTAGAGTGTGGGCGGATGAGGTACATGGACATGTTAATGTGGAAACCATGTCAGAAAGCAAAAAAGAAAAAGAGAAAGCGGGTGATAGTAGAATGTGTCCACTTGTTTACCAGACCAAGGTTCTCTCTCTACTTTAGCCACTTCTTCCTCTCAGGAATTATAGATTCTCCAGGGACCCATCCACTCAATCCCAAACTGGTCAGCCAGTGGCTCCCTTTTAGCAAGAATTTGTCCCCATCATTTCAATAGAACCAGTATCATGAGATACAATTCAGGGCTAGGAAACAAGAAAGGAATGATAGGCAGAACTTACAGTTGTTCAACTTCTTTGGTTCATCTGAGGGATACCTGAGAGCCCTATTGTGTCATACCTCAGTTAAGATCTGGGAAAGTAAAAATGGACAATTCACAGTCCTGGTCTGCAAAAGGCACCCAGTCTGGGAGTTAGGGGGCTGACAGTGATAAAGACTACAACCCACTGTGACAGGTGCTATAACAGAGGTCTGCACAGCAAGGAAACAGACTGTTTAAACTTAGACAAGGTGAGCGCAGGACCTCAGAGGAAGGCCACGGAAGGCTCCATAAAGGTGACACCTTGGCTGAATCTTGACGGATGCCCAGATATTCAACAGTTGGGTGAGATGAGGAAATTCTGGACAGAGAAAAGGGCAGTGTAAAGGACAGAAATGAGAAAGCATCTTGCTTTGGGGAATGTGAGTAAGTTATCTGGGCAAGCAGTGGCCTTAGCTTCATTTGTCCTGCTCATGCACATATCAGGTGGTATTTGCTCTCTTTCCTCTCTTATGTAGGAAGCACAGTAGAATAAAAGTATGTGTATTGGTGGTCTGGATATTTTAAATTTACTTTAGTGAGAAAAGCATATGCCTTGCAAAAGTTGGTATTTCAACTCAATTTGTAACAACCATTATGACACTTCTTTCATGAGTCTGTAGGAATCACTGCTCTCCTATGCAGAGCATAGGGGTGGAGCAGGAAAGAGAGACAGGTGTGACTGAGAAAGGTTGTGCCCAAACCATCCTCCAATATTACAATTGAGTTTTAAGTTTAAGTAAGGTATAAAATAAGATCTCTGAAAGCAATAGAAGGAGGTGACCTACTATTTTCTTAAAACACTTACAATTAAACATCTTCTGAAGGGAAAATATTCTTCCCAAACTAGACTGTAAGTTAATTAAAAGCAGGGCCACGTGTTGATATCTTACAACCTCTCTACAAAGTTAGTAGCTGGTTCTAGGCTTTCTCCATACCCTATACACTGAGTAGCTGATGCCTTTAAGAAAATACAAACCTTTATAGATTGCATACCTTTATATTTTGTCAATGTGTATTTTAAAACTCTCAAATAGTTCTGTTTCTATACCATGTTTTTTTTTTTTGTTTTGTTTTTTTTTTTAATAGAAGTTTTCCTTGAGCACTTGGAAAAAAAGTTGGAAGGCCTGATATGCTTTTCTGAACTACAGGCAGCTCTCTGGAACAGCGGGCCTTGCTCCTGAGTATGAGGAGCTGACTATGATACCCATATCCAATGTGCAGTGTCTGCTGATTACGTGAAACCATGAGCTGCATTCAAACTTATCAGATAAGATTAATCAACACAGTGCAAACATCACATACATAATCTATTAGTTTACCCAGAGAAACTGAAGCATTGAATTCAAGCAGAAAGAAGTCATCAGTAATAAAGAAAAAAAAAAAAAAAAGGAAGCTGATTAAGGCACTTTTTAAAGAAACACAAAACCCACCACTTTCCTACATTTGTGGTGGAGAAAGAAAACATACACAGACTGCAAACTATTCTATATATCTATAAATACATAAATTTTAAAATATGGGTTTAATCAGATTTCAGTTCTCAAAAGAGAGGGATTGGGGCAAGAATACAAAATCAGCTGTTTAGGATTCAGAAAATCTCTTATGGTTGACAGGAACATGACTATTTACTCAGAAAAGAAATCTGGCCTCAGAAGAAAAAAATAGGAAAAAACCCAGAAAGTCATGGACCATCTAAGTCTGACTTAGAGCAAGACAAGCTGTCCCTTCTCCCTCGTGTGGATATTTTAAAGAAGATATGGATACTGTACACATCTGTCATAACTTGGAACTACATCTCAACATTGTCTTTTCCTCTCCAACTCCCAATCTATTGTTAGTACATGGATCATTTTTTTTAAAGTGGGTATTTTATATAATAAAATTAGGAAAAGCAAATTTTGGTTTCATTTTTTAGCTTTTCTCTGCAGATAATATACAAAAGCTCATCTTACATCAGTAAAAGTGATATACACAGCCAGTGTTACCAAAGCAGTTAATTTATTCCATTTTGTTTGGAGGATGCAGAAATGTGAAAATAAATATAAAAATACCATTGTCACAATAGCAACAATAACCATAATAGTTATAACTGACAGAAACTTGCATAGTAAATATACTGATACAGACTTTTATTTATTCTACTTTCTGCCCAGAGCAGACACCACTAATCAATTACAGCATTCTTTTCCAGTGACCGGAGACATGGTCTTAGGTTAGGATCCTTTTCAACTGAGAACTTCAGAAAGCCACTACTAATCTGCAAAATCTGGCACTTGAGTTTATTTTCAATTTTTGTGGCAGGTGCTATAAATAGCTTAATACATCAAATAAAACGGAAAGGTAGCTGTGTTTTAAAAATATTTTTTTTAAATTGATTTCAGAGAGAAAGGGAGAAGGAGAGAGAGAAACACCAATGATGGGAAAGGATCATTGGCTGTCTCCTGCATGCCCAACACTGGGGATTGAGCCCGCAACTGGGAATCAAACTGTGATCTCCTGGTTCATAGGTTGATGCTCAACCACTGAGCCATGGCAGCTGGGCAAAAGGTAGGTTTTATTGTTCTGCTCCATAGAGATAAGGAATCATGGCTAATAGATGATGATCAAGGTCTGTCTTACTTCAAAGACTAGTCTTCCCAACAATGTCTACTATCTTCAACCTGGGTCTTTTTATTTATCGTATCTACTAGAGGCCCAAATGCATGAAATTCATGCAAGAGTAGGCCTTCCTTCACCTGGGTGCTGGCACCAGCTTCCCTCTGGCCACCAGCAGGCACCCAGGACCCAGGGTTCCCTTGAAGCCCTGGCCTCATCTGGAAGGTCGTCCAGTACAATGAGCATATTACACTTTTATTATTATTTTTTAAAATATATTTCATTGATTTTTTTTTTTTAAGAGAGGAAGGGAGAGGGATAGAGAATTAGAAACATTGATGAGAGAGAAATATCTATCAGCAACCAAGGTACATGCCCTTGACTGGAATCGAACCTGGGACCCTTTAGCCTTCAGGCCGATGCTCTATCCACTGAGCCAAACCAGCTAGGGCTACACTTTTATTATTATAGGTATCTTAGAGACTGGGTCCGCAAGCCACATTCTAGCCCAGAATGAAAGTTAAGCTAGCATTAAGAACTTATTTTCTGAGGACTCCTACTTTCCTTCCTCTATTACATGCTATCTTATTTTTCTGGTTTTATGGGACTTAGCAGTAGTGATTCTAAGAAATATTTTGCCTAATAGCTTCAGAAGTGATGTCAGATTATGATGGAATGCAAATACTCTGGCTATCATATAACATCAGTCAAAGCATCATTAACCCATGTCCATGTTGCTAGTTAGAAAATTAGTCTTTTTGCATTAATTGTTCACTGGATAAAGTTAGCCATTTTATAAAAAAGATAGGCTCATATTATAGCTGTATCTATATATAGTTGATCAAGGCCACTCCTATACTTTCAATGTGTTGAAATTTTATGTAAAATGGATTTAAACAATGTAACAAAACAGATTTATATTGTAGTGATTTCTTGTCAATTATACTGGCTATATCTTTAAAGACAGACATGTAGCCAGGCCAGTGTAGCTCAGTGGTTGAGTTTCGACCTATGAACCAGGAGGTTACAGTTGGATTCCCAGTCAGGGCACATGCCCGGGTTGCTGGTTCGATCCTCAGAGTGGGGCGTGCAGGAGGCAACCCATCAATGATTCTCTTTCATCACTGATGTTTCTATCTCTCTCTTTCTCTCCCTTCTTCTCTGAAATCATTAAAAATATATTTAAAAAAAATACAGACATGCAGTTACACATGCTCCTCTTATAGCACTTGAGAGCTGGACAGAGTTTAGAGCTGTAATGGGGTTTGTAAGCCATGTCTTTTTCTTCATAGCCACCTAGAGCAATATGTGCCCATATCACAGTGAGGCATCATCTGCTCCTTCGAACTCTCATCTCATTGTTCCCAGTTCATAATGAACTCAATGGAAGTTCACTTTAAAAACAGTGTTCATTTGGGCTTGCCGTAGTCTCCTCCCATTACTGCTGTGGGCTGGAAAAGGGAAACCAATACTAATTAAGCTCCTGTAATGCCGTAAGTTTAATACTGATGCTTTACATACTTCATCTCACTTAACCCGCCATCAAATCTGTGAGGACGACGCTGTTACTGACGTTTCACAGGTGAGTACATGTGGCTCAGAGAAGTTGAACAGCATGATTGCTGAGTGGTGGCCCAGGGGTTGGGTGGCTGCAAACCCAGAGTCAGTGCTCCCATATCGTGCTGCCTGGCCAGACAGTCACTAAAACGTGGCAGGCGTTTCTAGCAGCAGGTCCCAGGCGTGTCCAGGCAGAGGGAACTTAGAGCACATTTATAGCCCTACCTTCTGATACACTTTTATGTGCACAGGTCTGTGCCATAAAAATAGAAGTAAAAGTAGCTATAGCAATAGAAAGACATGCAATGAGGTCCGTGTTCACTGAAGAATGATGTTGGAGCAACTGCGGACGGAGAGTTCTGGATAGTTAATGTTACATCTCCAACAGGCTTATGTGGGAAATGGGTATAAAACTGAATGGGGTGTGAAAGAGAATCCACATGAGACAAAGATCCCACATGAAAGAGAAAGAAGTGCTGGATGGGGACCAGGACGGACTGGCAGCCAAGGCCGCTCTTGGGAAAGTTCACCCCGACTGAGTAAGGGGGAGCCGATTATTGACAACGAACCACTGTTGGGCTTGTGAGTTAACTTGGGGTGATGTGTGTATGCCTCAGTGGGCATGTATGTAAAAATGTGCACATTAACTGTGATTAAATGGCACATGGTTAATTCCAACGAGCCGTGTGGTTTTCAGACCTGCAGCTCTGCGTCTGCAGAGGTGTTTGCCTTTGAGGAGGACAGCCCTCATTTGCAAGCACCAGCCTGGGGTCCAGAGCAGCGATGTGGTTAAGAAACAGTCTTTGTAAAATGGGGCCTTAACTGCGGTATTCCTCCCTGCATGTGGTAATCCTTACTAAGTCACCGAACAAAGCGAGGTGAATTAGCTGAGTGCATGCCGACAATAATCAGAACAGGGAGTACTGGTAAGTTTGGGGCTGGATGGACTCTTTAAATTTGTATGAAGTTGCTGTAAAAGGTTACTTTGAGATTTATCACTAAATGTTTAATTATATAAATTGATGTCAACCTTTCTGTACTTATAAAAGGGTGGGATTTAAAAGTTTTCTCAAAAAGGGTTAGCCTCTTGAAAGATATGGGGTAAAGAAAAGCATTTTTGTAGCCTTTAAGAATGCCAGGATGCTATTTTCCCTCCACCCCCCGTTGTTTGTTTTTTTCACATTCAAGGACCTAAAAGTTATCATTGTTATAAACTTCAATTTCAGTGGTACCATTGTTGCCTTAGAAGACAGGGCTTTTATTTATTTTTTTATTTTATTTTTTGAAAGTTAGAACAGACTTCTCGAAGTACCTGCATTCTGGGTCACTCATACTCCCGATAACATGAATAAAATATAACCTAAAATAATATCTATATGCAGTCTTACTTGACCAATTTTACTTTAAATCTAAAACTAGTTTCTGGAAAAGACTATTCCGTCGAAGACAGACAGTCATGGACACAACTGTTACTTATTTTCTGTTGGTGCTAAAGATCCCTGTCAAATAAAAGTCCACAGAGATTCTTATAAATGCATTCAGGCTCATTAATTCAAAAGGCTTTTGAAGATTTACAGAAACTATAGCCCAAAAGCACTTACATTAATACTCTACAGATTTGCCTTTCATAGCAAAAATGCATTTATATAGTGGCCCATCTACACGAAAGGAGCTTAAATAATAAACAATGGCTTTTAATGGGGCCTAATTCTATAGAATTCTTCAAGTGATACTTTAGTCCTGAAAAGCTCTAAAAATTATCCGTGTAAATATTCGGTAAATATTATGATTATGTAAATTCTGTGTCCTCTCCTGCTCCCAATTTCTTATAAAGAATACTTATTTTTTGAAAGGTACATTGGCAAGTAAGAGTTTTCCATGACTTAGTCCAGGGAAATTTTTGGACCCACAACCGAGTACCCATGAACCATATCTGGGAATTTCTTTACCTAATTTCTTCCCAAATTCATCATCACTATTTATCACTTTTAATTATTTTTGTTAAAATGTTTCTCCAAATAATAAGAATATGCCTTTCCTCATTTGAACATCTAATGTCTATCAGATTTAAGTTATCTTGTTGATTAAATCATTGAAATTAAGAACCCTTTGCTTGCTTACTATGACTGCCTAAAAAAATCCTCAATTAAAGTAATGACTTTAGAGAAAGAGTGAAGCATACTATTAACAGACAAAACAAACTGTTCACATCTAGACACTCCCTTTATTTCCAGGACTACATTTGTCAATTATCTCTGACCTCTGCTTCTTAGAAGGTGAAGGAACAATGCTTAACCATTTAAAGAGAATATTTAATGTCACATAAAAAAAACAAAAAACAAAACTGGTGGCAGAATAGGAGAAAAAACTGTGCTCTATGCTAATATGTATCTTTGAAAAGTATGTATTTGTATATATTACTAAGAATTTAACAAATCATTTCCTATATCAAGATCATGTGGGGAAGTTGGAGTAAACCTGTGCCGAGAGATTGATATGCAAGTAAGGTTATAAGAAGAAAAAAAAAAACCCCACAAAGCGCAAGTAAGGTTATAAGAAGAAAAAAAAAAAAAAAACCCACAAAGCACAATGATGCATTCGCTCACCCTATAATCTTGAACACAGTTTTCCCTCCAGGCCATCCTGACGCTGCCTGGGGCATTCTGACCTAGCAGCTACAACCTGACAGAGTGACTTGGCTTACCTGGGTGCCTGGCTTTGCCATGGCAACCTGAGTCTTGACCTTTCGTCTTTTTCAACACGTTGCCTGCTTTCAGCATCTGCTCTCTTTGAGATCTTTGTTTTGTTTTCTCCATCCCTAACTTGGTGAATTCAACTTTGACTCCTACAGCTTGCAGATTTTTCCTGGAAATCTTAACCCTAGACTGAACCTTGACCCCTCGTGTGTCAAGCCTTAGTGGACATAAAGGCCTCCTTCCCTGGCACTTTCGATTGCATAATGGCAAGCATTTCTACTCACGCTATGAACCACGCTGCCATTTATCGTTGAAAGCAATCTCATTGATGCATGAAGGACAACTTTCTCCCATGTGATTGATTGTTGTGACTGTGAATCTCCCCAGATCAATGTCATCTCCTCTTCTGTTAAAAGGCATTGCTCTACCTTTGCTCTTTATCACTTGAGACAAAGAGAGGCCAATCTCTAAGCAGATCTCCTCTAATCAGAACATCCTGCTTCTCTGTCTCCGTTTCCAGCGAAGGCAGAATTTCTTTGGATGATACTGACAGCATTTTCACAAATCAACAACACACAACACCTTCCACTCACCATTATCAGCTTGTAACACATAATTGCATTGTTCTGGTACTGTACAATGACCTCCTGGCTGTGTTCAAATTTTAGAAGCCAGTTTTGCCATTAGTCATAAAATATCCATGTGAGTTATTAATATTTTGAATTGTATTCTAATACACTCCCTCCAACACAGCTCAGTATTCTTGAGCCTTAAATAATTTACACAAACACTGGACACATTCAGAGTTGTGTATAAACATAGAATACATATTGTCTCTAGACGTTTTGCCAATTTCATTAACAACACAAAATATGTGGAGGTCACAGAAGGAATTTGTCAAGTGTTTCATGTGGTAACTTTTATTGCTAAAGAAAGATCTAAAAATCTAGTTGAAATGTTCACACTAGATGGTTGCAAAATTAGCCCTTCATTTCTACTCTGCATCTCTGCAAAAACAAACATACACAGATGCAAAGAAAAATAGATATGGATTAATTTGGAACTGTGCATCCACTGTGTCTTTCATTAAAGATGGTAAACAAACCATGCTCTCAGTTACAATCCATGTAGTTACAGCTGTTCTTACATGGTTGAAATATAGTGACATTGCATCCTGACTGTTTAACTGATGCACCACATACCTGAGTGTAGAGAAAAATGGGGATCTGTTTGTGTGTGTGGGTGGGGGGGGGGGTGGTGGCAATTTAAGCTGTGTTAGTGTTCCCACCGGCCAGTCCATGTAACGAGCAGCACATGGCCCTGGACGTGAGCTGCATTGATTTCCCTCAGTTGGTGTCAGTTCCTAAGCACCTCTCAGGATGTAACCTTGACATTGTGTTGAACTCAATTCCAATGTTTCAAGATATGCATTCCTTGCACAACATGACGCTTTGCATGCAAGCCAACTCCTCCACCAGGGAGCAGCCACCTGACGCGGTGCTCAAGGACACAGTGTGGGGTGGATTTAGTGAGAGGCCAGGTAGGGTCCAAAACAGCCTTCGCCTTTAGTGTTTTCCAAAGTCTATCCCAACTATATACAATTCTTGTCTCACCTAATGACTTTAGAAACTAACATGAAGACATGACTCTACATGAAACATTGTAAGGTTTTTCAAAGAGTTTTATGGGCCAAAATAAAATTAGCAAAATACTGATAAAAAGGTAAATGGAAGAAACCTATAAAACCTTTAACTATTATTCGAATTATTGAGCTGAACAAAATATGGTTCAAGGAGAAATAAACTTTGGTTGCTTATACAGTATGTGAGCAAATTAATGTTATTACAACACACACACACACACACACACACACACACACACACTTGTCAAAGAAATTCTCACCATAAATGCAGGACTTGCAAGACGAAATTATCTTCTAGGCTTAAGTTAAACACAGCTTGAGGTTTAGAAATACATGTCTGACATTTAGATGGGAATTAAACTTTCAGAGTCTATTCTGGGAAAAATAGGCCTTTGTGGCAGCAGGCCAGAAAACCTTGGGAATTTCCTGGGATTCCATAAAATTCCTTCTTCCTCAGAGGAAAGAATAGAGAAGCTCATCTTCTCCCTGGGGAATCTCAGAATGTCATCAAAGGCCACTGATTCCCAAGCTGCCATCTAGTTCCTTTCTTTTAGACTGTAAGAAAACAGGACCTAATTAACTACAAAATTTTAAGGGAAAATAAGCAGATTCTAAATGATTTAGTGCATGCATGCTGTTTTTTAAATTTTTTATTTGGAGGATTATAGCAGTCAGGATAGGCTATTGTATGCTGTGGTAACTAAATGTCAATGGATTAAAACAGTAATTTCTTACTCACATAACAAGGCTTATTTTTCCTCCCTTGGGAAAATAACAAAAGTGACAAAAGCAAAAAAATATAAAAGAACAAGGTTTTCAATTGAAAGAAGCTAAAAATTGTGATTAGGAGCTCACCACTAAATGTTTGGAGACAAAGCCTTTTAAATACATAAAATACGTAAACTAGTTCTTACAAACACATTAAAGGGATATATGATAATAAACTACCCAAACACCCAGAGGGACGTATGGGTCACACAGATAAGTGATTGTGGGGCCAATCTTACCACATATATGAGGTTAAATCATACTATTTCATGAGCATAGAAGTCTACATGAAGTGTTCTGATATGATTAGCATAAAAGCAATTAAGTCCAAGAACCTATCAAGAACATTTTTGATATTACTCAATTCATTTCATTCCTTTTACATCTTTATGCTGAATACTGAACTCTAGACATTTTAAATAAGGTTATGATGATTAGACAATCAAAACAGATTCTCAACTCCAAAGAGTCACCTAAAATGTTCACATATACTTAGGTCCCAAAGGATGCCAAATCCAAGAACATCCCCCAGCTCTCATTTGCCTGCTGTAACGTGAGCTCTATACTCTGTCACCTCTCGCTGACCTTCTGACTTCAGGGATTTATGGGATAGAGACTGCTGGGAGTACCACCTTCTATGGATTGTTCCAGCTGTTTTGAAAACACATCCACATTTCTACAACTCCTGTCTGGAAGCATGCTTTTCAGGACAGCACAGAAACTAATACATTGGTATCAAACTTAGATCAACTACCTGTTAAAATTTTTTTCCAATAATCCTCTGAACATTTTCAGATATGCACATTTATTATTTATTCTTAAACATTACATGTCACTGGTCATAATGGCACAAAGGGGATTAAGACACAGAACCAGACTCTTAAGAGATTTCACAGTCACATGAGGGCCATGGATACAGTGCAGAATTACAGTGCAGTGTGGCAGTGATGATGAGGAAATAACATGATGTCCTGTAGTGGGCCAGAGGGAGGGTGATTAGCTGGCTTGAGGGGGCCGGAAAGGGCCTCGAAGAGAGAGGAGAGCAGGCAGAGGGAGGGTGACAGAGCACGCTCAGGTGGGAGGGACACCTGGAAAGAGTGGCAACACAGAAGGACACAGCAGGTATGGTGCAGTGGGTGGGGACATCCTCAGGCATGAAGCTGGTAGACTTGGACAGCTCCATATGCCGGTCTTCCCCAAAGGGACGATGATGTGGGATCACTGGAGGATTTCAGATACAGTAGCAGCATCCTGTGAGCTCTTCTTTGCAGCAGGACAACTCTGGGAGACCCTTACTTCCTTTGAGTCCACATATCCTGATCTATGAAATGACCCTCTATGGATTTTCTTTGCTCTGGTATTCAATGGTTCCTTGAGTGTGTGTAGAGTTCAAGGTTGACCCTATCATTGGTCAAGGCCACCTTCTATTTCCATCTCCCTGCTTGTTGGAGGCTGTGGTTGGAGGGTCACTTCAGTTCCAGGCAATGGGACATGGAGCTTTTCCTTCAGCTTGGAAACAGAACATTTTCTATAGCCAGAGCCCTTGTTTAACCAGTAACATCAACTGGTGATGAAGCATGACGCATCGTTAATACAGTGATAAATTTCCCATTAGGAGCAGGGCACCGGCTGCCAAATGGGAGGGCGAAAAGTTAAAAAAACAAAACAAAGCACATGAAACCAACCCATTATGGGTTGACAAAGACTTTTATTGTCACTGGCACTTTCAGGGATAGCCGTCACAGAACCTTAATTAATAAATAGCCATGGCCCCGCCAGGCGAGGGGAGGCCGTGCCTGGGTACCTGCCGGGGAGCAACTTGTAGCTGGCTGTGCTCTGAGAAGCGAATGAACGAGTCGGGGACGATCATGGAAGAGGGGAATCAAGCTCTTTGCTGTCGACAATTGAACTCTATAATAACCCCCCGTGAAAATGAATAAAACACACGCCTTCCTCGAGCTTTCAGTAGCCTCTTGACAGTGTGACAGTTGCTGATTTTTTCAATAAACATGCTGTCAATTATGCCTTTGATCCACCGTGCCAAAGTCACGTGCGGGGAAGAACTGAGGAAACGGAGTCTCTATTTTTTGACACTTCATATAACAATGCTTTTCTGCTTTGTTTACATCATCCTGAGGCAAAGCAGCTGCCGATCTGTAAGCTGTACATCCCGCCAACGCTCTTCTCTCTTTCTTCTCCGGTTCCCACAGCTTTACCAGCAGCAGCGTTTCTGTGAGCTCTCAGTTGTAGGTAGAAATGGGAGGTTTGGAAGAGCATGAGAAATAGGTGCTCCAGAGGACCTGGAAAACTCTCATTTAAACCAACAACTTTGGTTTCTTCCCCAACCAGTGTTTTCCTAGAGCTGTAAACAATCCCCCAATTAATGGACTGCAGCTTCACATTCCTTTCCTTGCCCAGCCCCTGGGTTGGTTAAGATACTAATGAGCACAAAACAGGCCAAAAGGCAGGCAGAACATAGAAAAACAGAGGCGCTACAAGGACTCACAGGGGGGAGAAACAGCACTTGGATGGTTGGGAGTTAATGGCCCAGGAAACATTCCCCCCTAAAGGATTTACTCTGTTCCTAGAGAAATGCAGCTTTCCAGATTAAAAACTAACAGGTACTCATTTTCTCGGTGGATAGGTGGAAAACCCAGTGTTGTTTTAAATGAATGAGTACAAACGCAGCCAGCCATACGGAACTTGCGGGTGACTATTTGTTTCCAGGATTGTGCTTTGTCATGAACTTAATTACTGTGCTTCCCACTAATAAATATTATTTTTTCTCCCTGTTTGCAGACACATTGAGTACAATCATTCAGATGTCATGGGTTCATCATTTGTCAGAGAAACCTGGTCTCGGGAAGGAAGAAGGAAGACCACGTGGCATGGCATTGCGTTACGTGTGCCTTCCACATCAAGATGGAAGGAGATGTTACGTTTTCTTCCAGATTGTTTCTATCCTACAAAGTCATCTTCTATCAAAGTGCAAACAAGCTCACTAGCTGGAATCCTTTTCCCCTCCCAAGTTCTATGTAAAATGTAAGCCACAAAGCTTAAGCTAAATCACTAAAATGATTTCCTTCTATATTACTTTTTCATTTTTGAACTGAATGCTTCCTGTATATCTAAGAAAAACTTCTAAATATATAACTTCTTCCTCTCCCTCACAAAAAAAGGTGGCAAGGAATGATTTCCATCTTCTTCAAAGAAGCTTATTATTACTGTATCCAAAATATCTGGGGAATTGGAGGGAGAAAAGGGAGAGTGGGGAGGGAGGAGGAGCCAAAGAAAAGAGCTAATGGTCAAAATGCATCCTCATAATAAAATGAGCTTCTTAATGGATGCTCACTACAGGAATAACATTAATTCAGTATTAGGACTTTCACTAGAAAAATATGAACATAATTTATCTTTTTAACTGTCAGCTGCATTTCTAAAGCTCTGAAGTCTGTAGCTTCCAGGGGCCTTTTGTCTTTCTGCCATGGCAGGATATCTTGGACAGCTGTAAGAGCTTTCTAAGCGATCTTTCTCAAAATCCATTAGCTAATTCAAGGAACCTAATTAGAGCTGCCATTTTGATGGAGCGTACTGAATGCTCAGTACAAACTAGTAACACCATCGATGTTTATTAGAAATCGCAAAACCCAAAGTGCTCCATTCCCTATGAATATTAATGGGAATACAGCAAACAAAATATTTATTAAAACACAGACTTAATACCGTGAAAGTTTATAGACAGACATTGAAAGGGAGAGAGAGGCAGCCACTTGAATTTGAAGACATGTGCCCATGGACACACAATAAACCAAGATTGATATGTAAGCAGCATGTCATTATTAGTTGCATGGCCCTCCCATTTGTCTCCCTGGGTTTTGCATCCTGGAATTCAGCAGCTCACAGCTGGGAAGACAGATGTAAGTCCAGAGAATTCTGAAGAAGGGGGCAGAGGTTGCTTTATTTTCTTTTATCAAACAGCTGCTGAGTGCCACACATTCTTGTCAGTGGAGAAGTGAGTCTTGCTTCTCTATAAAATCAGCAGCGTGATGATGTCAGTGCTTTCTACCATCATCTAAATCAGGGGCGGGGATCATCTGGCCCAAGGGCCACATAAGGCCCTCAAAATCATTTCATTCGGCCCTGCCAAGGCATTAAGGGTGAGTAAATGAAATATTTCACCAAACATAGCAGGCTAATTTTCAAGTTGATCACTTTGTATGGCCCGTGAATGATGTTATAAATTCCCTACCTCTGCTCTAAAGGAGGGTGCCACCAAATTAATCCAAAGAGCTATTATGCCACATACTCACCGGTAACCACTGTGGCAGAGTTTATGCCAGGGCATAGCCCTGACTCAGGTGGAGCCTAAGGCTTGAAGTGACCCTGCTGTGAGGCAGAAAGGCCCCACTACCCGTGTTGGGCCCCCACTACCCGCGTCAGTACAGGAACAGACTCACACCCCCTTGTCCAGGGCTGAAGACTTGCTCCTAGTCCTCCCTCAGGAGCAATGAAAGTCCTCTGTGAACGGCGATTGTCCAGCAGCTCTTACTATTCGGATAAGCTCAAACTGTTGCCTCTTGTCTCTCTCTTTCCCCCTTTTTACCAACTTTTGGAAGAATCACTGTTGCCTCCTTTTGCCATCTGCCATCCTCTCTTTTGGGCTGATGGCGATCTGGTTTGCCCCTCAGCACTGCTGGGACTGCACTCTGCACCTCACCACTCCCTCACTCTGCAGGACTGGCACCCACAGCAGCTTCCCTGGAGGTCTCTCCTCTTTGTTTCCTTCCTGCTTCTTCAATTTCATTGTCTGCTTTCCTCAATGTTCCTCCCACTGTTCTCTGCACAAGGCCTTCTCTAAGATTCTCTAATTGTTTGTCTGTATGTTCACTCTTGGGGATCCTGTTTACTCTGGGGGCTTTGGTGATCATATTTCTTGTCATGTTCACTTATTTACTCGTCCATTCGTTCAATAGATGATCCCTGGAGGGCCTCTTAAAGGGCAAGTCCTCAACACAGGCGTCTACACGAAGATCTCCACTGGACACCTAGAGGAAGCCTCAAGGACCACACCCAGTGTTTGCTCTTGTTTGCATCTGAAATGTACCACCATCTTACACTTGACTTATCCACAGTCTGCTCCCCTCTCCCTAAAATCTACCTTCCCCACTGCTATCTTCCTGGCTTTTTAATCGCTTCTCCCCACTCATGAAGGCTTGAAACAATGGTTGTCATTCAGAGCACAGACTCTGGAGCCAGACCGCCTGGGGTCAAACACTGGTGCTGCAACCTCCCTCTTCCCTGCCTTGAGGAAGCTATGTAACCTCTCTATCTACAAAATGGGGGTAACAGAATAAGACCCAGGGGGTTGTTTTGAGGATTAAAGAAGCGATTAAATTTAAAGTAGTTAGAATAGTGCCTGGCAAAAGGTAAGATTCAATAAACAAGCTGCTACTATTGTCAATATTATTTTATGCTACTGTTGACTTCCCTCATATGTACTACATACAGTTGGTTGTAATTAATTGCCTTTGGCAATGTGCCCTCCCATGTATTCCTCTTCCATGACTCTAGTTCATATACTCTTTGCACAGATCATAGCAACAGTCCGGTAACCAGTCTTTCCACCCCAGCTCCATTCTAATTCATTGTCAGTTAGCCAAAGCTCTACTCACAGAATTCTCCTATTCTCAACTCCTCTGTCTCTTCCCATGGCTTCCATCTCCAACCCACTTAATGTCTCCCTAACATTACCCTCAGCTTTCATTCACACCCCTCCTCCTCCAAGCCCTTGTCCACACTGCCTCTAACCTCACTTATTGTCTCCCTAACATCACCTTCAGCTTTCATTCATACCCCTCCTCCTCCAAGCGCTTGTCCACACTGCCTCTTTTACCTGTAATTCTTTCCTCTTGTTTTTAAACACCACAATTAAGATGTCATCAATCTTTTTTTTAAAATATATATTTTATTGATTTTTACACAGAGAGGAATTGAGAGGAATAGAGAGTTAGAAACGTCGATGAGAGAGAAACATCGACCAGCTGCCTCTTGCACCCCCCAATGGGGATGTGCCCGCAACCAAGGTACATGCCCTTGACCGGAATCGAACCCGGGACCTTTCAATCCGCAGGCCGACGCTCTATCCACTGAGCCAAACCGGTTTCTGCAAGATGTCATCAATCTTTAAGCACATCCACTGCCTTGTTATTATTACACACAGATGAATTCTCCGGCCACTGCCCACACTTCCTGTGGTCTGTGTCCACAGCATTGGCCCCTGCTTCCCTCTCCGCCTCATCGTGAACTATTCTTGTTTTTACCTGGTTCCTTGGACAACCCAAGCTTGGCACAGCTCCAGGAGCAAGTGTTTCTGGGCACGCTCTCCATTCTCTAGCCACTTCATCTGAATTCCCTTCAAGTCATGCCCGGTCCAGTCAGACTGCTTGTTTCCTTTGTAGCATGAATCACTCCATGAACACATCTTAATTATTTGTTCACTTATGTCCATCTGCCTAACTCCACAAGAATAGAATATGGGTGAGAACAGAGACCTTCTAGGTCCTGTTCACAGCTGTCTTTCTAGAGTCAGTGCCTGGCACATACCTAAAGGAATGACTCTTCACCTGTGAAATCTTTCAAGGGTCTTAAGAGTCATTCAGCAAGTATTTACTAAGCAACTACTATTCTGTAGAATTGTTCTAGACCCTGAGAATTGAGGGGGTGTACAAGACACACAACCTTGTGGACTTATGTTCTAATGAGGGAGTGAGACAATACACAAACCAATGAAAAACATGTTAAGCAGTGCCACCAGATTCTTAAAATATAATGTGGTGATAAAATAGTGGCGGGGTAGCTACTTTAGGTTGGCAGTCAAGAAAGACCTTTTTCTTTTAAGCTAAGGTCTACAAATAAAAGAAAAAACCATCCAGAAGCTTCTTTATGAATAGGATTTTAGAGACAGAGAGAAAATATTTAAAGCCAAAGCCCTAAGGAGAGAATGAGTGTGATGAACTAAAGGAACAGAAAGAAAATGGTGTGGCTGGAGCTAAGTGGTCAGGGATGAAGTGGCAAGTGACGAGGTTAAGCAGACTGGCAACACTGAGATCCCACAGGCTTTGTAGGACCTGGTAAGATCTTTGGATTTTACTCCAGGTGAAATGAGATGATGTTAGAAGATTTCAAGCCAGGAGGAAACATGATCTAATTTAACTATTTCTGGAGGAGACAGACAGAGGTTGCTGCAGAAGAACAAGTGAGAACTGAAAGTAGCCTGGCCCTGGAGGTGGTCGGGAAGATGGAGAGAAATAGATGAGTTCAGAAGCGTTTTGTTCCAAGCACAAGCTATTCCATGAGCCTTCTCTGGCAGAAAACAGTCTTTCCTGCTTTGGAATCCACATGGTACTTTGTACTTTCATTATGGACCTTACTTTCCTCTTGTATCACTCATATGTTTTATACAGTTTAAATCTCTGTTTAACCTCCAGCCACTGGTGATTGTGATATGAGGACTTCATTGTATCTTCTGTAGAACTTGGTCCAGTGCCCTCACCTAGGATGAATTCAATAAACACATATTTGTGGGAGTTGGAAACAGGAAAGTGATTTAAGAAAGTGTGCAATGAGGAGAAGTGGGAGGAAAGGTAGGAAACAGTGGAACCCTATAAGGGAAAGGAAGGGTATGTGCTTGGGCATGGGGGGTATTTACGGGCGAGACTATAGGGCCAAACCACCTGGCAATATCTTAGCTGCTGCCACCTGGAGAATGCTTTCTTTTTGGTATTTCCCCTTCCCTGGCTCATGAGCCGAACACTCTGAGTAAATCCCTAATGGTTTTGTACAAACTACTTTTCCATTCCTGGGTACAGCACAGATAGCTCACTATTTAGGACATTTCTACATGTTTTTGACACCCTCTCCACTGCATCATGCTTTCATGGGCTTCTGTTTCCTTCCAGCAATTGCTGCAACATCCTGGTGCCATCCACTCCCATAAGAATTGTCTAGCCAAGCAGCAAAGCACTTGGCTTATTGATGTTCATGGAATAGATGTGTGCTGAAATGGTGTTATTAGAAACCTTTTCTATTGCTATTTCATACTAAATATAGTATGCATGCTTCCAGGTGAAACTGTCTGGAAACTGAGCTAACACTTCAGAGAAGGTAGGCTGCCACCATTTGCTGACCTTTAGCTACAAATTAAATTTAGCTCCTCATCCTCATTAGAATCGAACTGCCAAATAGCACTCTACTCTGATTAATAAAGTTTTCTAAGAAGCACATCACTTTCTAGCACTCTGGCATGGGAGCTGAAATCTTGAGCAGGGCTAAAAGGACTGCAGATGGAAATATTACGTTCCAATACTGGTAAAATCACAACATTCTCCTTGTTGTTAAGTCAAGTCCAGCTCTGGGAGAAAGAGAATGGATGGTGAGATGCAGTCACTGCCTCTGAAGTTAGTCCAACAGAAGACTTAGGAAACCATGGAAACCACTCAACCCAATGCTCTGGGGCAGCAATCTTCAACTGATGTGCAGCAAGAATTCTAAAACCTAACACCTGACTATTTAGTCAGGGGCACTGACCTTATTTCCCTTAGATCAAGCATGTCAAACTCACAGCCCGTGGGCCGCATGCCTCGCTCAGTTGGCCCTTTGAGTTTGACATGCTGGCTTAGATTGTCAAATAAAAAATGACAACAGCCAACACAACAACAGCCATCCAATGTGAATGAATGAAAATATATCTAATATTTTGTCAAATCAGCAAAAGTATGTTTCAGTGTGCCACAGATTTTTAGTAATTAGTTTATGTGTGCCATGAGATGAAAAAGGTTGAGAATCGTGCTCTAGGTTCATTTAGAATCCAACAAACCCCTTTCAGAAATGCTCCAATTCACATTTTCAGGAGGAACTGGTTAGATCTAGCAAAGGGACTTGGGGACCAGAAAAAAGAACATAAGGGTAGGGTTGTTGTCCCCTCCAGCTCCCCACCCCCCTTAGGGTAACTGGGAAGCCCTTAGTACCCAACCATTGCCTCCAGGCTGATGCCAGAAACCCAACCTTAGTTTTACTCCCCAAGGCTTTGACCGCCATTAAAATACAGATGGTGCTGGACATCTGTCTCCATCTGTATTACCATGAAGCCCTGCTGTAGGACTTCATGCTAAACTCTGCAAACATTTGCAGAGTCCCATTCTCCTGATTGGGACTTTAATGCTGGTGGACAGGGTTAGATACCAGAAAGGAGGGTTGCAGAACCCTGGTGACTGGCTGGGGGATTGGGTGCCATATAATGGGGGTTCCTTGCTCTACATCCTCCTCCAAGCCCAGCTCTGGGCTGGGGTATTCCTGGCCCTTAAGAGCAGCCTTGGATGGACAGTAGGAATTTACTGAGCGCCTACTGCACAGAGTGTGAGGTTTCAAGAAGGAAATTATGAAATTTCCCTCAAAGAAACCAAAAGCGTTTCTCTTGCACGTAATTTCCCTTTCCATCTGTTGCACGAACACTCACCTCCTGGCAAATGCACCCCTAGGTGAACAGTGGTACCTGGAGGTGACAGGTGGACACTGTTTCCCACAGTGCAGTGCTCTAGACTGAAGTCTTAGGGACTGTAAAAACTGAACTCCTTCCTCTGACCTCCCTAGACACAGAGCAAGAAAGAGTCTAAAATCCTGTGCTTTTCAAAGTGCTTTTACTGAGCAAGAGTCAGACAACAAAGGAAGAAGTCTGTTTACCTCTAGAATGCTTTTCAGCTGTGGGCATTTTATGGCTTTTGTTAAAACCAATGCCTCCAGCTTCTTCAGTGGAGACACTCAGGCATATTCCACCTCTGCACCCCCTGGGGCACCCTCTGTGAGCAGTAACAGAGGATGCACACAGTTGAGGTATGACTCAAATTTTGTGGGAGACAGCAGCTACCATGGCGAAGGGAGTGGCCCATAAAAAATTCAGGAGTCATGTTTCCATACACATCCTCTCCTCGGTACCGAAGAGGATAGCCACAGAGTTGCTGTAAAAATATACAAGCCAGACTCAGAGTCGGTGCGCTTATCCGCTCATAACATATTTCAGATAACTAATTACATAGTAACTGGAAGCGTATTCCTGGTTGGATAAAGGGGAAGTGCAGTTAAAGTGCAAAAGCAAATGTCTGCAGAGCTGAGGACGAAGTCCCACATCAGGGCTTCATGGTGAGGCTCCCCTGCAATGTGACACACGAAGGGCCAGACAGCCAGTGACTGATATTCATTCGCTGGAAGTGAACCTTCATATAACCAATTTGGTGGAATCTGCCCACCAATAGGAAGAAAAGTGAAATCACTATTGCCAGGGACAAGCGACAGATGTTTTCATTACACCAGCGGCATACAGGGGGGGTTTTTTGAGGGAAAAAACCATTAACGCTACAACCACAACAGAGCGTGAATCAAAGGGCACGGTTTGGAGATGAACCTTCCCGCTAATAAGTTTGATAAATATTGCCTAAGGCTGATAAGGAGATAAAAATGGTGCACGTGGGGCCCCAAATCAAAACTTTACTTTCAAAGTCTTTTGCACACTCTACCTCCAATAAGAGGATAATGCAAATTTTAGTTTTACTAAAGAAAAAGATAAAAATAAAAAAAATAAAAAAAGACGCAGGGCAGATGATCCAGACCACGAATAACCATGCTGTGCAGATAAAACATTCTCTTTTTAAAAAAAAAAAAAAATCTATTTTTATTAATTTCAGAGTGGAAGGGGAGGGAGGGAGGGAGGGAGGGAGGGAGGGAGGGAGAGAGAGAGAGAGAGAGAGAGAGAGAGAGAGAGAGAGAGAGAGAGAGAGAGAAACATCAATGGTAAGAGAAAATCATTGATTGGTTGCCTCCTGCATACCCCACATGGGGATCAAGCCCACAACCCAGGCATAGGGAATCAAACAGTGACCTCCTAGATTATAGGTCAACGCTCAACCACTGAGTCATGCTGGCCAGGCCAGATAAGACTTTTTCAAACCAGACAGAAGCCCAGTAGATGTGACATCAGAACTTCTGCTGCACACGCCCTGCTGTAGTTCAGTGCTTAGAAGCTACAGGCAACTCAGAAATTCATGGATTAAGGGTAGTGATCGAAAACAAATGGAGCGAGAAGCCTACTTAGCATGGTTTCCACTGGTGATTCTTTGAAGAAAAAAAAATTTTTTTTAAAAGGAAACATCACCATTCTACCTAATGCATTTGTTAGAAAAATGTTAAATTAAGTCATCTGCCGTCAAAACGAACAAATTGGAGGTCTGCCTCGGTGCACGGGTGCCTCACCCGACCTGCGTTCCCACAACGCGTGGTCTGGCTCAAGAGATAGCTAATTGCCGATTGTTCCTGCGGCCACGTGCCCATTAGGATGAATGCGGCATGCGGACACCGAGCCTCTCTCAGACAAAGCATTAATTTTGTGCGTGGAGAGCGCTTAATAAATCTGACACCGTCTGGTGGTTTTCTTCCTCTGAGTCTACTTGACAGCCACTGTGATCACAACTTTCAGAGCATCTATTTTCCTGTGTAAAATTAACAGCAATAAAACAAGCTAAATGGAATATGACCAAGTCACAGAGACCGTCCTACCACGGAGCTGCGACACAAATCCTGAAAGCACATTAGAGAGGATTCGTGCTGTACACATCAATTCCCCGCGCAGCTCTGAACCGGGGCACTCATTTAAGATCCGCACAAACACGAGGCCCCTTGTTTGCAGAAGCAAGCGGTCTGCCTGTCGCCAAGGAGCAGCCTGGGGTGGTCGGTCGGGGCCTCGTACAGTAGACGCCCAGGACTTGTTCTTTCTCGGGCTGGCATGTGTATCCAATCAAGCAAGTTCTTCCTACTTTTTCTCTTCTAATGGGGCCCCCACCCCGCATGTGTGTTTGCAAGGGAGGGAAGAAAAGCAAAGGGCAGCAAAACCAGCTTTAAGTGCTTGGCAAATGATCTTTGGGAGTCTGGACCTCATAAATCCTACAAAATGTGATATTTCAACAATAGGCTGGGAAAGCTTTTCTCTCTGCAATGATGAAGCCCGGCTTCAGGATTTATAGTTTCATCTCAGAAATGGACTATAAAGAGAGACTGACTTAGCTGTCTATCAACTCTGCCTGACAACAGCAAATAAGGTGGGAGCCTTCAATGTCAAATGTATATTTAATATTGAAATTCTCGGATTAGACATTGCAAAGGGGTTTCCTCTGCAGCACAGGCAGACGGGAGCGGTGATGGATGGAGCCGGGGTTGTCATAGCAATGTCCAGACCCTGGTGTGACATTTCTTTCATTATCTGCTACGAGGGTCTTCTTTTTCTAATACTGCCTCTTAAAAGGGACGCTGCTCCTTTAGGGGTAAGACTGAGTTTATTAAAATGAGATCCAAATAGATGTGGCCTGGTTCAGCGTGTCAGAGAGCCAGGTGTATAATCTTTCATTTTTGTCAAGACAGGTGTGAAAACCTGCATCCAAATACGCCTTGATAAACCCAAAAGACTTTTTTGTTGTTGTTGTTCTGAGGGAGGAAACAGAGATTGACTCAAATAACTATTCTTGCTGGTAATGGAATAGGGCTGAGGCAAAATGAAAACGTCTGATGGTAATTTGGAACAAGCATGAGCTTCCATAAAAATATCCAACTTTACTAGGAAGCTAAGAAATTTAAAGTGAAATGATAGGGCACTATTTTTTTCCATCGTTAAATTAGCAAAGACTAGAGGGAGGGAAGATAACATCAGTGCTGCCAGGTATGGGGTGACGTGTGTTCTCTCCCACATTGTGGGGGAAGCATTCTTGATTTCAATTTTTCTGGGAAATTGTTGGCAATATGTTTCAGCTTCAGTCCCTTAATGCATCATTTACCGTCTAGAAATCTTCAGGAGAAACTAATTCAAGCTTATAGCAAGATATATGCAAAAAGGTGCTTGTCAGAGAGTAATTTATAACAGTGAGAACTCTGAAATACCTTAAATGTCTACCATTAAGGAAAGGTTACATAAATTAGTGCATAGTTATCCAAAGATGCTTTATGTAACCACTAAAAGTGAGGATTTAAAAAAGATTAATTGGCACAAAAAAAGATCACAGTAGTAAATATGCAAGATACCAACATTTATATATGCATGTAAATATTGTGTATGTATGTAAATGTATGAGCACTATTCACACACAAATTTTATATACAGTGTTAAGACACAAACAAGACTAGAAGAAATACTTTAAATTACTCTAAAATACTAAGGATGGCCCACTCTAGATTATGGGAAAATTGGTGATTTGATTTTTTGTTTTTAGCTTTAGATTTTAGTTACTAACTTTAACATAAAGTAGTTTTTTATAGAAAATTTAGAAAAGAAATATATCCTTGCCACTAAGTCTAGCTGCTGGGTGCTTCAACAGCTT
Source organism: Pipistrellus hanaki (assembly GCF_964339955.1). Classification (NCBI taxonomy): domain Eukaryota; kingdom Metazoa; phylum Chordata; class Mammalia; order Chiroptera; family Vespertilionidae; genus Pipistrellus; species Pipistrellus hanaki. The sequence continues at coordinate 76,713,443 of NC_140510.1, read as the reverse complement.
TGTTACCATCAGTAAATCAACAAACAATAAGTGTTGGTGAGGATATGGAGAAAAGGGAACCCTCTTGCACTGCTGGTGGGAATGCAGATTAGTATAGCTGCTGTGGAAAACAGTATGGGGTTTCCTTAAAAAAAAAAAAAAAAAATATATATATATATATATATATATATATATATATATATATATATATATATATTAACAAGGACCCACCTTATGACCCAGCAATTCCACTTCTGGAAGTATATCTGAAGAAACCATAAACACTAATTCAAAAGAATATATGGATGCCTATGTTCATGGCAGCACTGTTTACAATATCCATGATTTGGAAGCAGCTGAAATGTCCATCAGTAGGTGAGTGGATTAAAAAGCTGTGGTACATTTTCACAGTGGAATACTACACAGCCAAAAAAAGAAGGAAATCTTACCCTTTGAAGAATATGATGGACCTGGAGATTATTAAGCTAAGTTAAATAAGTCCATCAGAGAAAGACAAGTACCACATGATTCCACTCATATGTGGAATCTAAGGAACAAAATACACTAACAAACAAAACAGACTCATAGATACAGAGAACCGACTGACAGCTGTCAGAAGGGAGGAGAGTTGTATGGCTGACTGGAAAAGGTAAAGATATTAAGCAAATAAACAACAAACAAACAAAAAACCTCGTAGACACAGAAAACAGTGTATTGGTTACCAGATGAAAAAGGGGGGGGGGGTAAGGTAGAAGAGGGTGTAGGGGAATAAATGGTGATGGAAGGAGATTTGATTTGGGGTAGTGAACACACAATAATGTATTATAGAGTTGTACACTTGAATCCTATATAATTTTATTAACCAACTAGAGTCCTGGTGCATGAAATTCATGCACTGGGGGGGGGGGGGGGGGGGAAGGGGTGGAGGAGAGCATTCTCCAGCCTGACCTGTGCCCTCTACAGTGAGGGAGCCCTATGATCAATCTCCCCAAAGAGGTAGGTCCTGCCCACCCATCTGGGGCTCCTTGATGGACTGCCCTAAAAAGGTAGGCCAGAGCTTGGGGTCCTGCCGCTGCACTGCACAGAGCCACCGGGACACGCCTCTGTACTGAGCATGTAGCATCAAGTCCCTGACCACCCGTGTGCGTCTCACTGCACACACAGCCTCCTGGTGATGGATTGTGGGCGTGACAACCACATAGGCTTTTATTAGTATAGATGTCATCCCAATCAATTGAATTAAGAAAGGAAACATACCTTTAAGTAACAAAAATATAAAAAGAAGACATATAACATTGGAGCCAGAACTAACTAGACTAGGGTAGAAATTTGGCATTTTATTAACTTGGCTGTTTGTACCTTTTCTTCTTCAAATTTAGCTTCCTTATCCTCCTTATTAGAAAGAAAGGTTGTGGTGAAGATGAAATGGGACTCTGTACCAATAAGGAAAGCTATAAATATTAGTTCAAATTTAACACAGGAAGAGGAAGAGAGCATTTCATGGGGGACACAAGAGGTTGACTATTAAACTTATCAAAATACAAGTTGGTAGTGGAGGGGTCATTTAAATTTAACTAAGAAAAAGATATTTCCCCACTCAAAAGATGGGAGACTAAATTGCAAATTTAAAAACATATACACAAAGTGGTGTATTGGGAAATGCGTAAGAAAGAAGCATTGCAGTTAGCACATGCCGCCTTCCTGTTGAATTTCATCTCGGCTCTTCCTAACAATGTAAGACTACATCAACGTTAATGAGTGAAGCGTGCTCCACTCTCAGGCAGCAGAAAACCAGCAGCGTATAAACAATTTATATCGTGAAATACTCTAATGGGGCTTAATAAGGGAGCCAACATTTAGACACTACAGAGCTGGGACAAGATGTGACAGCTACCCTAACACAGAATCTCATTACTTTGTTGGTTGTCTGAATCATAAACAGAATTTTAAGTCTGTATTTCTCATAACTGAGCCATGAAGAATTAGCCTGTGATTTGAAAGGTAGAATATTGCAATGGGTAAAATGCCAAATTGATGGAAGCAGTCCTCTTTTAATTTGAAAAGGAGAGTTTCTGGCAGTTGAAAATTATCACAGGAGATGATTACAACAGGAGACCATGGGGATGATACAGTGGGAAGCTGTCACGAGAGACCTTCCAGCCCAGGGCTCTCATTTATGAGCTTCTGAAGGAGTTGTTAGCATTTGTCACAAGGTTCTGGCTCTCATGGGCCACTTCAGCTTTCATTTTTGGTCATTCTCTTTCTTTTTTTATTTTATCTTTTTAAAAAATATATTTTATTGATTTTTTTTTTTTTTACAGAGAAGAAGAAAGAGGGATAGAGAGTTAGAAACATCGATAAGAGAGAAACATCAATCAGCTGCCTCCTGCACACCCCCTACTGGAGATGTGCACATAACCAAGGTACATGCCTTTGATGGGAATCAAACCCAGGACCTTTCAGTCCATAGGTCGGTGCTCTATCCACTGAGCCAAACCAGTTTTGAAATCCTCTTCTTCTTCTTCTTCTTCTTCTTCTTCTTCTTCTTCTTCTTCTTCTTCTTCTTCTTCTTCTTCTTCTTCTTCTTCTTCTTCTCCCTCCTCCTCCTCCTCCTCCTCCTCCTCCTCCTCCTCCTCCTCCTCCTCCTCCTCCTCCTCCTCCTTCTCCTCCTCCTCCTCCTTCTTCTTCTTCTGTCATCAGTTGCCATCCCCTCTAATCCAGGTGACTCCCCATTTCTGTCCCTGTCTTTTTCTGCATGTAACTTCCCTTACTCACATTTGTCTTCCTTCTGAAAAGCACAGAATGCTAGGAGAAGTGAGATCTAGAACCCATTCTTCTCTCCACTTATTTGGCTGGCCACGGAGACTCAAAGTTGATGACTCTCCAAGGCTTCAAAGGGCGTTTTGCAGAACTGAGCACTGTGAGGAGCATTTCACAGTCTCTCACTTTGCCCTGCGTGGCTTCTGGTTGTGGGAATTATGCACTGAGCAAGTTTTAAGAATGGAGAATTATTATTCCTTGGGAATGTAATAGGTAAAGTCTGGAATACATTATTAAGTGATGGCACAAATTATTATTATATCATCACATACATGTAGTCCAAAATATTTATTTATCAATTCAATAAAATGGCTTCTATGTACTCTAAAAACAAAATTTCAGTGTTTTAACAATGGACAAAATTTAACCTATATTATCTGACTGATTCTTAAAAATATGTACATCTTGGATCTGATCTTAAAAGCAAGACAATTTTAAAAGGTACTAAAGAGGAAGAGAGAGAGAGAGAGAGATAGAGAGAGAGAGAGAGAGAGAGAGAGAGAGAGAGAGAGAGAGTGTGAATACAAAAAAAATTTTCCTTATTTTTCTTGACTTTTTTTTTACTTCATGAGTTGAGCAGACAACTGAAATGGCACAGTTTACATGCCCTGAATTATCTTCAGAGAATAACAGTATGCATTAATCTATTTACACCTTTCAAAAAACAGCACAGGAAAAAATCAAATTCGAGGACGATAAAAGCCTTGATGGCTAAAGGGAAGCCAAGCTAAACAAAGGAGCCCGCAGACACACTGAGCGCACACAGAGCCCAACACTGCTCTTTTGTTCCAATGAGGCTGAGTGACGACCCCTCTTCTCTCTGAATGTGTATCACTGGGTTAGTGATGCTTTTGTAAAGAGGGTTTGACAACAATAGAGAGTCTCCTGCCAGCTAAACAAAAAGTGACAACTCCATTTGAAAGCTGTCCCCAGATGTATTTTATGTGCAGAAATTACCTGTGACAGTCCCGATCAAAATAGAGTTTCATTTCCCATGGACATTAATGGACGATACAATAGGTTATCTTGAATGTTATCATTTTGCTCAATTAATGGTTAAGGTATTTTCTAGTGAGTTTCTCATAGGTTACTATTTTTAAATGCAAGTGGGATTTTCTTGATAATGCCATTTTTTAAAAGCCAATGCCTTTGACTTAAGAAAACCACGTATGTAAACAAAGCAATATGGATACATCAACCTGAAAATCCAGGTCTGGTTGTACAAAACTGAACGCACAGCGGTAAATCATGTTCCTACTGATGGAGCCATCGATGTATCTGGGCAACTTTGCTCTGAGATTTTCCAGGTCACTTCTAATATCTGGAACCCACCTTAGCAACTAACATCAACATGGATGCACCTACGAAGACAAAACTGTGAACAACACTTCCAGTCTCTAAATTAAAGGGTATGCACAAGGCCACAAACTTGTAATTTGTCAAATGTCAGACTGCAAGGATCAATTCTCCCTTCTGATGTCTGACACACACATCATTTCTGGGCTTGAAAAATCACAGTGGGCTTTGTTTTAAAGAATACTTTCATGCCTACCTGACTATCATAGGCCCACGGGCTAAGAAATCTATTAAAGAGATTCCCAGGATTCTATTTTAAATTCCATACAATTTTTCATGCTATTTAATATCGACCTAAACATTGTTTTCTCTGCCTTGTTCTACAAAGTATCCTATAAACTCCTAGAAGGGAGGGGCTATACCGGCTTGAAATTTCATTAGCTATAGAGGTAGGTTTTCAATAGATTCTGAGCCAGAGAACCTAAGTGAGAAAAGAGATTCTCCTGAAAATATTGAGTGACTCACCTGTATTTTTTTAAAAATCTATTTGTATTGATTTCGAAGAGGAAGGGAGAGGGAGCAAGAGATAGAAACATAAATGAAGAGAGAGAATCATTGATCGGCTGCCTCTTGCATGTCCCCCACTGGGGATTGAGCCCCTAATCCAGGCCTATGCTCTGACTGGGAATTGAACCATGATCTCCTGGTTCATAGGTTAATACTCAGCCACTGAGCAACACTGGCAGGGCTCGCCCATATTTCTTTATTCCATTGTCCTCCTTTAAAGATTTTGACATTATTACTGAATGAAAAAAATTATCTTTTATCTTTTTAATGATATTTCTGCAAAAACAAAGTTTATAATAGCATAACTACAAATTTTGATATTAAAATGGAGTGAGGAAAAATTACTGTGTGTGTGTGCACGCATGCGTGTGTGTGTGTGTGTGTGTGTGTGTGTGTGTGTAAAAGTCTATTGCCAAAGGCTATTTACAAATCTCACAACCCAAGTTCTCATTGTTCAAGGACAGGACCACCTAGACAACAGACAAAAGATTTCCAATGTAAGAATTTAAAGATATTCAGACTAATGTTCCAGTTCCTGAAATCTGGGGTCAGGGTGGAGCATTTCTGCAGGAGAGAGCAGAGGGAGTTTGAGAGTGGATTCATGGGCACTCTGGGTAACAAAGAAGGTAGCAAAGAGGTATGAAATGGGAGCTGGGAAGCTCAAAGAGGCCTTGTGGGACAATTGATGCGATTAAAGATTTATTTTTGATTTAATTGTTTAAAGCGACTTTGAAGAGAAATGAGAAAGGAGAGTCCGCTGGTAGGAGGAGATGCTTTGACATGATAACAGCACCAGAGAAAAGGCAGAGCAACCTGAACTCCTATTTTCCTTCCATTACAGAATCGCAGAACCATATAATTTTGGAGATGGAAAGAAATGCCCAGACCACTTAGTCCCACCCTCCTGTCTTTATAGATGAAGAAAGATGCACAGAGACATTAAGTGACTCACCTGACATCTCCATCAAGGGAAGGCAGAAAAAAAAGGACCATGGGAGGGGGAGAGAAAGTACAGGGTCCAGGATGCCTTGAAAGGTGTTATGGTTCCTGGTACTTACAAACTGCATCCAGGGTTTTGAGAGAGCTGAAAGGAGTGCCCCTAGAAGCAGAGCTGGTATCCTTGAGAAATAAACAATGGGATAAGTGTTCAGATACCAGAAGGTGAGAAAATAGCAGTCTTCTTCTTTTTTTTTTTTTAAATGGGAAAAGTAAACTCTAGAAAAACTAGAGAACAACAAGGTCAATGCTCATTTCAATCAAGATTCTCTGGAATATAACAGTGGAGGTGAGGAGCCAAGGGCAAATATTAGGTGTGGGAAAATGTACCTGCCAAGGAGAGCCATTTCTCTTGGTGTAACAATCAGATTGGGATGATTGTAGCTTTGGAATAGTAAATGCTACCTTATGCCCTTAGGAAGCTTTTGAAGCAGATACCAGATGGGGAAAACCATGACCTGCTGTGTCTTTCATCTAGGGGTGCTTGGCTAGGAGGCATTTCCTGACAGAACAGAATAGGACATGTCACCACAGTGAGAGCCAAGGACCAAGAGAAACCAGCGGTCATTGAATCCCAAGAATCTGAGCAAACAGAGGGAGGAGGCAATCATTGAGAGGCTATGCTGACCAGGAGGCCAGACAAATTATCTTATCCTGGGAGGCTGGCCCATGAAGGACTGTGATGAGGACGCTGTGTGATCTTCAAGTCAGGCAGCTAGGAGTGGAACCACTTAGATTCATTCATTCATTCATTTATCCATCCATCCATTCATTCATTCATTCAAAACATACATATTTATTGAGTAGCAGATGCTGCAGGAACTGTGCTGAGACTAGAAATAAAGTATATCACTTGTGTCAAGATCTCATGAGGAAACAAACAAGTACTAGTTAATTCCAATACTCAATCCTTCTGTGGTACAGTCTCCATGGAAGCTTTGGGTACATCCCTGAGAGGTTGGACGCTGGGCAAAATCCTGAATGACACATTGGACTTAAGCTAGAGCAATGGTCTTGAGTCATGCAGCTAAGGTTGGGATCCTTAGAAGCCTGGAAGGAGGGGGTGGGCTTTACAGGAAGAACACTGAATAGAGTTGCACTTTGAGAGGCATTTGTAAAAGGCAATGCATGTAGGGAACACAATGCTCTCCAATGCGGGAACCCCACACTCTCCTTCATCCAGATGAATGCAGATGCCAAAGGGAATGCTAAAGCCCAGCCCCTCCTTCCAGGTTTCTACACTTGATATACTGCTGGTCCCACTGCGACATGTGGGAAATGGTCAATGCACACCAGAAATCCAAGACAGTATGAAAAAAGGAAGGTAAAATAGTTCTACAATAACTGTTTTGAATGCATGTTCAAATTATATTTTGCATATTTTAGGTTAGATAACATATTATGAAGTAAAATTTTACTTTTTCTAAAATGAGGCTCATATAAAAATTAAAAATTACATGTGTGGTGCCCAGCCAGTGTGGCTCAGTGGTTGAGCATCGACTTGTGAACCAAGAAATCACAGTTCGAGTCCCAGTCAGGACACATGCCTGAGTTGTAGGCTCGATCCCCAGTGTGGGGAATGCAAGAGGCAGCTGACCAATGATTCTCTCTCATCACTGATGTTTCTATATTCTCCTTTCCTCTCTGAAATCAATAAAAATATATTTTTTTAAAGTGATTCTTTAAAAAATTTTGTGTGCATGGTTCAGATATTTCTTTTGGCTAGAGCCGCTCTAAACTGACACTAAGCGGGACCTCAGGGTCTGTTCTCGATTCTGGTTAGCCACATAGAGAAGGAAGTCTCATTAACTGAGAACATCTTTCTGTTTATTGTTATTTAGTGCCATTCTACATAATTCATAAATGCACTGACGTATAGCCTAACCCCCACAGAAAAAGTCATGTTTTCTCTCTTTTCATTGTTACAAATGGTCCCAGGGTTGCCAATTTGTTGTTGTTGTTTTTCAAAAAGAGAAACACAGGGGTGGCTGATGCTTCAGAGTGAAGTTTTCCGGATACCAGAGTTCAGGGTAATGGGAGGACCTCTCCTTCCTCCAATGGCAGGAACTTCTCCTTATGCTCAGCTCCAAACTGCTGCTAGACAAGCACCACTGTCCTTCTCTCACAAAATATTGGCATTCCAACAAAACTATATATATATATTATATATATATATATATATATATATATATATATATATATATACACACACACACACACTCTAGGAACCTTTGTGCTTGCTTAGGATGCTGATCAATGAGGGTGGAGATGGTACCCTTTATCAGAGAAGCTGGTACTGAGTTAAGATAAGACGAATTTAGCTAAAATAATACCAAGGCACAAGTACTAGCTAAGTGTAATGTAACTGGCTTTGAATGAAATAATGGAATAAACAGAACCACTGAAACTCTTAATTGAATGGGAAGTGGTGGAAAAACGGATTGCTTATTTGTAATGCTAAAACTTCTCTTGGCAGGTCTGTAAGAGCGCTGGAGAAAAGAAATTTAAATTTATGCCTATTCAACTGTGGAGACAGAGTGTGTTGCTAAGGTGCAAGAGATTTTTCCGGGTGCAGCAAGAGGTCAGAGCAGGGACACTGGTGCAGATAGCAGCGTTTACAATACAAACAGGACAAATGGAAAGCCACACTCCCTCTCTTCCAGAACATAGAAAGAACCAGAGGGGCACCCAGAAGATTCCGGCCTGATTAGCATGAGCGTTCTCACACCTCTCACTGGTCGGAGTAAATGGCCCCCGAAACTTCCGAAGGCTGTGGAAAGACATCCTGCATATTTATTTAAAATGAGTTTTATAATCAGTTACCGTTAAGCACTGCCCTGCTGTAGTCTAGGCCTTTGCTAATCACAGTGTGATCCTTGGACCAGAGGTGTGGTGTCACCAGGGGGCTGGTGAGAAATGCAGAGTCTCAGGCCCCACCTTGGCTTTCTCTCTCTCTCCAATCAAAATCTGCATTTTAACGAGCTCCCCAGGTGATCTGAATGCAGGGGTTTGGAAAGCTAAGCCTCTCCTTTGTGGAAATACACTTCTCAGCCAGGGCAGCTTGCTTTCTGCAGGAGGAACCCCCTGGAAGGTGGCCTCCTGCCTCTCGCTCTGCTTATGAAAAGAGCACCTGAATGCTAGGCATCCTGGTTGGAGGCAGCTTTCAACCCATCACTGGTCAATTAATGCAGCTTTTAGCGGCAATTATTGGACATCACTGCTCCCCGCGCGCTCCTGCATCTGCACGGAGGTTTAACCCACTCCTTCAGCGGGGCAGGTTTCCTCCCAGAACTACCTATTTTCTTTGCTTTTGCACCATTCGATTTTCGGCAGAATGGAAAAGCTCTGAATGATCCCTTTTTCTAAAGAGAGCCCCTACTGCCTTCCTTAAAGTGGAATGCACTCGCCACTCAGCGGCCTGTAATTGCAGGGAGGGCTGCGGCTGACCTGGGGCTGCTATTGGGAGAGCTGTTTTTTTCTGCAGGGAAGTTTTCACATTGAGACTTTATACACAAGAGGCAGGAAAAAACCGTCCAGATAAAGAAATCAAATTTCAGAGAAAGAAACATACTTTTTAGAAAAGAATACAGTAGTCAACACAGCAGAGTGGTTCAGTGTCCGGGCTCTGGATGCAGGCTCACTGGGTAGAAACCCTGGCCCAGCCCTGACGGCATGGCCAGCTCCTTACAACTCAGGCTCCTCACAGGCTCCTTGGGAATGAATGGCCATAGTGCCACCTGGGCGGGTGGTCGCGAGGACTAAGTGACACTTGCAGAGCAGTCAGCACTGTGCCTCGTGGCGGCACATTCTCAGTAATGCTCAGTGTTGGCTATTATTAACAAACCTGAATTTTATGTCTTACCGAAACACTCCGATTTGGTGTCTGGGCTGCATGACATTAGGGCCATCTCCATTTATTTTAACTAAATGTGTGAATAAAAATATAATAAGACAACTTCTTTAAAATACACGAAAAGATCAATTTGCTGTCCTTCTCTTTAGCCCAGGAAGAAAATGGAGTTGACCACGTAGAGATGTAACAAAATCCTACTAATTACTACAGTGCAGGCTCAGAGCCTGGCCATTCCAAGGCGCAGTGTGGGACCTAGAGCAGTCCAGTGTTGACTAATTAACTTCTGAAGGCTTGCAAGGGGTCCCGTGGGCATTTCACAGGTTCCACCAACCCAGAGGAGGCTCAAGGAGAGGAAATAGGATTAGCTGCTTGATGAGAAGGGTGATTAAACACTGGAACAGGATACTCAGGGAGGCTGTGGGATTTCTACCCCTAGGGACCTTTTAAACAAGAGACATAACTGTCTAGCTTGTGTGATTTGGGTCTTCTGCCTGGAAGCAGGAGATTGAACTGACCGAACTGAGATATATATATATATTATACTAATTTTAATTGGTAGAATTAATTTTCTCACAATTTGTAGAAAACTACTGCACTCCTGACTGTCCCCAGCCTCACCCTGAGCTTCCTAGCTCCCTCCTAGGCCACTCTAACTACTCAGCACAGCTATGATTTACCTACTGACATGCCTATGTCTCCTCCACTATACCACGTGGTCCCCGAGGCTGGGACATTGTTATTTAGCAGCCACACATGAATAGCTGGTGCCAGAGAGGAGCAGGGCGGTCTTGCAGTAAGATCAATGGAAAGGCATTTAGGATCCACTGAAATTCTGCTACTCAACTTTTAGGAAAGTCATTCATTCATTTCTTTATGAAACATTTATGGGGTTGAGCTCTGATAAACAACTTCAAAAAATATTTTACAGACCCTCCCCCAAGGAACCAATGGTAGAACCCATGTTAGTACCACCAAGGGGGCTGGCAGCTTCAGACCAAAGGAAGAATCCACTACAGGTTGACAATAACATCCTGCAATTTCTGGTCTCTCTTACTGAGGAGCTTCTTAAGCACCCCGCAGGTTCTGCCAACTCTCACCCAGGACTACGCAGCATGCAGGAAGGAAATAAAATACGCCTGGTTGCCCGGGAGGAAGGCACTAGGGAAGATCCCTTCAATAAGATGCTTTTTGAGTCTGTTTTCCTACTTGCCAGCTTTGACTGCAAAGACAGGTCCCTGAGGCTGTTGCCACGCAGGGCTGCACAGTGTGCGAGAGGGTGCTCTGTGCCGACGCTCTCAGTGAACGGAAAGGCCACCATCTATCAGGGTTTCACTTCCAGCATTCAAGCGCCCGGCCTATAAACATAATTTTTAACAGCTTTTCTTCAGCAACTCTGACTGTTTAATTAATCTTCAGCCATTAACCATTCATTTAAAATGCCACTTATGAAATCTTAATTTTGCACATTATCAGCTGGTTCACAAATAGCTAACCATGAGCAGAAGCGTAATGATCTCTCTCTCCCTGTTCTTAGAGCTCACCAAGCTTAGAGCCAATTTTGGCTTCTTAATTAACCATATGCATATTAGCATTTAAAATTAAATGACAGGTTTTTTGTGGGTTTTTTTCCCCCAAAGAATTAATGCACAATGAAATGTTAACACTAACCTCATTCTGCTGCCTTCTGAAGGGCTGACGGCAGTGGCTGGCCAGGCCACAGCTACCAGTTACCTAAAGGTGACGCATGCGTGGGAATGTGCCTCACCTCATTTGAGATGCCATAAATAAGTGCACATATGAAATGATAGCTCGGGTCCATTGTCCAAATTCTACAACTTTTATGTTTAAAGAATAACTAGAAATGTCCCTCCACCAAGATATTTCATTCTTTTTTGATGGTTGACCCCAATTAGGTGAGTTAGTTCAAGCCAAACAACAGGGCAGGGAAGAATATTCAGGGCAAAAATAAAAGAATTGTTAGCTGATCCTGAAATGACTTTTTTTCTCTAACTAGGACTCTGGTTATTAGAGGCGTCAAGGAAGTCACTTGTAATTTTACAGGTGTCAGCTTGGATCAGGGTCCAAGGTCAAGACTGGCACAGAATTGTTCAGGTGTGTTCATCACAGCTCATGGGAGTTTTAGACCCATGAGCCAGTTCCTGCGTCACATCTGAGACTGGGTAGATGGCTTACATCAAAGGCCCTGCATACTTCAGGGATTAGACTGTAAGTCTCTACTCCATGTGATGGTGGCAGTAATTACACACATTCTATTTTGTAGAATTATGGTAATCCTGGGCACTTTCCTTTTTCTTTTGTCCAAATACAGAGATTCAAAAGATAACATAAACAAAGAATCACAAATGAAAATGATGTTGCATCATCTACTGAAACTCTGTGCTCTTGGAATGAGGAAGATTGTCAGAATGTTCGTTAAAAATGTTTTTCATTACTGTGGGAGCGAAAGTGGGAAAAATAGAGACCATTTTCTGAATCACAATATGAATTGAGGTAAAGCATCTCAAAATTCATTAGATACCAAGTGTAGGTGACACAATGCTGGTTCTGAGCCTTGTTTTGGTTATATAATACCGGTGCAAATTACAGCTGGTTTTGACTGAGACTTCATGCGCAGGTGTCAAAAAAAACAAAACAAAACAACAACTAACACATTAAGACTGCAATTAAAACCAGATATGTACCGACTGAAGAAAGAACTGACAACCAAACATGCACATAAACAATTTGAGTCTCAGTAAACTTGGCATTTTGTAATCCTGTTAGCAATTCCGTGTTTAATCCAAGTAAGTACTTAAAATGCAAGCATATCTTGAGTCTGCAATTTCTGAGACTGTGTTCCAAGAGAATGACAATAATTTATTCTCCTAGAAGGCCTTTTAGACTGAAAGGAATCATGAGAACTTTCCAAAGAATGATGTATGAAATCCACTGAGCTCGATCCATTTTGTGGTTCCTTCACTGGTTCAACTCATTTAACAAACATGCACCAGGTATCTACTATGTGCTAAGCACTGGGATACAGACCTTTAAGTTATAAAAAGGTACAGTTCTATTAGACCAGGGATGGGGAACATTTTTTCTGCCAAGGGCCATGTGGATATTTATAACATAATTTGAGAGTCATGCAAAATTATCAACTTAAAAATTAGCCTGCTATATTTGGTCCTACATTTAATTAACTCACCCCTAATGCCTTGGCAGGGCCAGACCAAATAATTTTTCAGTCCTTATAAGGCCTTTGGGCTGGATGTTCCCCACCCACAGCATTAGACAAATGTGGCAGTTACCCACAAAGTTTATTTTTGATTTTAATATTTTCCCTTTGGAAAATGCTCTTGGTGCATTTTTCTGAGTTAAGGAAAAAATGGTGATTGTTAAGCTGCTAAAAGAAGAAAGATACCTTAAACTAGTGATTCACCAAGTAAGAAATCCCTGCCAGCAACATCAGTAACACCAGGTAGCTTCTTAGAAATGCAAATTTTATGGCCCTATCCCAGATCTACAAAATCAGATACTCTGTGGGTGGAGCCCAGGTCTATAATTTAACAAGCCCTCCTGGTGATTCTGACTCAAGTTCAAGTTTGAGAACCATTTCTTTAGACAATTAAAGTTTGACCTTTTACTGCAGACACATACATTTATTATATTAATAAGGAATCTCATAGCTCTGAGAATAAGTGAAGGGGTGGGAAATGGATTAGATCTATGAAAGCTAGAAGGTACATGTCCTCCATGGATAGGCTGAAAATAATGGGTACCTTGAGATGTGGTAATGAAAAAAATGGGAAACCTTTTCTATCTCTCTCTATATAAAAGCCTAAGCAATCATTATGACTGGTTGACTGGTTGCTATAATGTGCCCTGACCATCAGGGGACAGATGCTCAGCACAGCAGGGCTGGGATGAGTGGGAGAAGCAAGGTGCCCAGTCCCAGCTTGGTCTCCTCTCCGGCTGCCTGCCACTTCAAGCACTGCTACATCCCTCTAGGGATGCCAGACTGCCGGTTTCAGCTAGATCCTGGGGGTCGGGCCAAAACCAGCACTCAGACATCCCCTGAGGGGTTCTGGATTGTGAGAGAGTTCAGGCCAGGCTGAGAGACCTCTAGCTCACCAGGCCTCCAGTATCTATCTATTTGTGGTAGGGCATATTTCAAGGGAAGAACCTAACAAGAAGGTACCATGCAGACTGATTAACTAATCCAATTACTAAATTCTGGCCTGGGTGTTTATCAGATTCATAATACATCTTCAGTGGTTCCTGTAATCCCCTCTTTTATACAATAAGATATTTCTATTAGCTTCATTCTTCATCTGGCTGGTCTAATGAAGGGTATCTTGACCAATAATGGTAGAAAAGTGAAAAAACAATAATGGCTAAAGTCTGCTGAGAACTCAGTCACTGCTCAAAAGATTTAACATGCATTAATTCTTCAAGTCTCCTAGAATCCTACTAATCATGGTCTCAGCTTCATTCCAGAAATGAAGAAAGAGAGGCTGGAAGATATTATATACTAGGATTTATCCCAACTTCAAATCCCATGTGATTGACTACTAGGAGAAAGACAATAATCTCAAGAAGAGTAATAAATAGATAGTTAAATACTGCTGAGGAGGCACTGAAATTTAAAATGTAAAATGTTTCAATTCTGGGCATCTATTAGGTATCCAATGAATACTATTATTAGCTATAATCATCATCATCATCACTATTACCATCCTTAGTCGTGAAAATCCTTGTATACATTATACTTCTAGATTCTAAACCCATATCTGAGCAGATTCTGGAAATACTGTTTTTGAAATAGCAAAGTTTGGAGAAATTCTCTTCCAGAAATAAATGACCCAAAAGAAAATTTATGAATGGAGCTTCGTCAAAACTATTTACAGTCTCAAAAGGTCTGAAATTACTATTGAAATCTACTACTTTACACTGAAGTCTACTGCTTTACATTTTTTTTTGTTTTTTAGTGAACTTGTTTTGACACTTAGAAATCATACACACTCATAAAATTTGTTTCCTAGACTTTAAACTCAAGTTAAGTACGTACTGTAATGTCCCAAATTTCTGAATTACTTAGATCTAGTTCTGCTTCTTTACCTTGGCATATCATAGTCTTCACTCACTTAAGCACCCAGACAAACCAATTCATAAGACAGCTACCAACTGTCACCAACCCTGGCTTCGCCTGGAAGAAAAAGGTGGAAACAGCTGCAGAGAGTGGAAACTGGTAGAACACAGGAAAGTAGACATTGAGAGGAAGGGTTGAAGTGGAGCACCACCAGATTAGTTATTTTCTATGGAACAACACTGAGACATGAGCTGCAAGAGAAGAAAACAAACCTGTCCTCTCACCTGCTAAATGTTGTCCCTGAAATGCTGAGGTTGCCCTACAAGGTCTCAAAGTGAGAGCATAGTAGGGAGAGGTAGCCTTTAGAAATTACCAAGTTCATGAGATCAACAACTCAGGAACATGAGAGTGATTGCTGTTCTGTGGGGCCTCAACACAAAAGACCAACATGAAAAAATTAAATGCTAAACACATAATCTTTCTACAGCTCTAAGGATGGGCCCAGGCCACCTACTGACCTTGACATACAAAATCCACTTTGTCTGCCTTGAAGAGAATATCCCTCCTACTCTTGTGATCAGAGGCCTTGACAGTTTGGAAAGTCAGAGATCAAGTAATGGCCAAGCTTGAGGGAATTCAGAGTGCTTGCTCAGGATTCACTGAAAGTCAGTACAAAAACTGTGGCTACTGAGTTCTATTTCTGGACAGGTTTATATCAATGCCCAGTCAGCTCTCCAGAGGAGAGGCGAGTCCACAGCACATAAATATTAAAACATCTCTTTAAGATGTTGGGTATTTATGAGTACTAACATTAAAACCATCTTTTATTGCCCTTTCTCATCCCACTGATTATTTATTGTTTGAGAATATAAATACAAGGAGACAATTGACCTAACAATGGCCTATTCTTGATTATATATTGCATTAAATTCAGAAATTATAAAGAGGGCACCTTTGAATCTATCTTTAGCATCGGCAAAAAATGTGTAATTGCCTAATAGATTAATTCAAACCACAGGTTACAAAAGGCCTGGAGTAAGTGAGGTAGATCAACACAAACTTAGAATGTCTACAAAGAAGTAGGTCAAAGCCCAAGGCTTCTGATTTGTCTTTGTGTCTCTATAGCCTTGAGTAGAGTGCTTTGCACAAAGTAGGAATTTAATGTTTCTAATGGAATGAATGAATGAATGAATGTGAATGCATTTTGCATCATGTCCCAATACTCATATACACACCTCGTATACATATGCACATGTATACATTTTACATACACCTATAACTGAAATTATGGAATAATTCTTACACTCATTGCAATCTATGCAATGATATTTTCTATGCTACTTTTTTTAAATGGTAGTTGATTCCACCAAATTGATTTCAAGATGTACTTATACATTACAACCTGCAATTTTTAGAAACCCTCACTTAGTTAGAAGCTCATGTACAGATTTTGGCATGAGACCTGGGTTGAAATCATGGCTCTGCCAATTTATTACCCGTGTCACCATAAGTGAGTTTCTTAATTTCTCTCAGCTGCCAATTTCTTATTTGTGAAATACAAACCTGCACTGTTATCTTTCCAAAGCATAAATCTCAACATGCTATCTCCATTTCCAGGGTTCCCTGTTGCTCTAGTGCTGAAGACTATGTGCTTTATCTTTGACTAGAGGCCAGGTGCATGAATTCATGCACATTGAAAGGAAATTAATTAGAAGAAATATTTTAATATCGCTATTTGCCCTTTCTCTATAATAGAAGAGTCAACCAAATTTATGATCGATTACAATGACAGATCAAAACACATGCATACAATTGGCACCAGTGAGAGCTTTATATGTATCATGCATATGTGAGTCAACGTAGCTTTTTATAGATATAGAATAAACTTTCTTAATTAGACCTGCTTTCTGATTTAGCTGAATTCTTTTCAGCCCAGTGAAGCACTCCAACTTCTCTTCCAGGTAATTGTCAGCAACACAGCAGTAAATATCAACACAAAGCAGATTATTATTGTAGATCACTCAGGGAGAACAAAGAGTAAAATGTTTAACTGCAGCAGTTTTGATTATATTCTGTACAGTGAGAAAACCTGAAGTCATTTTCAAGGTTCACCATTTCTTACTTCTTTTAAGTTGGGTCAAGTTTCTAAGCTTTCTAAATCTCCGTTTTCTGGCTAATGAGAAGAAAATAGAATTCCACTGATTCTCCTATCTACCACTCCAGGACTTCTGTGAGGATCAAATGAGATAAGGCATGGGAAAATACTTCACAGACATTTGGTTAAAATGTGAAATTTTTCCACCTGGTTTTAAAGCAAGTTGTGTTCCTGGGCTGAAGAAACTGCAAGGAGGCTAGTAGCTGGGGAGAGGAAGCTGGGCATTGCTACCTGTCGTCATTACTCAGATGGTTGGACACTTAGCATATTAGCCTTTTATATATCTAGATAATGCGGCCTTTAACAATTTGGCCTGTGTTGACCTTCATATTTTTATTCCTGCTGACCCTTATTTACATAACACACTCCTAATATATAAAGTTCCCTAAATGTTTTCTCTTTGGACCTATGTGCATGCTCTTCTGCCTTCAGTGCCCCCCTATTATGCTTCTTAGCATCTTTGGCTTACCCTTATCATAGCACATCACTAAAATTCCAAAATATAAGCTGCATCATCTAGAAGGCAGAAGACTCTGTATTCTGTTTTATTCTCTTTGTGTTATTTATATTTCTAAAAAAGTCTGTATACTTCCTCCCATCTCCTCTTAGTAAACAAAATAAGTTAGATGAATATATTTTAAGGATTGGATCATTTGTTTGAAAAACAGTCAAGTCAATGCTTAAGTGACAGCTTTAAGATTTATCAGAGCAATCCTTTGGCCAGCACTCCTCAAACATGCTCACTTACTACCAGTGACTGAGGATGGCAGGGGGTGGAGGCCTTGAAAATAGATGGTCATAGAGTATCAACTCTCTGCCTAGCTCATGTATAATAAAGGAGAAGATTGTCTACATTTGTCACCCCTGGAAGCTGACAACTTGAGCAGACATAAGTCTAGCATAGTCCCAAGAGCAGGGCTTTCAGAAGTTTGAAAAAAATTAATGAGAACATCAAGTTTGTAAGAGGGGGAATGGAGCAAAGTAGAGTTAATGGTATATCAGTTACTATTAGCACTTATCTGGTCATAGAGATTCTTTCATTAAGAGATTTCTCATTATTGTTTAAAAGTCACTTAAAAATTGATGGTAATACATTCTAAAGGAAAAAAAAATCTGATTTCTTTGTTCAATTAATGAATTTTAACTCTGTATGGGAATGACATTTATCATTGGGATTCCCAAACTGAAAGGAGATCGCTTTGGCTCTGTTTGTAGAAACAAACAAACAAAAAAATCACATCTCCAAGTAATCTGTATTCATTCTCCAAGGCCCTACAGACAGCCTCACTAAACTATGAGTCAGAAGTGACAGCAGAAAAGCCTGATTTCGAAAAACAAAAATAAAGTAAAATTAACAGAAAAAAATCACTCGAGATAGAGACTGGGACAAACACCAACAGAGGTATGAGCTGTGTATGACAAGACTTTGGCTCAATGAAATGCACAATCTCTGAAATAAGAAATGAGATTTCAGTTTCCTGCACTGCCCCAATAGCACAAGATATGTTCACATCCAGCAGTTCACACCTGGCTGTGAAGCTTTCCTGTTAACACTTTGTCGATCCTTCATCACTCTTAAATTTGAAGTTCCCAAAACACACTTTTTCAGTGATCACAAAAACTAAGAATATATGTACCCAACTTGCTTTATTTAAGTGATAGTAGAGTTATTCAGACTGAAATATTTTTGTCTCCGCTCTGAAAGAGGGTCTAGGTCACATATGTCAAACACAAGGCCCGCGGGCCAAATCCAGCCCGCCAGGCCTTGCAATGTGGCCCGCACCGCGCTGTCATCACTGCACTCCGCTGTCAGTTTATGACATTGTCAGTTTATGACTGTTCAGTAAACCATTCGGCCCGCGATTTAGGCTGGATTTTAGATTTTGGCCCCTTCTCTGATTGAGTTCGACACCCCTAGTCTAGGTAATAATGATAGCCTCCACAGGGAGTTAGTAAGTATATTTGAACAGAGTGCTATATAGCATTAATCTCTAACTTTTACATTATTGAAGGGAAGTGGGGGGAAAAAAGGAGAGAAGTCATCTACAGGTAATCTGTGCTGGAGCCCATGGAATGACTCCCGCAAGTCACTTGAGATTCCTTTCTCCCTTGCCTTTGAGGCATTGTTTTTCAGGATCCTTTTACAGCTTGGCAGAGACTTTTAAAGGGACTTTTTGCCAATTAGAAATTGTTCTCTAGAAAATGTTCTGCAAGGGATAAACTTGACTGACACATTCCACTGGCCATTTGCCCCATTCTCCTTGGAAAGTGGACATAAAGCCTAGAGCTCAGAATCATGATGCAACATGAGGAAAAGACTTGAATACTGGAGAAAGCAGAGGAGAAAAATTAAAAGAAGCCACTTTATGAGACTAGGGTCACTAAAATTCCTTAAAGGATAAGACAAATATATCAATTGAGTTTTCTGTTGTTTACAGCCAAACAGGACCTGCCTTGACATGTTGATGTTATTGACAATTCTTCTGGGGCTAGTCCATTCTGTGGACAACTGTTGAGCCCAACTCCAAACCATATGGACATTCAAGTGACATGGCAGGAAGAAAGTGTTAGTTCTAATGACCAGCTTAGAGACATCTAATGAGCTATAGTTTTTAACAAGCAATTGACAAAAGAGGCGAGTAATAACTGCTCTTCACTTACGTACATGATATGATTGATCTAAGAGAATCGGTGCTACTTTTTTTGCCTTTGTCCCCTCACTTTCTTTTTGTTTCTAATGACTGAAATTCACCAACAGGAGTTTGGCCTCCAATTAGGTAACCATGAACCATGTATCCAAGGAACAGATAGAATCTAAAAGGTTCCTATACCCATAAATGTAAGGCTCAATAGCTGAATATAATCACTAACTTTTCTAAATAGTTATAGTTAGTTCAATAACCTTATTAATATGTAGCCCAATAATATGTAACATAGTCTGATAGTTTAAAGTATAATAGCTTTCTTAAATAGTTACAGTCAAAATTTATTGAACTAGGTGCTGGGATAATTTATTTAATCCACAAACAATTAATAGGAAATAGGATGCACTGCTGTCCCTATTTTTCAGTGAGAAAATGGAAACTGAAAAATTAATACATTTGAACCAGGATTCTAAAAAGATCAATCCTCAGGTCTTCCCCAAATTGAATGCATATGCAATTTCATGATTTTTACAATATATTCTGTATATATATCTCTATTCTAATAAAACACATTATACTATAATTATTTTTGTACTAGAGGCCCAATGCACAAATTCATGCACAGGTGGAGTCCAGCCAGCCCAGCCCCAATCAGGATAGGGGCTGGGCCTGTAGAGAAGAGGAGATGGTAGGAGGTTGGCTGGTAGGCTCACCCTGATTGGGGGCCGATGGGGCCGATCAGGGCCAGGCCAGCTGGGGGAAGGGGCTGTGGGTGATTGGCTGGTGGGCCCCACCTCTGATTGGGGTTAGGGGGCCGATTGGGGGTGGGACTGGCCATGGGGAGGAGCTGTGGGTGGTAGGCTGGCTGGCCCCACCCCTGAATGGTGTGTGGGGGGGCTGATCAGGGGCCAGTGGCCTAAGGGAGGTGCCATGGGTGGTTGGTGGGCTGGCCCTGCCCCTGATTGGGGTGGGAGGGGACAATCTGGGGTAGGGCCAGGTGGGGTAGGGGCTGCAGGTGATTGACTGGCCAGCCACAGTCCCTACTGGGGATGGGAGGCTTTCGAAGGCAGGCCTGATCACGGTGGTGGGGGCCCATTGGTGGTGTGGCTGGCTGGGGGGGAGGGGCTACAGGAGGTTGGCCAGCTAGACCTGCCCCATATTGGTGTTTTGGTGTTGGGGGTGCAATCAGGGGTGGGCCCCACTCTTGATAGGGTGGAAGAGTCCACGAGGTTGGCCGGCCAGCCCCACCCATGATCCACTGGTTCGCTGGCCTCAGTGGGCGTCATAGTGACCGGTCATTTTGGTTGTTATGTCTGTTATGATCAATGGCTCTCTCTCTCTCTCTCTCTCTCTCTCTCTCTCTCTCTCTCTCTCTCTCTCTCTCTCGAGTTGATTAATGAAAATCTTGAATGATGAGTTGTGGGGATTACACTTGACTTTGATCAAATGATCTTTTGAATGACATGGATGAGTCCACAATGATTATAGATATAGATATAGATATATGATAGATAGATATAGATATAGATATAGATATAGATATATAGATAAGACAATTTCAACTCTTGAACCAAGTTCCCTGAGGGTAAAGAAAGTTTCTAAAATTCTTTGTATGACCTAAGAAATGTAGCAGATGCACGATAAATGCTTTCTACAAACATTGGTGAATATCTTGTGGGAATTCAAGGCTGCTTAACTGTAGTACTGAGGAGCTGTGTGTCATTTGCCACTTTAGTTTAACAGTTGCTATGTATCAGTCAATAAGTATTTAGTAAGCATATACTAAGTGCCTAAAATCACACTGGATCAAAGAAAGCCTTATTTTGCATAATTAAGTCTAAATGGATACATTATTTATGAATATCTAGAAGAGAAAAAAAAATATCGATAGGATTCCCAAGAGCAAGTAATACCCTTTCTTGTTTGGATTAGTGGATTGCTAAATCAGGAGATACTTGCAAACATTGTGTACCTTACTATCAGTAAGTTATTTGACAAAGTCACTAATGTTCATGGATGAAATAGAGAATGCACACTAGATCACAGTAGACTGGATTAAAATAGCTAATGGAACATCCCAAATAGTGTTGATTAATGAAAATCTTGAATGATGAGTTGTGGGGATTACACTTGACTTTGATCAAATGACCTTTTGAATGACATGAATGAGTCTACAATGATTGAATATAAGGATGGCATAAAGTTAGGAAGGATAGCTAATATATTGGAGGACAAAAATAAATACTTTAAAGTATTTTATTGGCTACAACAATGGGCTAAATCTAATAAGCAAATATTTAACTTAAATAAAGAGAGTATCTCACATTTTTAAAAAAATCATTGTATAAGTGATTGGATTTTGCACAATATATTGAAGAATCTGGCTTGATAACAACTCAAGTGAAAACAAAATATATATAAGTTAAATCAACTGATATAAAAGTTAAGTCCATTTTAATGAGTTTAAAGGATTAAGGCCGAAAGATGCAAGAGTCATCTTAATTGCTGTGCCTTTTTTTCCCTGACCATACCAGAGATGGTGTCCATCTCTCCATGCCATGCTCAACAGACAACAATAATAAATTCCATAAACTTAGTAGTGTTGAGTGTTTTCAGAATGTGGTTATCAAGAATGCTACAGGCTTGATTATAGTATGTGACTAAGATAACTAGAAGAATTTATCCTGAAGAAATTATTATATTTCTCAAGTTATGTACATGTTTTCTTTTCCTTCCTTATATGGCCAGCTCTGGGCACAGAGCCTGGCATGTGTTTGGAGTTCAATAAATGTTTGTTAATGAAGAGGTCACAGAAGTCAATTCAGATATCTGAAGAGCTACCAATGAGGCTCACATCCTGTGTCCAGGTAGATCAATCTATGACCTATGGTTAATGTTACATAGAGGCAGCATTTGGGTGGAGACAAGTGGGCATTTGTATATCAATTAGAGTGATTTGAAAGAGAAAAAGGGTGTCTCAGGAATTCTTATCACTGGAATGTATGGTTCAAGTGACATCCTGTGAGGGATTTTGTGGAGAAGATGCCTCTGTTGGATGGGACATGAGACCTGACTATCTAAGGTCCCATTCAACTCTAATATTCTGTAAAATCATTAATTAATTAAATATTTATTGAATATAGATTGTTCTGTAAAGAGATAATGGTGAGCAAATGCAGACAAGGTCTTTGCTTCCAGGGGGCCTGGAGAAGAGACCAGTGGTTTCCAAAATGGGCTGTGTGCATCCCAGTTGAAGAGAGGAAGAAAATATTAGAGTTACTACTTATTAATTAAAAAATTTTCATTCTTTTATTAATTTCTATATTTTCTATCCTAAATAATAAAAGGCTAATATGAAAACCAACTGAACGGTGGAACCACCAGAGGAACAACCAGTTGCTATGACTTGCACTGATCATCATGGGGCAGATGATCAATGCAGGAGCTGCCCCCTCATGGTCAATATGCTCCCACAGAAGGAGTACTACTCAGCCAAAAGCCCGGCTCACAGCTGGCGAGCACAGCAGTGGCAGTGGGAGCCCCGTGAGGAGCGGGCCTAAGCACTCAATCAGACATCCACCAAGGCCTCCCAGACTGCGAGAGAGTGCAGGCCGGGCTGAGGAAGCCCCCCCACCCCCGAGTTCACGGATTTTGTACACTGGGCCTCTAGTAAGTTTTATAATACATATGACACTTTGCATATCATTTAGAATCAAATACATCTATTTTGGGGAGTTAATACCCAAAAACATTTTAACTGATACACTGTGTAATCAACCAAGATGCTAAATAATCATGTGAATGAATGTAAATTATAACCACATCAAGTGCCACAGCTTCTATTCCCCTTTGTGGGACTAATCTGAACTCATTCAAACATAAAGTTTTAAGGTTCATACACCGTGGAAGCCCTTGAACTGCTGCCACTGCCATAGAGACTAACGCATTGTAAACCCTAAGGAGTTGTCAGGCTTTTGGGAGAGGACTTAGCCCATACTAAGTTCATATCCTAGAAGGATTAGCACTGTGAGAATCCAGGCCTATGGTTCTGTTATAGTGATAAGGATTTTTTTTTTTTTTTAAACTACCATCATTTACAGATGAATTCCTTATTAGCCAAGCTTTTCTTAGAAGAGCTGAAAGTTCAGGGCCTACCCTTGAGAAGCAGAAATAAGAGGCAGATGTTGCCTCTATTATGAAGCCACTGTGGGACACACTCATATGATATATTCCTGTGATATAAAGATATATGGACAATAGAGGTTTGTTTCATATAGCTGCACAAACACATGTAAAAAAAAATTGGAATATGACCTCCTCTGGACTGGAACCTTATCTTAGCTATCTCTGTATCTTCCCTAGAGCTTACTGAAGTAGCTAGAACATAATAGGTGCCAATCAAATATTTATTGAAAGACTGAAAGACTGAACAGATGACAAATGAATGATGCACTTCTACTTGTACATATAGTAGGTTTTGAACTCCTAGTTCTCAACTATGGACACTGTTAGGGATGATTCCACAGCAACTATCTTCTTAGACTCACCTGGTCCCAGGCATATCAGGAAAGTTCATAATGTCATTGATGAAGGACAGTAATAACAACAATGATAATCATAATAGCTAACATTATGATTGCTTGTCATGTGCCAACACAAAAACTGCTTCCTTTAAAACTTAAACAAGGAGTAGAACAACCTTTAAATATAATTAAAGATAAGGGCAGAATAAAGTAATTCAGAATATAAAGAACCACACTTGGATCTCTTATCCAAAAATATGGCACCTGTCTGAAACTCCACTGAAAGAACTCTAGATCTTTGATTAACCAGTTAACTGCCACATCTATAGATGCTTATGCTGTACAAATGGTTAATACACAGAGGTCAGAGTCAAAGGAAAGACTATTGCTTGTACACATGTCTGGGCAGGGCAGTAAACTGCATATTTTTTTTCTGACATCATTCTACTGCGGCTCCAGTTATGATTATTCTAAGAAATTTCTCTCCTGGTCAAATCTACATGGGTGCAAATTAGCCTCAGGATAGTGTCTCCTAGTGTTCCAAAGAATAGCCTCAAGATCTGGGGTGGAAATAAACATTAGGTGACAACAATTTGGGGAGTGATAAGTGCTGAGTGTTTTGTGCTCCTCTCAGAGACTTACATTGCACAGGAGTACATTAGAGATAAAAAGACAACAGGAAGGAAACTTGTTCACTATTACTTAATCCAGAATTCTCCATAGCTTTTGACAAGTAAACCATTTTTCAACAGAACACTTCACATGTATTTTCTTGGAATTAGGATGAAGGAGTACTGGCTTTGGAAGTTCCTAAAAAGGACCTCTGTGCTGGGATTCTAGCAGTGGACACAGGGAAAGGGGATTACTATGAAGACCTATCTGATTTGGAGAAAGTAAGGTTTACTATGGTCTGGGCCTCATGCTTGGTATTTGTTATTTATATGACAAAAATGCAACCCTATATAAAGGCTTGGGAGAAAAAGACTGACTTTTAATCAGTTGCTTGAATGAACAGTTTAGTTCTTATGGCGGTCTCACACAGTCACAGAAATTTATATTTTCATTTTATCCCAAAGAAAAACTTGACCATCTTTCTTTAATACTATCAACCTGGAAGCTTGACAGTAAGGATTAAAAATTGCTCCTTCCTTCCCACTTGGTTATTGGAAAGGCTCTGAAAGGTAATCAGTCTTGTGAAGCTACACTTTACAGTCTGCATAAAAATGCCATGATTTCCCTACCTCTCCCCAACCTAATTGAAAGTGCATAATATCACCCAGCTGGGGAAATGTAAACGGTAAACATATGCAATATATCATGCACCCACACAAAAGCTGGTTACTAATAGGGACTGGGTGGTTGTCAGGACCAAAAGGAACCTGGAAAACAAGTCTTTTTTTCCACCTAGAATGAGAGCTCTTTGTGCCTGCCACCATTCCCCCTTCACCCCTTCCTCCAGACTTCAAGCTGCAGCCAGATTAAACCAAGGTCAGCCAACTCATTCCTTGCCTGTGTAAATTCTAAGGGTCACCTAACAATGTATATTGACTAACACGCTCTTATATCAGCCTTTCAAGAGATGAAGCATTTTGCTTTTGGCAGGAGGTGGAGTTGGAATCGTCTTATTTCCTACCTACTTCAATTGTGTGACGGATGGTCCTATTATCTCTTGCCTTAGCTGCTATACCTAAAGATCCTTGGCCTTGTCACCTCTTATCTTTTTCTACTTCATCAAACTCCTATTGCCAAGATGTTCTCCTTTCCTACTGTTGTTCATCCATGAATATCTATTCAGAATCACATGAGTATAAAATCTCAATCTTACTTTTCAAAATCCTCTGCACCTCTGCAGTGATCTATGATTCCATCTCAATGATGCCTACTGATAAGTCATCATTCTCACCTAAGACTCCTCCTCTCTTTTAAATAAGACATTCACAGTAGGGTGTTTAGCTCATCTCTTTTAAATAAGACTTTCACCATATTCCTTTAAAAAATCACTCCCTGTTGTATCATGAACTCAACTTCTACTACTCATTCATGTCATCTTCTAATTGGCTATTGTCTTATTTTTGATTGCCAATACCTTGCAGGTCGGTCAAAGCATAGCACTTGTCAAGGGTACTGTGTCATTTCAGTTTTAATAGATTGAAGGATGTATTCTTATATGCTTCAGAAGTAGAGATAATTTCAAACTTATTAAGTTAAAACTACATTCATCTTTCAATAAATTACATTACCTGTCAACTGGCACCGGTGGATGGTATGGCTTGTTGACCTTGGCATAGAGACCCTCTAAATGATCTCTCTCTGGAGAGAGTGGACGGCCATCGCGAGGATAAACCAGTGGTCCAGCCCGAGGGGGAGACGGAGACCTATAGACATTTGCCGATGCACATGGTTCCCGGAAGTGGTTCACTCTGGCATAATTGGGATCCATTTCATCATCGTCCATATCATGCAGTGATCCAATAGTACCAGTAGCATAATCAACAAGACCTCTTGCCTGCTTTTCCCGTAGCTCCTGATGTTTTGCTCCAATCCTGAAAAATGCAGAACAGGTAACAGAGACATCTGTGAGTTTATATGCTAGTACAATGATAACACTCTTCTGAATCTATGCAAATTCCTCCTAGTTGGTAACCTAGCTGCCACTTACCTGTATACTCAAGACCACACCATAAAGAAATGCAAATAGCATAGTCCGTGAGATTAATTTTATATCTATGTCCTTTATTTGGTAAGGAGCCTGCTATTATAGCAATGTTGTAGGTACTTTGACATCTTGCCCACTGATGCCTGGGCTGATTGCAGAGTCAGGCTAATTTTCTTTTCTTTCTTTCTTTCTTTCTTTCTTTCTTTCTTTCTTTCTTTCTTTCTTTTTTTTAAAAAAAATATATTTTAATTGATTTTTTACAGAGAGGAAGGGAGAGAGATAGAGAGTTAGAAACATCGATGAGAGAGGATCATCAATCAGTTGCCTCTTGCACACCCCCCACCAGGGATGTGCCTGCAACCAAGGTACATGGCCTTGACCAGAATTGAACCCAGGACCTTTCAGTCCGCAGCCCGACGCTCTACCACTGAGCCAAACCAGTTTCAGCAGGCTAATTTTCATTACCACTCCTTTCCTATAAGTGGGATGTGCTCATGGGAACAGTATATCTTTGATATGATACTATGGAAGCCAGCCTTGGAACAGGGGTGCATGTTAAAGAGTCCATCACAATCTCATACTTGGTCTATGCTTTCACTCTTTGGCACTCTGGAGTTCCAGTGTATTCTCCTAAAGAAAAGAGCTTGTAAGAGTTGGTTTGAATATGAAAAATAAATACAGAGGCTTTCTGGTTACTAAAAGCAATGGGAGCAGATACAATTTATCAGAGATTCTAAATTTCTTGGTTACATAAATGGGGATCATTGTGTCTCATTACATAGGAACTAGGGATAGAGTAAAATAGTGAAGAAATTAATAGACTCCTGACAGAGATGAATTGGCACATATGAAGGAATTAAACACTACTACTGGCACAACTCCACAGTACTAAAGCCTTAAACGATATTACTGCTGATCAGTGTACTGTGTAGACTATTGGGATTGGGAGCAGGACAGTATATTTAGGTGGATTCCAAACCCATCAGAATTTGAGCATTTGACATTTAATCTGGAATGTGTTAGACCAGCGCTCCTAAATTCCCAGTTAGGTGTTAAAATGAAAAGGTCACTGTGTATTTTATAGGACAATGGTGATCTGATGGTATCAGGAGGCTTTCAGCACTAATGAGGGAATGTAACCTTACACATCACTGGGCAAGCAAGGTGTATTATGTACAGGATGGGAGAGGTAAGGTGATGAAAGAAAGGCTCTCAAGAAAGGATGGTGACAAATCCAGAGTCCTGGGCTCAGAGAATATGAGAGGGCTGTGAGCTAGAAGCCAAAGATCTATATTTGCCTGGAGATATATATCGAAGGCTTAGATGAGTGAAAACAAAAACTGAACTCAATATATTCCCTTCAAATAAAAACAGCTGTTTTTGCACATTGCAGCTAGTTTTATTTTACTGAACATCAAACTCTTTGTAAAAATCTTTAAAAGCCACGATCTTTCAAGGTACTTTCTCTTTAGGCAGAATGGCTTTTTTTTTTTTTTTTTTTTTTTTTTTTTTGTAGAGAGGAGGAAAGGAGAAAAAAAAAAAATGAAGAAGGGATAGGATAAAGAACCAGCATATATCTTCAAGTCACAACAGAAGAAAATAAATGTCAGGATACTTGACTGCATTTCTCTTTGGACTAGGTCAAATCATGTACCCTACACTGCATATAAATAATTAGGAGAATTCATATTTCTGCAAAGGGGAGTCAGAATCTCCAAGGGATTTTGAATGAAGATGAAAGGAAGATTACTCAGCAGGGCACATGTTAAGAGGCCCTGCCTATCCTCTTTCAATACATGTTAGTCCTAGATTCATGGATATTTGTTTTGAATAATTTTTTTTTATATAAAGGAGATAACCTGCTCCATTCTGCAACAAAACAGTCTTCCCAGGGACAGTGCCAACTGGATTATTGCAGAATGCTTGCTGCACTAAGATGATAGAGACAGATTTTCATTGCAAATAGAGTGCAGGGCATCAATAAAGTTAGGGGGTGGGGTTCTATGTAGTTACTATCACTCCGAAGTGGGATGCCTTCAAGAGGAATCATTCAGCAGAAAGATGAACATCTCATGGCTGCCCTGTGGGGCTACACTTGTGCATGAATGAAAGAGGAATACACCAGGCTTGATTTTTTAATATCACAGGAACAGAACACTAGTATCTGTGTTCCTTATTTTATCACTTCTCTTTCTTTGAGGTTTGCTCATTAATATGAGCATGCAGAGATTCTTGGGTGAAAAGTACTCAAGCAATATTTTATCTTGTACTTTTCCTTTCTAAAACAAAACCAAATTTCTCTTTGGTCCTCTCTGTACCACTAAGTATTGCAGTAACTAATTTCATATTAATCACTCAGCACGTGAAACAGAAATTTCTCTGAATCATCGTTATTATGCCACATATGAGGATCTATCCAAGAGGCAGAAGATAAGGCAATGTTTGCAAAGGGGAGTATGGACCGCCTGCCACAATTCAGTGTAAGAATTCTAACTGTTTATAGTCATTTCCTTTTGGAGGTCTCCTTATCACTGGAAAGTCAAGCTGTTAAAATAGCTATCATTCAAAATAGTCCTGGATAATGTAGCCTTTTTATTGGGTGGTACCACCAGTTCCCCCATTCTCCCCAGTACTCTGCCTTTAAATTGTTTAAATCTCCTTTTCCCCCTATAAAAACATTATTTATTTTTTTTCATTATACCTCTTGGATATCCTCTTCTGATTCCATTTCTTTAGTTGCAGTCTAGTGTTTAGGTTATTGCCTACATCTTCATTGTCCAGTATGGTAATCATTAACCATATGGTGCTATATAAATTTAAATTGGAACTAATTATCATTATATAAAATTTAAAACTCAGTTTCTTGATTTCACAAACCACATTTCAAGTGCTGGTTGAAAAGGTGGCGGGATTAAGCAAAAAAATAAAAAATAAAAAAATCTCAGACACAGATAATATGGTGATTACCAGAGGGAAGAGAAAAGGGGAGGCAAGAGAGGGTAGAGGGGATGGGTAAATAGTGATGGAAAGAGATGACTTTGAATGGTGAACACATAACACAATATACAGATGATGTATTATAGAATTGTACACTTGAAACCTATATAATCTTATTAGCACAGTCACCCCAATAAAATCAACAAACATTTTAAGAAAAGAAATAGAATAAAAAGAAAAGGACAGGCAAATGAGAGAAAATATTTGCAAAATGACCCATTTAAAACTGGGCAAAATTCTAAACAGATATTATATCAAAGAAAATCTAGAAATGCCCAATAAGCAAAGGAAGTGTGTTTAACATTGTAAGTCATCAGGGAAATGCCAATGAAAACCACAGTGAGATACTCTTACTAAAATGAAAGAGAAGGACAACATCAAGTGTTAGAAATGCTGTGGACCATTCTGAACTTTCATGCACTGAAGTCATGACAGACAATTTACCTCCCAGGTACTCATACATGAGAAATAACTACATCTGTCCACAAAAATTGCCGAAGACTGTTTGGTAGCAGCTTTATTCATCATAACAAGAAATGGAAATCATTGAGATGTCCATCAGTAAGAAAATGGATAAGCAAGCAATGGAATGTTCATATAACAGCCTATAAATGATCAATAACACAAAATAAACTCCTGAAATACTCAACTATAAGGATGAATCTCAAAATTCTGCTGCTTAGCGAAAGAAGCTGCACATGACAAAAGAGCTTACTACATGCTTCCAGTGATAAGAAACTCTAGATCAGGCAAAATCAAGCTCATGGGGACTGAAAATAAATTCAGTTGCTTCATGGGTGGGGCTCCACTCAGGGAGAAAGGGCATGAGGGAACATTCTGCGCCTTGATATACATTCATCAAAATAGAACAGAGGTATTCTTCTGCTTAGTTAAGACCTGGACAGTTCACTGTATATAAATCATACTTCAATTAAACAACTCAAAAGAAAAAAATGAAAATTAAATTAAAAAATGCCAATTATGCTACATACAAGGTAGGGCAAAGATATGTTTACAGTTGTGAAATAGGGTTTATTCTTATATTATTATTTATTAACTATTAGAGGCCTGGTGCACAAAATTCGTGCATGGGGGTGGTCCTTCAGACTGGCCTGCAGGGGATGTCTGACTGCCTCTTTCAATTCTGGATGGCTAGCTCATAACTGCTCACCTGGTGGCCTGCCTAATTGACCCTAACCCCTCTGCCTGCCTGCCTGATCACCCCTAACTGCTCCCCTACTGGTCTGATTGCTCCTAACTACTTCTGTCTTGCCCCACACCTGGGACCCAGGATTCCCTCCCTCTGGCCAGCCATAGGCACCCAAGACCTGGGCCAGCTTCACCCAGGCCAGCTGCAGCCACAGGGGACCATGGGCAGGCAGCTTCACCTGGGCTGTAGCCGCAGGTGCCTGGCCCTCTTTTGGGCCACACCTACAGGCGCTAGTGCCTGGGACTGAGGGGCGAGCAGATAGTCCTCCTCCTGGACAGCAGCCTGGCTAGTCTCCATTGCTCTCTCTCCAGTGTTGAGTGTCTGAGCAGTTCCAGGTGCAAGGGTGCGAGGGCGTGATGACCATTTGCATATTAGCTCTTTATTATATAGGATTGTATTATTTTTGTACTAACAAACTTAGCCTACTTTTCTCCCACTCTGTATATATCTATGTGATAAAATCTAAAAATACTTGGAATAATTTATTATAAATATACTTATATATAATTCTTCTCCTTTGAAATGCATTACCTAAAAAGAATTATCATAAATTAACAGAATGACTGTGATTGCTGGGAAAATATTTAAATTGCTTAAGGAAACACAGCCCTTTTTCAGGCAATTTAAACACTTTTAAAGTACTAATTTACAAGCCAGATATTGATTTTGATAAATACATATCATTCTTATTAATCCATAAACACATCTTCTAAATACTGGATAACTTAAGTCAATTATGAGATTCTTCACTTATCGTTCAACAAATATTTATTGAGCATCTACATGTTTTAGTTTTGTTGTTGATACTGAAGATTCAATAGTGCATTTAAATTCTTGCTCTTACGGAATTTAAATTCTGGTGAGGGGAGGCAGAAATAGACAACAAAGTAATTAATTAAAATAAAAATGATGATAGATGGTAGTAATTGTTATAGAGGAGTATAAAACAGGGAAAGGTACTGGAGTGATGGGGGTGGAGTGGGGGGTTTATACTTTTAAATATATGATAAGAAAAGGCACCCCTGAGAATATTGAAATAAAGGCTTGAAGAAGAAGAAGATGGAATTGTATTGACAGCTGGGGGAGACTACGTCATGCAGAGGGGGTAACAGGTGTAAAGTCCTGAGGCAGGCAAGTGCCAAGAACAGCAGAGGCCAGAGTGAGAGAGCGAGGAGTTCGATGACCTGAGTGGGAATGGGGGCCTAGATCCTGCGGGACCTTGAAGTCCAGGGTGAAGATTTTTGCTTTTACTCTCAGAGACGTATGTAAAAACAAACAAACAAAAACAACAACACATTTTATCATATAACAACAATGCCATCATCTCACTTAAAAATGAACAATGGTCCTAGCTGATGGCTCAGTGGATAAAGCATCAGCCTGCGGACTGAAGGGTCCCGGGGTTTGATTCAAGGGCACATGCCAGGGTTGCAGGCTCGATTCCCCAGTCGGGGTGTGCAGGAGGCAGCCGATCAATGATTCTCTCTCATCATTGATGTTTCTATCTCTCTCTCACCCTTCCTCTCTGAAACCAGTAAAAATATATTATATAAAAAAATGAACAATATTCTTAATGTCAGCTAATGCCTAGTTTATAAACAAATGTCCCCAGGTGCCTAAAAAGTCTCTTTCTCAGTGGATTTATTTGGATTTGGCTCCAAAAGCTAATCACACATTAAATTTGGTTATATCTTTTAAGCCTCATTTCCTGTATAGAGAACCATACTCTTTTTCCTTTTCGTTTTTTTTTAAAAAATTTCCATGCCATTGAATTGTTGTAGTGACCAGACAGACTGTCCTATAAGTGGTCCCACATGCTTCTTCATGATGTGATTTAATTTATTTCTCCATCCCCTCCATACTTCCTGTTTATGAAAGGCAGTTTTAGAGCAGCACTGCCCAACAGGTCTTCCTGTAATGAGGGAAATCCGTATGTGGTCAGTGTGACGGAGGTACACTTTTTAACATTTAATTAATTTAAATCTAAATAGCTACATATGACCAGCGGCTACTGTGTTAGGCGGCTAGAGGCTCAGTTACACTCAGGTTCAACTATTTTGGGAGAAGAGTACTGCAGTGGGTTGAATACTGGTTCCCAAAAGTATTCTCCCCCTTTACTTTGCTTTTCCATATACTAGTATCTAGAAGAAACTGAGTGTCAGCAAAAAGAGATCTTTCTCATTTAAAAAAGAAGTTTCATAGTATGTCTACTGTGTGAACATGCTTTTGTTCCAGTGAGTCCCATATTCTTGGACATTTGGGTATTTCCTATTACAAATAATGCTGTAATGACAGATCTTATGCAAAAGTCAGCCCATATTTTTGCTATTGTGGCTTTCAGATGAATTCACAGACGTAGGATTGATGGGTCAAAGAGAAGTCACATATAATATTCCCAGATTATGACAAATTTCCCTCCATAATTGATCTATTTTGCATTACTACCTGCAATGTAGAAGGATGCCTATTTCTCTGCAGTCTCACCAACAGAATATATTGTCGAACTTTGAGATGTTTGATAAACATAAGTGAGAAGTAATATTTCAGTGAAGTTTTAATTAGCCTGTCTCTTATTATGTGATGCTGAGTATCTTTTCATATGTTTAAGGGCCATTTTCATTTCCTCTTCTGCAAGGTATCCATATCTTTGGCTGATTTTTCTATCAGATTGTCATTCCCCCCCTCGATTTTTCAAAGACCTTTGTGTAGCAGCAATATTAGCACTTTATCTGTGAAATAGATTGCATATATTTTTTCTGTTTGTCATTTGCCTTTTATAAGTCCACTTAAAATTATTGATTCGCATTTCATACTTTATACTTTACCCTCAAAAACTTTATAAAATGTTGCTAGTTTCGCGTACTATTGATTGATTGGGCTCACTCAGAAGGTGTCAGCAGTATAGTTCTGATCGACTTGACCAGTGCTAGGAAAATGTAGCCGCTGGAATCCTCTTTGTTGCTACTCTGTGAGCCCAAAACAGCAAAGACACAGATGAATAGATAGAAGAAGAGATGATTTGCTACCTGCAGTGGGGACAGTAGCTGAGGTCAGAAAAGGCTTTTCAGGGTAGAGCTATGGGGTAAAAGAGGTAGTATCATTAAAAGAGATTGCGAACTACCTGCTATACAGCTTTCTCTTTTGACAGTGGAGATAATTTGTCCTGCTATCATTTCTGCTTTCATAATAGAAGCTGCAATTAGGTCACTACAATTATCCTTTGTTCCAGCAACCAGGCCCAGTTTCTTCAGCTTTTTTTTTATGAAAGCCACTTTGAGCTGCAATATACCTGGTCAAGAAAAATTACGGCTGCTTTATTATGTTTATTATCATTATTATCATCATTGAGTCACATGCACTATTTGAGATCAATGTTTCAATTTGTCAACAAGACTATTTTAAGTGCATTCATATTTTCCACTACTTTCTCATCCTTTCCTTGGTATCTATAACATTTTCTAAATGGTATTAAATGATTTTTTTTCCCCTGTGCATTTTTCTTGTCACCATAAACTAGACCTGATGTGGTTAAGGGAACTACATTGATGGGAGAATCTATCACTTATCCTGGAATAAAAAAAAAAATTCTGGAAAGTAAAATTTACATTCTACAATACTGGCATGCAAACTCTTTAATGCCATTAGTTGAATCTTTTAAGGAGACTTTTTCTTCATGTTTTTCTTTTTGCACACAGACATACATCTACCATTTCATGACTTGCAGAAACAAATAATGCTGTGCCTTGTGGACATTGTGTTTAAGCAGGAATATTGTACATGAATTTGTATCCATGGTTTGCCATCTGGCATGGGGCAAGGATGCTGCTGGTGCTCATTAGAGCAGGTTAAGGCAATAAAGTCTGAGAAACCCCTGAGTGTGGTCTCAGGACATTCTCCTCCTCTGAGCGGCTCACCAGTTCTTTGTGTAGGTAGGATGACCAAGAGAAGATTTCCATATCCCACAGGGTCCAGCTCCTACCGAATTTCCCACACCAAACGGTTTTCACCTATTTGACACTGAGTGCATTTCATATTCTACAATCATGGCGGTCATTTTCAATCCTGTATTTTTTACCATGTCAAAGGGCAAGATCCTCTAGTAGTTCCCCATTGCTACTAAATACTACCGTTTCAAGAGAATTGGCATTCAGTGAAGACGCTCTTATGATTGCAATTTACATTTTCCCTAAATTTATACCTTTCCCAGACCCATTAAACTTCCTCCATTGCTAATGTGCTGAGTTCCTGTAATTTGTTTTCTCATAATGCGGACACATTTCTCAGAAGTGCTTAGTAAACATCCTTTAGTTTTCATTGGAAAATTAGCCCCAAAGAGGGGCTGAGGGGAACAAATGACAGAGTGCTCGCTATCTTCTCTAATAATGCATGGCTCCCTCACAGCCACCCCCAACGCTGCCCCTACCAAGGGTCTCATTTGGCAGCAAAGACATTAAAAGAGGTCCAGGCTGCTGGCCTAACACCAAAGAAAGAGCTATGAGACTCTGCCCTTGAGAGGGCTCTGCGGGTTGAATAAAGTTCATAAGTTATTGATGGGCTTTATTCTTGTTCATTATGCTTATTGTTGTGACATTTGAATGTAGCAAAAAATAGCCTTATTTATTTTTTATAATTCTCCCCATTTTTGTGCATCCACTGTGGAAAGCAGAGGGGAAAGTAAGTTTTCTGTATTAAAATTATCTGAAATATAGCACTTTTCAATCCTGGACCTCCCTGGGGTGATATCTACAAAAATAAATGGCTGGCTGTTGACAGGGTAGTGGTTTTCATCATATGGGAAAGAATGAGAATAAATCCCGAATGCTGACTGTTTGAGGTACTGTACGTCTACATAAACTTCCTGGGGAGGAAACAGGAAGAATCCAGAGAATAAAAGGAAACCAGCCACATTTCCTTTCCTTTCCCTTCACACTCTTCTTTTCCTTCCATTTGTCACCTGGAATTTCACACCTGCCAGTGCTCCCCTGGACATGTCTTTGATCTTTGTCTCTAAAAGCTTTCCGCATAAAAATGTGCTGATGCCCAGGGAAAGTGGACATCCACCCAGCCAATGCGGCTCTATTTCCTTTGTTTTCTTAGCCGTAAATGCCAGATGTCTTCTTGGAAAGAACTCTGGTTTTAGGAAGAGCTTTAAAAGGACTAGCAACTTCCACGGGACCTGGACAAACCAGGTGTGAAACCACGACTGTATCTGAGACAGGATAAACACACACTGTGCACCTAACATCTCCATCCAGCCCAATGTGGGGGATTCTTAAAAATTTACGTGCCCTGCAGGATAAAGCATTTTAAAAGAAGCAGAAAGTGCAGTCTTTCTCTGCCTCCC
Source organism: Pipistrellus hanaki (assembly GCF_964339955.1). Classification (NCBI taxonomy): domain Eukaryota; kingdom Metazoa; phylum Chordata; class Mammalia; order Chiroptera; family Vespertilionidae; genus Pipistrellus; species Pipistrellus hanaki. Next base: position 76,677,313 of record NC_140510.1, on the reverse strand, counting down.
CCATCCTATTTATACAAGAAACTTTAAACAGTTCAGCAAAAATATTGTACTGAACCACTGTATTGCCTGCAATGCTTGTTAGGATTGTTATTCTTGCCTTTTCAAGATGTGACTTTGTCTTGGAGAGTCATATAGATTATTCTCAAAAGTCTAGACACATGCCAAAAAAAACTGACCCTGTCAATCAATTTGGTTTCTTAGGTTCCAACATTTACTGAGTGTTTATTATGTACTCAGAACTGTGCTAGGCTACATTACAAGAACTGGGAACATTGGAGTGACAGGTGGAAGAACCACAGGCCTGCCCATCACAAATGCAAACTAAGCCTCCTTCTAATTCTAAAAAGGGAGTGGCAAGGCCTCCTTAATAGGAGTTCAGTTGTAAGATGAACTGGCGCCAGGAGGATTCTAGTCACCTGGCCTCCTCCATGTACATGCTAAGAATGGGACATGAGGAAAAGCCAACCACACCTTAGATGATCCCCACCATGCAGCCAGCAGGAGGTCCAACAAGCTAATCCAGGAGGCACCCACTGTGTCTACAGTGACTCAGCCAATGAGCTGTTGGACAATTAGGTAAGCAGACAGCTAGGAGGAATCACCTTATTCCGTTCCAATGGAGGTCGAGGAGAAACCTTCAACCACAACCACTGGTTTCCAATTGTGTGTAGCTTAAGGTAGGCTACTTGAGGAACATATGCTACCTGCACATGGTTTTGAGAATGACAGTGAGGATTTTTTATTTTATATGAGGCCCTATGAGTTTTCACACTATGGAGTCTAACATCGATCTATCTTCATTTGTCCCTCCACAATGACCAACAGACATTATGTCAAACATACTCTTGAGTTGTCATTCTCAGTTCTGACCACAGCATTCTATTATTTAATGGCTCCCTATTCCTTATTCCACCTGGTGGCTCTTTGCTCCAGGTTATATTTCAAATTAATATAGGAAATCTCTTAACACTTGAAAAGAGGTTTGGTTTACTTCTTATTGGAACCATAAATTCCCAACATGACTGTGAAGTGTTGGGAATAAGGGAGAGAATGATATTTTTTATTGTGGTTAGCAGGGTATAGCAGTGGTCTGAGTTTTAAGATGTGGGGAAAACACCTTTAATTCCCTTCATTACTACCTGAGCTTTAGATATTCAGGTTCCATCTATTAACAATAAAGACATATATATATATATATATATATATATATATATATATATATATATATATATATATATATATATTTTAAGTGGAGGAAGGGTATGGCTAGATATCTCCCTGTAGGGAGAATCTGCTCTTCAGGTAGCAGCCTGGATGATCTCCTAAAGAATGAAAGTTTAACTGCTTCTCTACTTAAAAACCTCCCATCTCTTCCTTTCACATTTAGATAACACCAACCTATGAGGCTACGTCATCAGACACAAGCCCTCCATGATTTTGGCTTATGCAGCTTTATCTTAGTTATCAAACTTCGATCATGTGGCTTCAATGCCTTTGGTTTGATTAGCACTTGCTGCTCTTTCGGTCTGCAACCCTCTGCCATCAGGGCTTCCTGTGGCTGGCACATCACTGTGATGTCCCTTCTCCCTACAATCTTATCCTATTTTCTTTCCTTTATAGTTCAATCACCACATGACCTGATCTCTCCCATGTATCTGTTTACAAGAATGTAAGCTTCACAGGAGCACAGACCTATTCCCTGACTATGGATATGACTCCACTATCTAGCACAGTGCGTGGCACTCACAAATATGATGGAAGCAGAGGGAAGCAGAGTTTGAGAGAGAAGGCCATGTGACAGTGGAAACGGAGTGGGCGAGATGGACTTTGAAGACAGAGGAAGAAGCCATGAGCTGGAGTTCAGGCAGCCAACTAAAGGCAAGGGCAAGGATTCTTCCCCAGAGTTTGCAGAAGAAATCATCCAGCCTTTAAGATAACTAGTCTTTATCACAGTGAAATTGATTTCTGAATAGTGACTTGAGAATGGTAAGATACTCAATCTGTGCTGTTCAAGCAACAAAGTTTGTGACAATTTGTTACAGCAGCAATAGAAAACTAATACAGATGATAAAGAAGTGGAATTGATAAGACAAAATATTTAGGTGTGACCCATTTTCTTTCAGAGCTTAGGATGGTGTGTCATGTGAGTCTTTCTTGCAATGTAGAAATATAATCAATGAAACCAACCTCACACTCTGTAGCATGTAAAGAGACAAAGTAAGCCAAATCCTGGATGTTTTCATACTGTGAGTTATTAACAGATTAAAAATGAAAATATGTTTCTAGGGGAACATAGAGGAAGGAACCTAAATGAATGGTTCTAAATGTCAAACATAACAATTATGTTGGACACCTTACTGTGGGTCCAACATCTACACAACCTGGTCCTGCGGCTGAATCTATGACACAAGCAACGACCCCCCTGAAGAAGAGCTGTGGGTTTCAAAGAGCTGATGATGCCAGGGCCTTCCTACAGATACTTCCCTATCACAGCCCCGTATTCCTTATAGAGTGCACGGAGTCTTCTGCATTTTCAATAAATTGCAGCAGTCTCTGTATCCCCCCCTCTCAGAAAATCTACAGCGACCTGCTTGCAAATATACAGCGGAAGTATCCCAGAAGAGCCCCTGGGTTCATTAAAATCATCAGCATATTCCAACGTGCATTCGTCCCTGAAATAATAACATTTCACTTTCCATAAATTAATTATGGTTTTAATGAGGGAGATTTGCATGTAGACTTGCGCCTTCGGATCTGCACAGGAGGCAACCTCCACACCTAGCAGCTCCACTGAAGAAGGCCTTTTTCTAACAGCCCCGCCGCAGTGGAGGGCGTGCAGCACTCTGCTGTTTCGGAAATGGAGAAGCAGCGTGGCAGAAGGAGCCAGGGAGCCTGGGTTTGGAACCGGGTTCTGTCTCATTCTAATTTTGTGACCACGGGCAAATTATTTAACCTCTCTGTCACCTGGAAGATGAGAAATATAATAGTACCTAACTCACAGGGAGAAGGCTAAATGACTTAATACAACTAAAGCTATTAATATAACTAAAAGCTAGTTTTCAACCTTTGGCACCTAAGTGACAGAGATTATTAGCAAGAATAATAACAATCCTGTCCTGGCTAGTGAGGCTCAGTTGGTTGGGCATCATCCCATGTACCAAGAAGTTGCTGGTTCAATTCCCAGTCAGTCGCACATGCCCAGGTTTTGGACTTGATACCCAGTAAGGGGTGTGCAAGAGGCAGCTGATCAATAACTCCCCTCCGTTAAATCAATGAAAACATACACATTTTTAAATGAATAATAACAATCCTCCATTTTCTGACATAGCTGAGGGGGAAGTAGCAATTTCACATACACACACTCCTAGGGGTGTCTGCAAAGCTTTGCCCAGTTCCTCCAGCTTCTTCCGTTATACTTGGAACCCTAGGCGGAGGAGTTATTTTAATAATTGCTGTATGACCTGCATTGGTGAAACTCGCAGGGATGGGGATGTCACGGCTAATTAAATTTTCAGCTTGATTGAGAGCAATGCAGCAAATGCTTCTGGCTTGAATCTGTTGGCCGCAAATCTTTCTAAAACATACTAATCCTTTAACTTGTCCTAACTCAACTCACCGAGTAGAATTTCTTTTAGAAGACTTAGTTCACACATCACTTAAAGACCAGCCTTCTTGGCTCCAATATTCATCCTTGTAACACCTGAGATACGGAAGAGTCACATGGAGTAATGAAATGTGAGCTGAAGGTTCCATTTCATCTTCATTTGCCGAAGGCCTAGCCTGCACCTGGCACTGGGATGTGTGGCTTATCCCCCCAACCCCTTCTGCGAAAGTGAAATGTTCAAAAGAATTATGAAAGAACCTTATTAGTAAAGCCCAGATTAATGAAGTTTTGGTATAATTATTAAGGTGAAAAAGTTTAAAGGGTAGGTGAATTGTATGAATCATGGAACTTGCTTGTTCAGGTAGCTTGAGTTGTCATATCTGTTGCCAATATGTGGGACAAATGGGAAAAAAATGGCCTTTTGATACCCAAGTTGATTTTTTTTTTCAAAACTATAACAAAAGTTCAATTTGCTCCATCTTTAAAAAACATCTCTCATCTCTCTCTCTCTCTCTCTCTCTCTCTATATATATATATATATATATATATATATGTACATATATATATATATATATATATATATATATATATATGATAGATAATATGTGAACCCCTCTATCAACACCTATCAACAGAACTATTTTGACAAAACTTTCACAGACCACTGGAAACTGAAGTTATCTGCCTGACTCAACTAACTGCTGCTATTTTCCCAGAAAGTTTCACCCTAAACTTTTCAACTGTCTTCTCTGTCAGCTTTGGAGAAAGAAATTATAATTATAAGCACCCTGATTGCTTGGAAAACCCCTTAGATTTCAAATGAAAAATCTTCCTGAGACTTAAATTCCTCTCTAGTCAGCAGCAAAAATATCATATATTATTGATGCGTTTAAGAATTTAAAAATTTAAAAGTCTCTTTCAATATGTTGCCCAGTTAAGTTGTACTTTCTAATTGATGTTAATGATTTCATTGCAAGTATCTATTATACTGGATGATAAGGAATGCCTGTCTTATTGTCCCACCTATAACACTATTTATTCATGGCTGCCTTCTCTGTGATCATGCAGCACTTTCATAGACCATTACCGTATTTATCACAGTTTAACTTCATTGTAATTAGTTGTGTATTGTTTTCTCTCCTCTCTCTTAACCATGAATTTGTTAAGGGATGAGGTAGTATTTTACTCATCTTGCTCTTTCCCCTAAATGCCTAGCTTCTCAATTAATGCTTGCTGAATAATTGAAGAGTGCAGGCCAAAAATAATTAAAAAGTCAAAAGTGAATCATAGCAGAAAGTATCTACTCGAATCCTCTAAGTGGGAAAATTTCATATAAGTATAATTTAACTTCAAATTCGAAGGCAAGATGCTGTGTCCTGAGGAAAAAGATTCAGTGATGTAAATAGATCATTAGTTCCACAGATGATCAAAAATATTAAAAAATCATCAGAATATAAATCTTTCTCATGTGCTTTTGGATCTATTCAAATGAAATAACCAACTAAAGGTGATCTATCTATCATATGAGAAATTTGGAAGAAAAAAAAAAGATAAAAAGTGTGAATACAAGATGGTAAAGATTAGCAATAGTTTACCAAAATAACTACTGCCTGTTGGAAGCATGCTTGTTAGATCTTAAAATGTGCATCTTAAGCCTCCAGCATACTTTCTGTCTGGATGGCACCCAGGGCTGTTACACACAGACCAGTCAGACACATTTCTGCACTTCAGTGAAAGGTAAGGGTGGCTGAGTTGATTCTCCAAGGATGGCTCCAGCAGGAGGGGTTCAGGTTGAAGGATGACAAGGAAGAGATGCTTTCAACAAGCTATATGTGGGGTGGAACATGCCACCTTTTGTATATACAGATGACATGCTCCAATGTCCTCCCTGAAAATAGGGTTCCTTTGTTCCCTCAGCTTGTAGGCCTCTGTTCAAGAGAACACATTTCAGATGTTCACCTGGGGTTGGAGTTACCGTTTTGACTACTTATAAGAATTGCAAATTACTTGAATACAAAGACCTCCTTTTCATGCTTTTAAAAAATACTAATCTGAGTCCTTAGCATCTGTTAGAGTACTTGGACCACAGTGGGTATAAAGTGATTTTTGAATGTATCAATTTTCAATAAAGGGGTATAGTTTATATATCGATAGTATCAGCCTTATTAGCATATTACCTGAAATATCTGAGCCAACCAGCTGTTTTCAGTGAACAAAATGAACAAGTCTACTTTTGCTCACATGCAGGCCTTCAGGGGCATTTCAGGGATGTAGGGTGCAAGAGGAGGTGCTGACTTCCCACCTGGTGTCCACTCCCTGAACTGTCCATTTCTCTCCTTTTCAAGTACCCTGTGCTCCTCATGGATATCCTTTTTTATAGTATGTAAACTGATGTTATACAATAATTGATTTTGAAAACTTCTGCCTGGCTGTGTGGCTCAGTGATGAAGCTTCAATCTAGGAACCAAGAGGTCATGGTTCGTTTCTAGTCAGGGCACATGACCTGGTTACAGGCTCGAACCCCCATAGCGGGCATGCAGGAGGCAACCGTTTCTCTTGACGTTTCTCTTTCATCCATCCCTCTCCCTTCCTCTTTCTCTAAAAATCAATAAAAACATATTTAAAAACAATAACACTGAAAACTTTCATTTTTCCAACCAGTCATGGACTGCTTATTAAATGCTTGAGTTGGGGTTAGGAAGTATACTTTCAAGCACTTTTAAAACTATATGGGTAATATCTGTGTAACTACCAATCTCACAAAGAAAGATAGACACACACACACACACACACACACACACACACACACACACACACAGCCACTTGCAGGGGTTACAACATTATAGATATTCCCACAACAGTGAAACTTTCCTAAGGTCTCTTAATATCAGAAAGATATCCCCCAAAGCCTCAGAGTAATAAAATAAAACTTAAGCACTCCTCAGCTAGTCTATGTCAGAAACAGCTTCTCAAATTTTGTTGGATGAAAAAATTCCTTTCCTATGTCATCTGATTATGAGGCAATATAAAAATGAGTGTGTAAATAGAAGCATACACATGTCAGTTTAGTTCTGAATATTTTCAAATGCTCCAGAAAAGTGGTGAAAACATACTATACATTTTACTTCTAATTTGTGGTATTTGGAGATCTTCCTCGATTTTCCCTTCTTAATTGGCATGCTTTCAACACACTGTGTCCCCCCTCTCCTGCTTAGAAGCAAAATCTAGAAGTATATTTTTGATAAGTTGAATTTCCATTTTGGTTCACACCCCATATTGGCATACTGTGTCACTTTTTAAAAAAATTACTTGAATTTAGGCAGAGCTAAGCTTACGTACTCGTCAGTCGTGTGAACCATAGTAATTGGTATCTGCAGGAGGTTAATTCAGATTGATCAATGTGGGTTGCATGACTAGCTTTAATAGAGTATATTTATTTCCTCTAAATATTTATCATTTGATGATATTAATTGGTCAATGATATTAGGCAACCATTTTTATCTTAAGTCAGATACATATTTGAGGCAGGGAATATTTTAGCATAATGCCAGTTTTCTTGGCATTGAATTTTTGTTTGCTTGTGAAAAGAAGAATTGTGCTTTCTCAAGAACTGACTGGCCATTTCTTAAAATTTTGTAAAATGTCCTAGGTTCATTTAGATCTTATATGTCCATCTTTTGAAATTGACAAAAGTAAAGCTGCATTTATTGAGGATAGAACTGATTGTTAACTAGAAAAATTACTATACCACGTTTTTAATCTACTGTGTAAAAAAATATCACAACATATTTAGTTAAATATCAAAAGCAGCCAATTATAAGACAAAAGCATTTTGTTAAAGCTATGATCTTGTTTTTCCAAAATGGAATATTTAATGGTCATTGCATAATTTTTTTCAATATGCATTCATTTATGTGACCATTACAAAAGGCAGTTCTGAGATTTAAAAGTTCAAGTAGTAATTATCCTCCCTTGACTTTCTTCTTACATCTACTATAAGCAGATTAAAAACATGAATTACACTATGTATTTCCTTGACTCAGTGATCTTTTTTTCTTAAACAGCCAACCCACTAAAGTGGATTGATGCTCATTCAGCTAAGACATTATACTTTTTTTGCAAAGACACATTATTTAATCTGAAAATATTCCTAAGTGCCTGGGATATATATATTTTTAGCACTTGAAAGTTTCTCTGGCCAGCATAGCATCTATTAGAGACTGTGAAACATTTTAGGATTATTGAACAAATATCAATTATCTCTATATCCTCAGTGTCAATCTGAATTGGAAATGTGCCATCTTTTATATCTTTACTAATAGAATTTTTAATTAGCTGTTGATACTGTCAATAGTAGAGTCTGCTATTTTTTACAAAAAGGATTTATCTAAGCAACTTCTTACCTAGTCTTTTGTTTTTTATTTCTTCTGACTGGTGCTTACTATTATAATCAGGCTATTTTTTAAGCAGAATACTATACTTTCAAAACTAGACAATAAATTTAGGAAATCTTTTTTATTTTATTTTTTATTTCTTGAATTTATTGGGGTAACATTGGTTAATTAAATTATATAGGTTTCAGGTGATCTGCCCTTTACCTCTTCTACCTCCTACACCCTTTCTTTCCCTTTGGTAATCCCAGACTGGTGTCTGTGTCCATAAATTTTATTTTATTTTTTTGCTTAACCCCTCACCTTTTTCACCAAGCCTCCTAACCCTCTTCCCCTTTGCCAGCTGTTAGTTTTGGCAGTCTGTTTCAATACATGGTTATTCATTATTTTCCTACTGATTTTTAGGAGTTTCTTATTTTTTAAAAAATTCATAAGGAACTTACTTTAAGTCTGATATTATTTTATACTTTCAGGTCAGCCAGGAATTTACTAAATATCTTATCTCTACCAAGATGTAAGGGAATGAAACAAGTAGTAGTTGCAATCTGTGCCTCAAGATAATTAGGATCTAGACAAGAAGAAAAGGCGTGAAATTGCAGGAAGGTATATAATAAGAAATTATAAGATAAAAACTACAATTTAATGGTAATGTGGACTCCTAATTATGGACTTGGATTTTAGTCATAGTGCCTCCCTAAGAGAGTAGCTCTATGGCATCCGGTACATCACCAATGGCTGCTGCCATTTTTCATGATACTCCCTTTTCATTACAGTTTTTTATGCTTGCTCCCGGAAACATAATCTGCACTGTGAATTCTGATTGAATAGGCTCAACATGCAGTACATAAATAACCTTCTTTGATGGAGAATAAGCCAAGGACAGTGTGTATCATCTATACACTCAAATTCAGTTTTCTCTAGAAAGGCAAATCTTTCCTTTTCAGAGGATAGAATGAACGGTACTTAAAAATAACTTCCACTGGTTAAATTTAAGCCAATGGAAAAGAATGAGGGTAAACGCCCAATTAAAAAACAAACAAGCAGCTCTCTAGGACCACAGCATTTCCATTTGTGTGTGAAGTGGATATATTTCATTCACTTTAAGGTCTTGTCTGGTAGGATCTGGCTCAGGGATAGGAAAACAAGTGCTGATGGTCCTGATGGGCTGGCCACTACACTTTGCTGATCCATTTCCATAGTTCTACTGCTGGTTACAAATGACCTCATGCTTCTTGACACCATTTCATAGCCCAAGGGACAGTCTTCTAAACTCTATAGCTTTGTCAACCATTGAGATTCTGCTTATTCTGCCTCTTTGTTCTATTCTAGCAATTATTCGCTTAAAATATAAAATTAAAATTAGTACAGTTTCATATTTGTTCATTCATTCATTCATTTATCCATCCATCTATCCATCCATCCATCCATCCATCCATCCATCCATCATTCAACAACTGCTTATAGAGTGCCTACTCTATTAAACGTAATGTATTAGATGCTGAGAGAAATAGAAAAATGATTATAATGTACTCTTTGTCTCAAGGAAATAACAAGACAGGGAGAGAAGGCACATTTGAAATCATAAACATCTACAATTCAATGAAGCAAAATAACAACAATAATAACAACCTGTATCTACCATATGCCAAGACCTGCTTTAGATGCTTCAATTATTTCATCTTATATAAACTTCACAGGAACTCTGACAGCTAGACATTATTTCTCCTTTTTGAAAAATAATTTCCAGACGAATAGGCTGAGGCTCCAAAGGTTTCAACAAAACATGCACGAATGCACAGCCAGTGCAGAGAAGAGTTGAGTTTGGGATGCAACACTACTTGATTTTAACGTTCATTTTTCTTTTGAATAAATGCTCTAAGAAAAATGGTTAAGTTTACTATTTATTGACCAACTCTATGCCTGGCACTATTCTGAATGCTTCACTTCAGTATCTCAATCCTCACAACAATATCATGATGCTACAATGACTATAAACCCACTTTGCAGTTAAACAAAGGAAAGATAGAAAAATTAAGTAACTTGACCCAGGTTATTCAATGGAAGAGTTTTCTTCTAACTTGGGTGGTTTGGGAAGATACAATGGAAGAAGTGAGTCTACTGAATTTCCATTGATTTGGACCAACTGATGCAGAAGGAGGGTTTCCAGGTAAAGAAAATGGTCTTAGGAAAGGCACAGAGATTGAAAAGGGTTACAGTGACCTCAAAAAAATGAACATTCCAGAATGGATGGAGTATATAGGTCATTTTGGCCAGAATTAAACATTATAATTTGAAAGCTTGGCTACTGTCAGGTATTATGCCAAAGAGTGTGAACTACATACAGTAGGCAATGGAAAGCCATCAATAGTTTTGAAGAGAGGAGTGGCTGATCAAGGCTATTATTTACTAACTTAGAGGCCCAGTGCATGAAATTCATGCACGGGTGCAGAGGAATGTCCCTCAGTTCAGCCTGCACCCTCTCCAATCTGGGACCTCTTGAGGGATGTCCAACTCCCTGCTTAGGCCCGATCCTACCATTATTATTTACCTAAGATCCTCCCAAGAACATGAATACTTACAGCTTCTATCTACATAGCCAACAGTTACTACTGTAGTTGAAATAAAAAGGCTCTTTTATTTTTATTTATTTTATTTTTTCAATATATATTTTATTGATTTTTTTTTTTTACAAAGAGGAAGGGAGAAGGATAGAGAGTTAGAAACATCAATCAGCTGCCTCCTGCATAACCCCTACTGGGGATGTGCCCACAACCAAGGTACATGCCCTTGACTGGAATTGAACCTGGGACCCTTCAGTCCACAGGCTGACACTCTATCCACAGAGCCAAACCAGTTAGGGCTAAAAAAAGGCTTTTAAGTGACCTCTTAGAAAAGCAGACTTTCATGCCACAGCCCAAACCATTTCAACCTCTTTAGACTTTCTATACAAAAGTCAAACAAAGGGTGAAAAGCAGAAAGAGGCAGGAGTCCGAGCCTGGGAAAGGGTCAGGTTCCTTTGGACATCAATCTAAAGTCAATTCAGATGCACTATAAAGTCATTCAATAATTAACCTGCAGAGCAAAGACAGGTGGGTGGGAGAGAGTGAATGGGGAGAAAATGGACATGTTTGTTCCATTTCCACTGAAGACTGGGTCTGAAACATTAGCAGGCCAGAATTACCGTCCCTTCCAGTGTAACAAATACAATGAAAATGCAAAGTGAGGATTTTGTGAATTTAATGACTGTGGTTACAAGTGTTTTCTGCAGCCACATGCCCTGTGGAGTTGGAAGGGCTGGCAGGCAGTCACCCATGCTACTGGCACCCATCCTCCCTGAACTGCTCCCAGGGCTGCCCAGCACTGCTGGCTGCCATCAGCTCTCCCTCACTGCTCTGCTGCCATCTCATGCCAAGATCACTCTGCGGCTCAACTTCCAACAGGTGATCAATAAGAAAAGAGAAGCGTCTTGAATGGAATTACCTGGCATGACTCCCAGCTGGGCAAAGCCTGCATTCAAGTTGGCCTCCTTCCTCACGACAATATCCAATTCAGCAATTTTCACAGATGGTGTGTCTCAGAGCCTTCTGGGCTCCCGAAGGCTACTGAAGGGATTATCTGGGGCCTTTAATCCCCAGAGCTGGTCAGAAAAAAGCACTGAGCACCTAGAATGAGCCAGGTGCTTGCTTTAGAAATACTGCTTTTCTCAACAATCTAAAAAGACAGACTTCTCATTTAACAGATTAGAACAGAGAGGCTTGAAACAGTTGAGTGGCCTGACAGTGGTTTCATGCAGAGGCAGGTCTTTAACCTAGCTCTGACCCTCTCCTGGGCCTCTTAACCTTTCCACTTGGCCACGTATCTCCCCAGGCCACCCCCTCGGCAGTTGATTCCAATCATGGTTATAAACAACAATCATTTAGGAAAAGTCTTTCAAATGTACATCCTTGTCCCAACCACAGAGATTCTGAATATCTACAGCATATGTCTGTCTATATCTATACATCTATATCCATATTATACCATTACCTATTTCTCTAAAACAGGGTTTCTTCATCATGGCACAACTGACATTTAGAGCCGGATAATTCTTTCTTGTAGAGATGCTGTCCTGTGCATTGTAGGGTCGTGAGAAACATGCTCATTTTCTACATACTAGATTCCAGAAGCCCCTTCCTCTGGGTGGGATAACTAAAAATGTCTTCAGACCCTGTTGAATGGCCCCTGGAAGGGAAAATCACTCCCAGTTGAAAAGTGCCCAGGAAATTTGGAGAAAAGCATATTCAAAACTTAGTGTTTGAAATCACAGGCCTAGGTTAGGATTTCTATATAAAGGATGTGAAAGGGAAAAAAGCAGACTCTGGGAGACAATAGGTTGAGTGTCCTTTGAACCCGCAGAGCTTGCCAACCTGTGTGAACAATAATCTTGGCCTCCACGGTGGATGTGTTGTCATGGGAGCTGTCCAAAGCAGGATGCAACATAACGTATGGCCAACGAGAAATGAAGGTGAAATGTTTTAGAACCCTAGAAAATACCATTTGACCTAAAAAGTTTGATTTGCCCACATTTGTCAGAGCATTTTCAGCAAATTAAGTTTATCTGTACGCTGCCCAGCCTGAGCTAATTCACAGTAAATATGCTAGATTCACTTAACTTTTATTTTTCCTTCCAAGGAACTTAGCAGTTAAAAAACATTTTACCCAAATAAAATGTATAAAACTGAGGCCTTAAAGTATTATTACTACCATTTCATTTCATGGTAATAAAAAGTGAGACTTGAATACATCCTAAAAAGTGGTTTATCAAAAGGCATGGAAATAATTGATAAAATGAATGTTGGACTCTTATTCCTAAATTCTAGTCACCAAATGGCGATCTATTGTACATGTTACAATTACCCAAAGCTTTCATGGAAAATGCTCTTTTCAGATTCTGCCAATGTGTAGGTAACCTCCATCAAAATAAATATATATAGACCTCTGGTTTGCATAAAGCTCAGTGCATAACCAAAGTTAATTGATTATGTTGACTATATATTTCTGTGTGTATATTAAAAGCAAAATACAGATAAACAGAACTTTACAAATTTTTTTTTTTTAGAAAGTAAGTCTTGGGGCAAGCCCATACATTAATTTTTAAAAATATGTTTTTTATTGATTTCAGAGAAGAAGGAAGGAGATAGACACATCAATAATCAGAGAGGATAATTGATTGGCTGCCTCCTGTACTTCCTCTACTAGAGATGGAGCCCACAACCTGGGCACATGCCCTGACTGGAATCAAACTGTGACCTCCTGGTTCTGGGTCCATGCTCAACCACTGAGCCATACCACCTGGGTCTGACTTAAAAAAAAAAATCTATCAGGTATTCTATACATTTCTATGGAATCACTCTGGATATATTAGTATAATTTCTTTTTAGAATGTATTTCAACTGCACTATAATTGAATACAACAATATAATATGTCACTCCAGGGTATTTGAATTTAAGAGTATCCTCTTAAAACACTTTTTAAAAGAGCTGGTGTACTTTAATCTTAGAAGTTTGTCTGAACGACTATTGGAAAGCCTGCCAGTCAAGTGATTCATTTTATGTATTAATCCAGCTCGGCTGACAAGGAGTTGCTAATACAGCACTTCTAACATTGATTCAAGTTCCATAAAAGGATTTTGGCTCATAAAAAATGCTGGCGCGACAGTAGGATGTAGGTGATCCCAGCTCTTGTCTATAGGAATATAGTAATGTGCCAAATTTTTCGGTGACCACAAGCATTTCTGAGAAGATAGGTGTTACAAGGATCAAATAAATGTATGGGTATTAAAACCACCAGCATCCCCCTCTGCTTTCTAAATTAGAAGTAAATCTTGAAAGATGGTGTATGAATACGGGGTGGTGGGGTGTAGCCACTATGCCCCGTGGATTTGTGTGTTCTTCCTCCCCTCCTCCCCCCGCTTCAATTCTTATTCTAGGAAAGGAGGCATCCTTACTGCAACCCAAGCATCAATAGTAATTACTGGGATACAGCAAATCTCTTTCCATTCACTGAGATGGTTAGTACTATGAAGAACAGAAATCTGATAGCTTCTTTCTGTCAGCATAAAATGAGACCATGACCTTGTCCTGAGAAGCATCATCTAGTAATATGTTTCATAACTTCCGTGCAGTAATGATCTAATAAGAATCTAAAAGTAATTAACTGGATCTCGGTTAGCCACCCAAAGCCTTATTCAAATACACATTTTTATCAGGACTCTAAGGGAGCCATAAATTGGGGTATTTTGAAAACTGGGATCTAATCCAGTCCATGATCTGATCAGGGTTCAGTGGTAATAATAAATTAGGACTATTAAAACTGGGAAGCATTCCAACATTTTATTTTGCCCACACCACAGGCCTAGCAAATTCTACTGCAAAAGACAGGGATATTCAGGGAGGAGCAAAGGCGTGCTGAATTAATCATGTGAGTGTGATCATGCCAAATCATGGGTATTTTCAACAGTTTAAATAATGCCAATGTTTAAGTTCAGTAAATAATTAATTATAGAGAGTCTCTTGGCATATTAAAGAAAATCAGCCTTCTGGTATCTTTAATAAAGTATGCACTCTTTTTAGGATACAATAATGAAAAAAATCCTATCAACTCATTTGTTGATGTATGCATTTAGGAGGGTAATACTTAGGTAGGTTGCAAGTAAAATGTTAATTCCAAATATAATACTTTCATTTCCTTTCTAAGCATCTTCATTTTGCAGCATGAACAAATGTTGGATAAACTCTAGCCTTATTCTGGTTCTCATTTCAATTTCCAGCAACATAAAAATCTCCCAAAATTAAATAAAATGCTGAGAGGCTGGGAATAGATTTTCACTCACTTGTATTCTCAGACTATAAATGGTTTCTGAATGTTTTTATTTCTCTAAGATGCATTTCGTTTACGGGGGGAACTTGCAGCTGCGTAATTAAATTTCGGTTCGCCAAATATCAAAAACACATGTATTGATTTAAATGAAGGGAACAGGCCACAAGCAGCCTGGCTGATAAGGCAAGGGAGAGGACTGTGCGTTCTTGGAAGGCTTCCTACCAGGAAAGAAAACTTAGAACCCTGAATGCAGACACTGAAACAGACGAACTCTCCTCATCTCAGCTTCGCTCCCACTTAGGCGTTCTGTCCAGGCCACTTGTTGAAAACAAGAGCCATATGTTCTCACGCTTCTCAATCCTGGACGGGAGAAGCCACCTCTTTCCCCCTCACCTCCTCATTTATCCTCCTAAGAGTCTAGGGATATCTACAAAAACAACGTCTCATTAACACACTGAACGAGCTCCCTTGCAAAATTAACTCTGATAATGGTATATAAGAATAATAGAACATCTTGAAGTGAAAAGTCCTGTTATTAAACTCCTTCTCCTACCCCATATTAGTAAGACGTTTCATTTAATGAAATGTTATTTCGGTGATATGGGACTTCAATGGAAGGCAGCCTTTGATGTCAATGGAGATTTTTTTCCTCCCTCAGCACCATAGTCCTAAATAAATGAGGAACATATTTTTCTTTACCTAATCTCCACCTGACTTCTGACAAGGCATTAACAACACAAATACAACATGCATGGAGTTAGGCATCTTATAGGTTTAAGACTTTGGTTAATTTCACATTTTGTAGAATGTTATCAATTTAAGTTCAAGTCTTAGAATACAACAAAGAGATATGTTCAGGGACTGCAAAGACAATCTCTTGCTTTCTGTTTACTGCGCTAATTTACATAATTTGAATGTTTGAAAAATGCTAATTTAATTTAGCCTGATAAAAATTTCTTTAAGAAATGACCTTTGAATATAATATTGAATTCATTCTCCTAGCAACGCACATAGAAATTTAGAACTAATGTTTTAGTAGAAAAAATATGAGTTTGTTTAAAACAGGGCTTCCTAGCAGTGGGCTGTTTGACTAGTTTCAGGAGGGGACACAGGACCAGCTCAACAAATCTAATAGGAGACAAAGAAAATCCTAGTGCCCAATGTTGAGCAGGAAACTTGGGTTTATACATTCAGATAAGAATAGTGCATATACAAGGGGATAAAAAAGCTGTGGTACAAGATAAACATTACATGATCTCACTCATTTGTGGAATATAATGAACAACATTAACTGATGAACAAAAACAGATCCAGAGACAGAGAAGCATCAATCAGACCATCAAACCTCAAAGGGAAGGTAGGAAGGTTAGGGGTAAAGGGGAGAGATCAACCAAAGGACGTGTATGCATGCATATAAGCCTAACTAATGGACACAGACACCAGGGGGGTGAGGGCATGAGTGGGGAGGTGGGTGAGGGGCAATGGGGAGATAAGGACACATATGTAATACCTAATCAATAAAGAAAATTTTTTTTTTTAAAAAAAGCTGTGGTACATTTATATTGTATAATGAAATACTACTCTGCTGTAAAAAGGAAGAATACTTTACCCTTTGGGACAGCATGGATGGATCTAGAGAGTATTATGCCATAATATGCCAGTCAGAGGAAGATAAGTACCATATAATTTTACTCACAGGTGGAATTTAATGAACAAAGTGAACTATCAAGTAAAATAGAGACAGAGTCATAGATAGAGAGCAGGGAGACAGCTTGGGGGAGAATTTAGGGAGGAGACTGTGCAAAGAAGGAAAAAAAAAAAAAAAGAAAGAACTTATGGACCTGGACAACAGTATGGTGATTGTGGGAATGGAGGGTAATGAGTGGGAGGTAAAAGAGGGGACAAAAGATGATAAAAAATAATAATAAAAAGAATAGTGCATGTACTACCATGGACAAATGCCATGGCAACTTCAAGAGAGGCCACTGTAGGAAACTCAAGGTAAATGCTTCTATACTTAAATATGTACATATTTCTAAGACCCCGAGATCTGGGGAAGACCGTTGAGATAATCTAAGAACAAATGCAGCATCAATGATACACAAAAAGATTTTTGATGGCATGTGGCTTGATGTATTTAATTACAGTAACTTACATGATTTTGCACTTACATATTTTATTGATTAGCATGCGTATAAATATAAATAAGACAATAAAGGCAATATATCAATGACTGACGTTTAGGAAACTCTGACCTAGTCCAATACTTTCCTAACACACTAATTGTTTCCCAATTGGTTCCTTATTAGACATTTCCCGTGTGGACAAACTCACTGCGTCGTGAGGACTGTGATTGTCAGGATGTTTTCCCTTCTATTAAGTGGAAGGCCATCTCTCTTAAAATAATTCCTCACTAGTATCTTCAAGAAAACAAACGAATGGATGAATAAAAACAGAGACAGACAGAGAATAGAATGGATGGCATAAAATATGCCTAATTCCTTTTCCACGGGAAAGTCCTTCAATCATGCAAATCAGCTACATCCTAACTCTGCAGACTATGACTCCCAGGCTCTTCAACATTTTCAAACGACCTGGATTTGGTGCTGCCATTCCTTGTGTGTGAGAGAGCACTGGAGGCTCCAGGTATTATCTCAGCTGTGTAAAACTGGAATTATTGTTTCTCCCTTCGTTTTGTTTATGGACTTTCAGTCGTGTAGCTTAGGACTGGATTAACTTTTTTGGCAGGCATATCCTCATATTGACTCATGCTAAACGTTCCCTCAACTAAAACCAGCAGGCACATTTTTCATATATTTGGTATTAAGTCAAACCTTCCACATCCTGTGTTTGTACTGTTCATTTTTGGACCTAAAAGCTAGACTTTATATTTATTCCTATTAAGTTTCTTTGTGTTTGATTCAATCCGTTGTTCCAGATGATTCTGTCATCTGACACATTATCAAACCCTGCAGCTTCTTGGCATGCAAATATGATCCACAGACACCATCATTCGATGCCAATGCTCAGCAGGCCAGCATTAAAAATAAAATTTGAGCAAACTTTTTTTTTTTCTGGTAAGCTTATATGGACGGAATCACTAGCAGTCTTGTGGTAACAGCTTCTCAAATAGCTAATAATCCCTCTGGTGTATATTTCTCTCTGTCATCCACAGGACATCATGAGACAAGGCTAATGTCGAGGAGGGTACCTCCTCTTTGTGAAGTCCAGAGACTAGAACAGGGGTTTTCAACCTTCACACTGACAGTCTGTGTAGGACAAGTCACTTGTCTTGTACATTGTAGGATGCTTAGCCCCATCCCTGACCCCTACCCAGGACATGGAATAGGAACTCCATCCTTGCCTCCTATCCCCTCAAAACTGTGACAATTAAATGTCTTGAGATACAGTCAAATGTTCCTTGGGGAGGAAAATTATCCCTCCACCGCCTCACTGAGAAACACTATTCTGGACTCGGCATTTCTCCAATTTAATATAGTAACTCAATCCACCTGACCATTTCATAGCTATTGTTATGAGTAAACTATTCATATATAGCACCAAATAGTTCCATCTCATAATTTAGATATGTAGAAAATAGTGAGATATGGAAATCATAATAAAATAATGGGAGAAATGGAGAGGTATGATATAATCCTAAAATTTAGAATTACATTTAGATTAACCCTTAAATTAAACAGTTACAGGGAAATTGAGCCTCCAAACAGCAATTCTCTGATTTGAAAAGGAAATCTATAAAAATTTTGTACCCGGTGCTCATCAAGGAATTACTATTTGGAACAGTGAAAACTGGAAACACTACGTATTTGGCAATAGAAGATAAATTATGGTATATTGATCTCACAGAATATTAGATAGTCCTCAAAATTACATATTTTTGTCCTAGTTAGTTTTGCTGAGTGGATAGAGCATCCCAGGTTTGATCCCAGTCAAGGGCCCATACCTTGGTGGGGTGCATGCGGGAGGCAACCAGTCCATGTGTCTCTTTCACAGCGATGTTCCTCTCCCTCCCTTCTACTCTCCCTACAAACCAATGGAAAAATATTCTCGGTGAGGATTAAAAAATAAATAAATAAGTAAATTACATATTTTCAAAATATCAATGAAAACGTTCATAATATAATGCTATGAAAAAAAGGTAAGATACTATATAGGACATCTTCAAAAAATGTGTACATACTTTAACAGCTGATAAATCACTTAGTTTTTGCTCCTTTTCAGGTTTAACTAATTTGAAATAATGGATGAACAAAGAAAATTTATCCTAAAGTGCCATTAGACATTTTTTTTATGGGGATACATAAAATATAATGTTTAAAGTACAAAACCCACAATAGCCGACAAACTGAGGACACACAAATACCCAACGCAATGATTATGGGTGTTTGTGATTCCACTGCTGCCTGTTATTAGCAGTGCCTAGACCAGAACGGTCATCAGTTTGAAAACAGGCGTTGCCAAAAAAATTATTCACTTTTGTAGATACTTTTAAATTTTGAAAAGGAACTGTCTATTAATCAACCTGACTTTATAATAATTCAAAATGCAGGTATATCTTTTGAGACACCCTGTATAGTCTGTATGGATACCAAGTTTTCAAATGAATAATATACATAGTAAAAAGATTCCACAAATATTCATAGTGGTAATGAAATTATAATGGAATTATGCATGATTTTAATAGTCTTCTTTATACTTTTTTATGTTTCCAAAATTTTCTTAATGAACGTATAGTTTTTCCATGCTTTTTCGTGCATGGGAGGTGCTGGGAAAAGTGATCTTTATTCCCTTAGGCATGAGGACTGGCAAGGGTTTCTCTATGTATGCAAAACCGTGTGCAGTGAGGGAGGCTGCTACAGAGAGGATGTATGAGAAAGATGACTGTATTTTTAGACTGTGTTATTCAATCCTCTTGGGGAAGGGGGGGGGGAATCTGTGTATCATTTTTCATAGAATAAGAATAGTTCAATGTTCCAGCCAAACCCTGCCCCTACAAGTCAGTGGTCCTCTGACATTACAATGCTGAAGAATCACCTGGCCTCACCTACTAAACACAGTCTCCTGGGCTTAACTCCCAAGGGTCTCATCCTGCACGGCTGGTGTGGGACTCAGGAATCTTCATTTTTAATAAGCATCTCAAGTGATTCATTCTGATGTAGGTGGCCCATGAACCACACTTTGAGAAACTCAGCTATAGGAAGTCATGTGGTTTGATTTGGATGAGAGTTGTGTTTTTTGCCTCTATTATTGAGAATTTCTTCCTGGGTACTCACTAAATAGCCCTTCAGTGGTGTGTTAGTAAGCTGGCTCTTTGAAAAGGCAGACTCAAACTTTTTGCATTTGCCAATTTCTATGGAGTAGTAAATATTCTCACCCTAACCAATTTCAAGCTACCAATGGTTTATCAACTAGCTCACAGAATTCTTAAAAGCTTAATAATTGTCTCTCACAAGCCGGTACAAGCTGGCTTCAACACTGTATGGTATATAGTGTACATAAGTGCTTTAAATCCTTTGTAAAAGGGATACGTTAATGAAAAAACTAGTAACTTGATGATATTTAGAACAAAGCAGTAAGCAATAGGATGGCTTGAGTCATCTTAAGGTAATAAATTCTAAATGTATTAGGAAAAAGACAACTTTATGAACTTGTATACACTATTCCTTATTTTGCTCTACGTTTTCCATGGTCATGCCATGAAGGGTGAAAGGCTCACTGAGTTCTTTAAGAGTTGTGAGTTGGTTTCCTATGGATGATGGAGAGCCAAGAAATGGGACTCCGGGGTTAGGAGTAATGCCAAGTGTTCAGCCCCCACCTTTACCCTCTGTGGTCCTCGGCCCCTGAGCTGTTGAAATGCCCTTGGCCACTCATTCTATGGCACCCATCCATAAAGTCAACTCCTCCAGCTTCTTCCCCTCACACATGATTGAGACAAGTTGTCTCTAGGAAACCCAGGTCAGATGTGTTCATGTGTGGGATGTGGCCTAAGTGAAGGCTAACAGCATATTTCTTTCAATATTTTGACCAGACATATTTTTTTAAAAAATGGACCTGAAGCCTATACAGCCAGCTGAGGTGAATTTACAGCCTTGCTTCAAGAACAAAACTCCCTCAGGCACCTGCTTCCTAAAAGCAAAACCAGAAAGGAAATGAACTCTTGCTTAAAGACAACCCACCTTATTTTATGGATTATCAATTTTCTAGCTGGCACACAGTTCCCTAGCTACTAAGAATATCTCCCCCCTTCCCACCCCACCTCCTGCCCCAACCCCAAGCAAGTATTGAGCCACGAAATAATGAAGTCTGCATTCTAGCAAACCGCTCAGTTTCCAGAGGATGAGGCATAGGGTGTGGGGCCTCAGTAAGTAAAGCCAAGGGAGCAGCACACTGTGATGTGGGCTCACCACACTGATGTCTTTGCCAATACACGCATTAAAACCTTTGCCCGAAATGCATTCTCTATTACAGGGTTACTGCCGTTTGGGCGATGCTAGAGAATCTGTCTTTCTTGTCTCGGGGCAGCGGGGCCAGGCGAATAGTCCACAACAATGGAATGCACTTGATTTCCTTGTAACTGCTCCACTAAGCCTGGGATGGAGCCTATCAACTCCTCAAACATGAGAAAAGACTAAATAGTTTCTTCTTTTTCCCCCTGTTGATAAAGCCAGCCTTCCCGATGGGAATAGACTATAAGATAGGGGTCAAAGGTTAACTGTAGACACTCGTAGTCTGCTCTGTGCTAGAAAACATGAATAAGTATGATTTTCTTTGTATACATGCCAGAGTATTAAAATAAATATGAAAAACTCTTGCTTGTTTTTTTTTTGTTTTGTTTTTGTTTTTGTTTTTTTAAAGGTCTGAAAAAAAGCAAGTGTAAAGTTGGACAAATCTGACCTGATACACCATGAAGTCAGAATTGAATATTTAAAATTATATGCTAGTTTTGTCAAATCTCAGGCTTTATCCGAGTTTCACTTAGTTGTAAAGGCACAACTAAATATGGAGAAATATGAATATTCTACTGCATGTTTTGAAATCAGGTATCTATGCATCTACTTGGGATAAATGCCAGGGTTAACATCACAGATACGTGAAGAACCTCTTGTCCAAATGGGAACATTAAGCTCCTCAAACTGGAGAATGCAGTCCTTGCAAACTGTCATTATTTCAGTAAATGGAATGGGTCCTTTAACAGATGGGCAACATACTTTGCAACTTGCTGATAGCCTAATAAAAGACACTGGCTTTTAAAAAATGAAGGACTTGTACTTCTCAAGTTACAGTACCCAAATGGATTTAGCAGAATAAAATTAAGAAGACATACAACAGTTTGACAAAAATTAGGAACAGACTGTGGAAATATGCTCGTTCAAAACATCAACATCAAAATGATCTTTTTTTTTTTACTTAAAAAACAAACTAGCTGTTTAAACCATACGGAAAATATATATTGATAAAGTCAAAACCAGGGGGTATTATAAAATTATAAATACTGACATAATAAAAAAATGAAGTTAATTTCTTCTCAAAATATAATAAAAAACCTTCAAGACAAGCAATCCCTTTTTATATCATGTACCTTTCCGTTTGTATCAGTCAACCTCTTATGCTACTTAAAGTAAAATTTCCCCAGTTGATGGATGCAATAACCAAATGAAACCCAGACCCTGGCACTCACACAACAGGGCCAGCCTTTCTTCTCACCTTTCCCGTTCCTCTTTCATCTTCTCCAGCTCCTCTTCTCGCAGTCCCCCATGCTTCAGAGGACCTTTCTGTTCAGCCTTCCCACCTTTCTCATCTTTCTTCTTTCCAAATCTAGTAAAACACAAAGGAGAAGATGGTTGTTAACAATAACCATGCTCTTGTTATGGTAAATTTAAGATATTTATGAGATGAATCCATTAAACTATAATTCTTTATACTAAGTAATACAAAATCATTTTGCAGGTAATGGAAGTAAAGATATTGAAAGCAGAAAAATAACATCGTTACTGAATTCTCTTCCTTCTACTCTCCCTCTTTCCACTCAGATATTGATTGTGCAGCATGCACAAAATCATATGGTTAAAGAATAAAAATGTCAAACCATTCATTCAGTAGAGATTAAAAAACTGAAAGGTTATCACCAACCTCTGAAACAGGACTCCAGAGCTCCAAGTGGCATGAAGATTTAAGGTTCAACTCATGGGATGATATAACGATGGTGCTGCAAGGGACCTTACTGAACACCTACTTTAATACTGTCATTTTACAGATAGAGAACTGAAAGCTCTGAGAGGCTTTGGGCCTTGACCAAGACCACCTAACAAGTTCTGTACAGGGCTGGGGTTAGAACTCGGGTTGCCTCCTCCACCACCTTCTTTCCTTCTCATCATATTTAGTCTCCAAAGAGCCACAGGCTTCTTAAGTCAGCCCAGGGTGAGTGTGCTCTGAGCACCCCTTGGTGTCAGGCACATTTGTTGTTAACTGGACACAGTGGCACTTATGATACCTTATGTTTTTTCTCAACCTTTATTGAGATACAATAGACATATAACATTGTATAAATTTAAGGTGTACAGTAATTAATAAATAATACAAGAATAAATTATGTTTTGCATACTCACAACTATAAACCTACTTTTGGCCCACCCTGTGTATACCACTTCTCCTTTATCCATTTGTCTGTTGATGGACACTTAGGATGTTTTCATATCTTGGCTATTGTGACTAATGCTGCAATGAACATGGAAATGCAGATATCTCTGCAAGATCCTGCTTTCAATTCTTTTGGATATATGTCTGGAATATAGTGGATTCTGGATTGCTTGATCATATGTCAGTTCCAGTTTTAATTTTTTGAGAAACTTCCATACTGTTTTCAATAATGACTGTACCAACTTACATTCCCAGTCAACAGTGCACTAGAGTTCCATTTAAAAGAACAGTGAATTTCCTCAGCATTTTGAGAAATATAAAATTGCCCATTTGAAATAAAAAAGCTGTTAAATTATTAGCAGGATACATTCTTAAATACAGACATTTTTCCCAACAAATATTTTCTTCAGAGACAATCTCCCATGGTCTTGGTATCAACACACATAAAAAATAAAAAGTCTTGATGTTCTGTTAATAAACAGAAAAAATGTCACTAAGGACATTTTTCAAATTACACATTCTCGGGCTGACTGCTCCATCCCCACCAATCCCGCTCTTTGTTTCCCAACCTTTAGACAAATGCACAATGAGTCAGAATCTCCTCACATGAGGGCCTGGCTTATAAACTTGTAAGAACTCTTGTTTTCTTCTGAATTTCATACAAATGGGTTATTATTGTTTTTTCTAGATTGTGTTTTCATCTACAGCAGAGATTGTGCCCTAGCTGGTTTTGCTCAGTGGATAGAGAATTGGCCTGCAGACCAAAGGGTCCTGGGTTTGAGTCCAGTCAAAGGCATATACCTGGTTAGGGGCATACAGGAAGCAACCAATCAATGTGTTTCTCTCACTTCGATATTTCTCTCTGTCTTTCCCTCTTTCTAAAAAAAATCAATAGAAAAAATATCCTCAGGTGAGGATTAAGAAACAAACAAAACAAAAACAAAGCGGAGGTTGTTAGTCAAGTGGCAGCTCTAAGTATCGCACGTGGAAGACATCACCACTAATATCTACATTCTTATTGGTATCAGAGTACAGATGCATCCTACTTTCCTCAGAGTCTCTCCCAATTGGAGCTTTTCTGCATATTGTGCAATTTCTAATTCCAATTAATAAATCCTCTTTCATGAACTTTCTCTCTTCCCATTGCTATCTCTCTATAGGCCTCTGTTCCTACTGCATTCCCCCACCCCATCCCCTTATTCAGCCTAGTTGTGGGATGTTGGTTGATCAAGTATCAGCTTTAATTCCAACATCACCAGCCTTTTTACTATCTCTCTCTTTCCTGCCTACCTTTCTGCATCTTTTTTTTTTTCTCAATGAAGAAATGACCTGATAACAGTTATAGACGTAAACAAGGAAGAAAGAGAAAAATACAAAATTCAAGAGCATTAACTTTCAAATATAATTGAGATTTGCTGATATATTCAAGGTCTCTCTTAAACCTACAAAGCAGCAGATATTCCAATACTGTGTGTTTCCATGAATATATTATTTAGTTTTTCAGACTCTTGCAGAAAAGTCTTAGAAGTCAATATTATTACTCTAAAATTCTTTATGAAAGAAGTTAATACCTTAGTATATCACATAGAGAAACAATTTTCCCTTAAAATGTCATCAGATATAGTAATATTTGGGCAAAAAATAAAAATTGTGGGGAGTGAGGATAGAATAATGCTTCAGGAAGTTGATAAGGGCAAAAATTTTGCCAAAACCTCTATAGATATTTTCTCTGTGTCCTAAATACCTTCTTCTAAGTTTGAAGGTTTTGGATTTTCTGAGACAAAAGTAGTTTTGTTTTTGAAGGATAAAATTAACCGATGCCCTAGTATACTTTGATCTTTATTACCACAACCAATCAAATGTTTTTCCTTCCTGCAGCTGAAGTATTTCAGTTATACTGCAGCTTGAGAATAGCTTACTATACTCCCACCCTAGTGGAAGATGTTTGATCAAGAAAAGGTTGGTTGTAAGTAAATTTAGCAAAGCATTTTCTTCTTAACAAGAATCATCAGTAATAAACCAACCAACCAATTCCATAAGTATTATAATTCTTTTGAATTAAAGATCATGATCATTTACTAAAGTTTCCAATAAGAAGGGTGTTCATAGCTGAGAATTTTATTTCATTAACCAGAGAGAACAGTCACAAATTATTTCATTTTATAAAGTTTGGATAGGAATTATAAAACAATAATCTTTAAAAGAACTCCCATATTGTTAAGATGAGGAAATTAAGAGCCAGAGAAGTTAACTACATTTTATTTATTAACACACAGAATTCTTTATTCCAGTTTTTGCAATCAAACAACTTAATTATCAGTAGTGGTGGTGGTAGCGGTGGTAGGGAGTTGGGCGAAAAGCATCAATTTGATGAGTTTTACAAGCCTTTGTTCTGCTTTCCAAAGCAGCCTCTTTGGGGTCATTTCACAGCCATTCTTGCTTTCCCTGACACACAGGAAGAGGAGTTGGGGAGACTCAGATACCTTGATTCACTTCCCTATTAGCTATTTTTTTTGTAAGAAAATTCATGAGGACCCTAAGTGGCTGAAATTGCTGCTTTGCATTCTAGGGTTTCAAATATCCACCGCATTCCAGGCTTCCCATTATCTATTACCTCGGAAATTCAAGATTGGCCATTCTGGGCGAGGTGCCTTAAGGAAATTGCTTTCAGGTCAACCTTGTTTTATAGAAAAGATATTTTCCTGAAGAGTTCTGTGCACACATATGGTTTCAATCAATAGAATCGTATGTTCCATGTACTTGGGAAGCCTGTTTAAAGAATTTTATGATGGATCTTTTTGTAAAGTGGAAAAATCACCTTTCAACATACCCTTTATGTAAATTTAGATTTTCATGAATTATAAGTTTGCTTAAAACACCTGTCCCTGTTCATTTCTATGGAGAGGTTATATGAAACAGCTTCATGGAAAACTAGCTTGCTAGCTTTCTTCTCTCCTTCATGCATTTGTTTTAAAAATATTTATTAGGCATCTCTTCCGTGTCATAGTACTTAGGTGTGGTACTGTACTGGGATACAAAACCAGGCACTACCTCATGGAATTGACATTCTAATAGAGAAGACTGTTACCAAACAAGTATATATATACAGTTGTAAGTTGTGAAAGATATTAAGAGAGACAATGCTAGGATCTTATTGGAAAAGTGCTCAGTGAGGAAATGACATTAAAACTGATACTACAAGGGTGAGAGGTCCAGACAAGCAAAGAAAGGAGGTAAGCCTTGTTGGTGGGAGCACACGCAGAGGACAAGAGGTTGGAAAGGCTTGGTGCATCCCAGGCAGCAACAGAAGGTCAGAGTCGCTGAACGAATGAGAACAGAGCAGATACTTGCACAGGATCCTGAGGGCAAGGAGGGCAAGGACCAGAGTACAGGTCTGAGAGAAGCTCAGAGTTTAGTCTAAGAGTGACAGTAGGTCATTCCTTGGTAATTCAAGGAACAGAGAAGCTAGCCAAGGAGATTTAAAGAGTGTTAGAGGAGAAACCAAGTCATTTTAAGCAGAGATGACACAACGTAATGTACATTTTATTTTAATCTTCACCCGAGATATGTTGAGACACACACACACACACACACACACACACAGAGAGAGAGAGAGAGAGAGAGAGAGAGAGAGAGAGAGAGAGAGAGAGAGAGAGAGAGAGAGAGAGAGAGAGAGAGAGAGAGAGAGAGAGAGAGAGAGAGAGAGAGAGAGATTGGTGATTTGGCAATTGGTAGCCATTCATCAACTTGGCAAGGTTCAGTGGAGAGGTGTGAGCAGAGGCCAAGTGATCTCAACAATGAATGGCAGGTAAGTATAAAATTTTGTGTCTCTGTGTGTATACAACCATTGCTGGTAGGATGGGAGCTAGAGGCAGGGTGGAAAGTTCAAGAAGGACATTTTCAATTTGGCTGATATTGAAGGACTTTTGTTGCTGAGAGAGAAAAAATGTCACAGACTGTGAAAGGTTAGAGATGGAACAGAGAAGAGAATAAAGTTATGTTTTTACTGTGGTAAAATATACATAACAAAATATACCATTTTAATATAATTTTGTGTATATTTTAGTGGCATTAAGTACATATACATTGTAGTATAACCTTGAACCACCATTCTTTACCAGAATATTTTGATCACCCTGTGACTCCAATTCTGTATCCACTCAGTAACTCCCCATTTCCCTTCCCCTAGCCCCTGGTAACCACTAATCTACTTTCTGCCTGAATTTGCCAATTCTAGGTACTTTATGTAAGTGAAATCATGCAATATTCATACTTTGGTGTCTGACTTAACTTACCCTAATATCCTCAAGGTTCATCTATGTTATAGCATGTATCAGTATTTCCTTCTTTCTAGAGGCAGAATGACATTGCATTGCATGTACTTACTATATTTGCTTATCCATTCATCTGTGATGCACATTTGGGTAGGTCCACCTTTTGGCTAATGTGAATAATGCTATCATGACTGCTGGTGTAGGAAAATGTCATTTTTGATATGGGAAGAGGTCAGAGATACACAAAACCTCTGGAGGAACTGGCTATAAGCAGGAGGAGATTCAGAAAAAGAAATGTCTAGGAGAAGAAACTAGTTTGTTTATAGAGTTGTTAAAGGGGAAGCGAAGGTGTTCCCAGGTAATTAATTTAGTAGATAACATGATACAACATGTGTAAGAGAAGTGGGTTCTATCAATAAAATGAGATTTCTTGAAATAAATGAAGAAATCAAAGGAAGTAGAATACATAAGGTGGAAACGAATCCCAGAAAGGGTTACAGAAAAATACCAAAAACAGACCATAACTTATGTTGTGATTTTGCCTAGGTGGGAAGTCCCTGAGCAGCCATCTGGGGAAGTAGAATTCAGTAATGGCTTATTCATTCACTCAATCATACACTGAACAGCCATTACACATCACATGGTTTATATACATATAAGTTAACCATTAATAACGTCAACTCTCAGGTAGTATCTAACTTAACAAAACAAGTCCCAGTATCCTATCATTTTCCATATGATAAAGATTTAAAATACAATTCTGAGTAGTTATCCCGTAATTTCTCAGCAAATATTTTCTTCTGTTTCTCTCCTCGAGTTTTCTAGAAAATGATGACCTTTCCAGATAATTCAAAACCTTTGCAGATTCCTAGGCAGGACGGCAAATGATCCAAATTCACAATATGTATAGCTCCATTCTGGCTTTTTCCACGTCTAGTCTCTCACGTAATTCACTTCGTAGTTCTGCTAAGTACTGTCTACAACTTTCCTCCTAGATCCCATTGAGCTGTTTAGGCAGCTATTAGCATCCATTCTTTTTCCATTTAAAAGCAATCTCTAGCAATGGCTTAAGATGATTAAAAGGTGGGCAAGAAAAAAGTTCAGATAATCTTACTCCAAATTAATGGTGAACTATGAATTTAAGTTCATAGTTGAAACTTTGAAACAGAATGTATTTCCTCCCTCCAGTGGGAGAATACCTTTAGGTGTCCATGACGCATTTGGAAAGGCTATGAGATCCAATCACCATTAACATTAAACTTGGAAATCTATGGAATTATGTCAGACGTGAAAATGCACAAGCCTCATGGTCATGTTTTCTGGAGTTGGATAATGGTTCGTTCTCCCTGTAACTAGCTGACTTACAAACTACACATGATATTGTCTTAGCACTTTATAAATTATACAGTTTGAAATAGCTCAAGCAAAATACGGGAGGAGAGAAGTTCACAGACCTTTGATTGTATTTCCATAGTTTATTCTGAAATTCACCCATAAAAGGTTTCTGTTGTCTGATGTATTCTAAATTGGGTTGTGAATTAGCATGTGCATATGCCAACAAAATTAGCTTCCATGTATTGAAATCTCCTATGGTTTTGTGCACTTCAGCTATTGCTTCTTTCTAAAACGTATGTCACAGAGGTCTTTATTGGTTTACCTCAGATGGTACCCACTGTATTTGAGAGTTAATGCATCTTATAAAAATTCAGTGAAAATTGACCAATTAGAGAGTTTTCCCTCCTTTTGGTGGACACCTAAGGGCCTTGCCTACTTTTATGTTAATACTAGAGGCCTGATGCACAAATTTGTGCTTGGGAGAGGGGGCCTCAGCCCAGCCTGCACCCTCTCCAATCTGGCACTCTTGGGGGGATGTCTGACTGCCAGTTTAGGTCTGATCCCACCTGTTGGATATCCCTCTCACAATCCAGGACTGCTGGCTCCTGACTGCTCACCTGCCTGCCTACCTGATTGCCCATAACTGTCCCCCTTGCTGGCCTGGTTTCCCCTGACTTCCCTCCCCCCGCCCCCCCCCCCCAGCCTAGTTGCCCTTTATTGTACACCCTGCTGGCCTGATTGCCCCAAACTGCCCTCCCCCCACTGGTCTTATTGCCCCATACAGCCTGCTCTTTGGTCGTTTGGTTATCCCTCACTAATCCCCCTGCTGTCCTTGTTGCCCTATATAGCCTGTTCAGTCGTTCCTGTAGTTGTTTTGGTCATGACATTACCTGGCTCTATATATATATATATATCGATTATTGATAGAATAATGAATGAACAAATTTGTGTTTGTTGGAAATCAATCTTGATTAAGCAAGAAATACATTCAATTTTATTTCTAGCCTTACACAGTACCGTATTTTCCGGCGTATAAGACGACTTTTGAAACAAAAAAAAAGCCTGCTCAGATTGGCCAGAGTCAGAGAGGCTGTCTATTAAAAAAAGAAGTGGTGTTGCCTCAGAAGTGGGGGGTAGTCTTATACAGCGAATATAGGCCTAAACCTATGTTTTAACTGTAAAATTAGGGGTCGTTTTATACACCGGAAAATACGATATGTAGGATTGCCATTGTTAATGCTGGTGACTATTCAGGAGGGCAGTGGAATGCTATCACCCACCCTTTTTGCTTTCCCAAACAGAAGTGTTGATTTCAAAACTCCAAGTCTACTCCATGGCCTGTGAAAGGAGACAGGGATTTGCTTCATAGAATGTGTTCACAAGCAACAACTGAGCGATGCTTTTTAGTAACTAAATAACTCAAAAGTCACGTTAACTCTAACTGGGCCAAGCCCTAAAAATAAGATTTCTGATTAATATTTTAATTTCTGGTATATGGCTTAGACATTTATTTGGGATATGTTTTTATGTTTCCGAGATGAAGACAAACTATATGAAAATGATAAACATGTTTAATCCCAGTGACATCTTTGTCTACCACTTCCTTTGAGGCCAACCTTCCCGCTTATCCTAAAAGTACTACTTTCCTCTGGGCTGTTTCTAATTCCAGGATGTGACTCCTAAAT
Source organism: Pipistrellus hanaki (assembly GCF_964339955.1). Classification (NCBI taxonomy): domain Eukaryota; kingdom Metazoa; phylum Chordata; class Mammalia; order Chiroptera; family Vespertilionidae; genus Pipistrellus; species Pipistrellus hanaki. The sequence goes on along the minus strand of NC_140510.1, from coordinate 76,646,507 downwards.
TGGTGGTCATGGCAACTCTTCATTCCAAGCAAGAAATCTTCAGATCTCAAATAGGTTGATGTTTGTTTTGGGGATTAAAAAGCAGAGAGACCCTATAACACTCTTAAGATTTTTCCCTAAGCGGATAAAACACCTGCTGGGTAGAGTCTTAGGCAGCCCACAGGCTCAATTCAAGTGACTGGGAATCCTTGAGCTAATTTGCCTTTCCTGACTGAGGAGCTAGGAAACACGCAAATTTGGAAATACTGAATACATTTATATATATATATATATATATATATATATATATATATATATATATGAATATATATGTGTGTGTGTGTGTGTGTGTGTGTGTGTGTGTGTTTGAAAAAACATGTTATAGATTTTTTAGATAGGTAGAAAGAGATAAAAATATCAATTATGAGAATCATCGATCAATCGGTTACTTTCTGCATGGCCCCCTACTAAGGATCGAGCCTGCAACCCGGATATGTGCCCTTGATCAGAAATCGAACTACGACCTCCTGGTTCATAGGTCGATGTTCAAACCCTGAGTCATACTGGCTGTGCTGGCCAGTTACTTTTGATGAGTTTTTCTTTTTGTAGCAAATGAAAACTCTCTCTGAGATTATTCAAGCATCATTCTGTTAGGAAAAAGAGGGGAAAGTATAAAAAAGAGGCCAGAAATAAAAATAAGCCTGAATGAGTGAGCAAGAAAGATAAAGATACTAATAAGATATGATTTTCAGATCCACACGGGGACTATAAAAGCGTATTAGCTGTCACTATCACACCGGGTTTTAAGTTATTCTACCCTCTGCTTTCCAGAAGGAGAAACCCTCATCAGGAGCACCGTGAACTTGATTAATCGCTTTCATAAGCTCATGCTGGCTCTGAGACATCGTAGGCAAGAGTCTCAGTGATGCAGACTAAATGCTTAGGATTTCTGGGAAATATATTTAACAGGAGCATTAAAGAAATAGATCCTTTTTTTGCATTCTTATGCTTTCTTACTGGTTAGATAGGCTTTTCTTTTTATTATATGTTTACTTATTTCAAAGCGGGAGACACGTGGCTTCTTCCTTTTTCTTCCTATTGCCTTTAAATGGGTCTGGGAGCATCTCTGAAGACTGCTGGAGTGCGCAGGTGTGACCCAAGGCCTGTCCATTAAACCCCAATACTGAGACACACAGACCACACGCTGGAGTTCCGACCATGGCCAACAGCCAGATAGCCCTTCTCATTCTCCCACCCAGGGCATCCCTCCTCCCTCTTTCCTTCCGTTTTCTCTCCCTCCTTTGCACCAGAAACCCCAAAACAAAGAAAGAGTGTTCTGAGACCAAATCACACCTCATGTCTAAACATTTTCTACCAACTGTGGGAGGTTCCCGCAATGCAAGGGCTTTCCTCTGATCACCCTGCTGGGCTCCTCCCACACTGACCAGATTCATCCTGCGTAAGGAAATCCGGCCTGCACCGCAGGAAACAGCTCTGAGGTTCATTCACTGGCAGGTGATGCCACTTCAGCAAAGGGCCTGGGAAGGGAAAAACTGACTGACTCATGTCAATGAAATTAACCCCAGGGAGGGCTAACCAAAAGTGCTGGCGGCCTCATGTACTCGTATAGTCTATGATTAAAATGTCAAATAGAACTTACATTCTAACATCACCAATGAACATACATGTGGTTTGTATAAAATCCATTACCAGAAAAAATGAGGGTGCCCTTAATGTGTTACATATAAAGAACAAAATGACTGAATTTTGGGGCGAGAGGAGTGGACAATGACTACTCAAAGGACCATTTTAAAGGAAATCCTGGATGTTACCTCTCCATCTTCAGAGGTTCAGATAACAGGGCTCATTTTCTCAGAAATTCATATGCACTGGATAAGAATAAAATGATTGAGCTCCCGATCCAGTCTAATGGGAGTAAAACTTATCTTTATAGCTCTGATTAAACAAAAAAAAAAATGATCACTTCTTTGATGCCCAAATTAGCATCTTTTCTCTAGCATACTGAATTAATTAGTTGTGTGACAAAAGAATTAGTCCATGTAGGATCAAAGCTGAAATCATATTTATCTGAAATTTAAAATTAAGAACACAGCATTAACCCTCTATAGCTCATGTAATCTTCTTTTATGTTCCGTATATTCTAAACCTTCTGCATGTCACATAAAGTATAACTTGGGCTTTAAAAATATTTTTTTCTTTTTAATATATAAAATATTCCTCAAAAAGACAATGAGAACATAACAGATTTTTTTCCCCCTGGGGGTGGAAAACTTTTCCATTGTGCCATAAAAGTCTTAAATTAGGTGGCTCTCCCCCCACCCCCAAAGATTTATTGTACAAGTACAAAAGAAGCAAAGTAATTAATGCATGTTAGAGCTGGTAAGAGAACCTTAAAGAATAGAAAAGAGTTATTATATTGATTTTCAATAAGTGATACTAAGTTTGAAATTGTTCTTAAAAGGTGGAAGCTCTCTTAACTGGGCTTTTTCCTGTAGAAGAAAAAGCAATTTTGAATAAGGGAGAATTGTTGGAGGTTAATTTCTGGATGTTTCCATTTGCTAGAACTCACATTGAAAGGTGTTTACTTTTTTTTTCTTTCATGTGCATAACATTTTTCCTATACAGAACAAACTTGGTAGGCATATATATCTTTATTCAGGATAGGATGGAGAATGGATTCAGGGAAGGTTACAGAAAGGAGGAGGGCTTGTGCTAATATTACCGGCTGTATCTGGAATAGGTACTATTTTAACCATTGCTTCAGCATGAGCTCTTCAAGGACTAGGGCTGAGTCTCTATATGTTTTCTTGTTTACACCTTCACGCATTCCTTTAACAAATACTCATTGAGTACCTACTTTGTGCCAGATTCTCTATTCGATGCTGAGGATATAAGTAAATTCGTCAAATATGGTCTGTACTCTCATTCTTAGTGCCTAATACACAGTAAAAACTGAACAACTATTGCAGAGCCGAAATACAGATAAAGTCTGGATTTTGCTTGTCTGAATATTGCTTGTCTCCTTTTTTCTTTTCTTTTTTAAATAGATTTTATTGATTTTTTTTTTTTTACAGAGAGGAAGGGAGAGAAAGGGATAGAGAGTTAGAAACATCGATGAGAGAGAAACATGGATTAGCTGCCTCTTGCACACCTCCTACCGGGGATGTACCCACAACCAAGGTACATGCCCTTGACCAGAATAGAACCTGGGACCTCTCAGTCCGCAGGCAGACGCTCTATCCACTGAGCCAAACCAGTTTTGGCTTGTCTCCATTTTTTATAGCCTCTAAACTAGAAGGAGGACCCAGTGGTTCTTCATAAATCAGCAAGTTATCCCCCTACAAAGCTCCCAAGCTGGAAAACACTTTCCCTATAAACACGCCAATCACCATCTTAGCTCATTTTAGGCATGAGAGCTCCAAGGTAGGCACAGCCTGGATGTCTATCGTCAGCCACAGCAAGATGAAACGGGGGACAGATTGTGACTCACCAGGAAAGGCAATGGGCAGGAGACCTGGCTATCTAAGCAACATGGGCCCTGAGTCGCTTTAGGCTCCTATCTCTGATGGCCAGTTCTTTCATGTTGTACCAACACCTTTTTTTTAAGAACACCATGCCAAGTTCTAAAATGAGATGTAAACCCCAAGCCATCATTAAAGATGATTAATCGGCAAGATGTCACCTAGAAACAAAAACATGATGTCTATCTCGTACTCAGACCTTTAATTTCAGCTTCAGAAATTATGGCCTCTTTAATCTTAGGTTTCAAATAAAGATATGTGTGAGGTAGTTGCTAGGTTCTCATTTTCTGGAGTTTTAACACTGCTTATCTTTGTCATTAGTTCATCCTGTCTTTAACAAAATTCCAAATAATAACAACCTCCATCTGTGCCCCTTAATAAAAGAGTTCTTTTAGGAAAAAGAGGTTATTAAAAAAAATTGAGCTGTAACTTAGTTTATAAGGCAAAGGGTCAGGTTTCAATATTTTTAAGTTAACTAATATCCTTTTTATTCTATAAGTCCCTTAAGAGTAGGTCATAAAACTGAATTGATTCTCAACTATGCATGGGCTGATAAGAAAAATAAAATCTATCATGAGTGTCTCAAGAGAAACTGTACATAACACTTGGATTCATCTAGGGCACAAAAGTCACAGGTGTCATGAAATTTTTCAAATCTGTATTTCTTGCAAGAGTCTCTACTTCATTTTTTTTTTTCAAAATCTAGAAACTCCTTTCCTCTAGGTATATTTGAGCTTGAAAACTTGGGACCCACCCATGGGTTGCCAAATTCAAAATGAGGTGTAATTTGTTATTTTAAATAGAATTTCTATTTATTCATTAAGTCACACAGTAAGGATTGTAGGCATCCTCCAGGTCCCAGAACACCTAACCCTGAGGAGCTCTGCCTAAGGGACAGTCAGTCAAGGGCCATTGAGCAAACAACTTTTCCTTTTTCCAGAGGGGCAGGACAAAAGACAGGAATCTTCTACATAGGAACAGGTGTCCCATGGGATTGTAATATCATTTTATAAAAATGGATATAATCTCATTCTCAGCCATATAATATCACTAAAAAAAGTATATCAGGATTAAACAATAACAGCAATTTAATTTCTGACAAGGTTTTCTAATCACTTATAATTCAGAAAGAGCTATTACTAGTAACACACAATCATAAAAAATATGCTTTCACCTAGAAATGTGTAGCAGCTTAGCACACTGATGATTTACAATTTGACCAAAGAAATCAGAAATTGATTTATAGTCTGTCCAAAGCATCAGGCTCTTATTTGCTTGTCCACTAGACTGTGAAACTACTATTCTGCTATGTAAGTATATTTTCTTGTTCCTCTCTTTCCAGTACCAAAGGCTAATTTTTCTTTTCTTCAATATCACAGATGAATAATTCCCCCCGATTCCTGATACCATTCTACAGTTCAAAATGGCTGCCATAGTCCTCACAGAATCATGAAAGAAACCAATGCTAGGAATTTTGTGTATATGTAATTAAATACACAATTCTATAAAGCACATATTTAAATAAATCAGAGGTCTAATCCTCTGAGTAGACCATTCCACATGGACTTTTTGGTGAGCATATCTTTAAAAAAAAGTCAGCGATTCAACCAAGTAAATTAGCCCAAGGGTGTTTCCTTATCTCTGTGTATATTTTAAAATATTAAATCCATTTAGACAGCCTCACCTACAAGGAATTATATTGGAAATGCTACTTTTGCCCAACGATGTTTTTTCTCAGATGACAGAGGTGTCTCAGAATCTGCCCATATTTCGGAAAGGCTTTGGACGGCCGGTGCAGGGACCACCAGCAGCGGCACTCGATGGTGCTGGGTTGGCAACCATCACCCAGCACATCTGCAACCCGTATTTGGCTTTGGATTTAATGCTTCTGGTCTCTCCAGGTTTAGCATTTCTAAACGTCACCACCTAATATTGAAGCAGCTTCCAATAACTCATCCTTTTCACAAGCATTACAGTCATATTTGATTCTGTAGAAACCCACAGTATTTGTGTTTTTCATTTTGGAAGGTTATTTGGAAACCCGGGCCAATGTATTATTTCAAGTGTGACTGAGCTGTTGTCATTCATTTTACACCAACCCTAGGGCTTGGTAGGTCCCATCCTATTGAGCCCTGTGGGCTCATGAATCTTGCCAATCCAGTGAAGTAAGAATCAGTTTGGATAGAAGAACAATAGATCCAACCATTATCTCAGTTCTATAAATGTAATATTTGAAAGCATTAATAACAAAGAAAGAAGAACTGGAATAATGTGCAATTTGTTAAGGAAAGCCAGAGCTTGACATGATTTATATAAGTTTAACAAGTTAAGGGGAGGAGAGGTAGGTCTAAGATGGTCACATTAATAGACAAAAATATCAGAAGATTCATGAATAGTAATCCTAAAGCAATTAATTAATATGTTTCATCTAAAAATAATGGCTATTGGACAAACCAAAATTTTAAAGGTGATCCATAAGTGCTTTGAAATGTAAAATGCTATTAATAACCTATCATGTAATATATAAAACCATAGCTTGTTTATTTATTTATTTATTTGATTTACATTGGATTTTGGTATAAAATATGCATATTACATATCAATTTTTACAGGCACCGATATATATATATATATATATATATATATATATATATATATATATATATTTTTTTTTTAATATTTTATTGATTTTTCACAGAGAGGAAGAGAGAGGGATAGAGAGTTAGAAACATTGATGAGAGTGAATCATCGATCAGCTGCCTCTTGCACACCCACTACTGGGGATGTGCCCGCAAACAAGGTACATGCCCTTGACCAGAATTGAACCTGGGACCTTTCAGTCCGCAGGCCGACGCTCTATCCACTGAGCCAAACCGGTCCTGGCAGTACCAATATATTTTAAAAGTAAGTTTGTTCAATGTATATTTTTGAAATGTTACTTATTTAAATTATCTCTCTAAAATATCCCATTTGCATTTTTAGCTATAAAGAGAGTTGTATGCAAAGTGTTCTGATTGGTTCAAAAATTGTGGAATTGTAGAAAGTTGTGGAAGGTCAGAGGGATCTTTGCCATCATAGTTATGCAACCCTCTCAAAGCTCAGAAAGTCTACTGAATAGCCTAAAGTCCTTGGTAGTTGGGACCAAACAGGGACTTGAATCCTTCAATTCATTACAAAGTCTTTCCATCCCGTGATGTTCCTCCATTGTTTGTACATATGTTATGAATTATTCACCAAAAATTCCGAATCCTTAGAAAAGAATCCTATTCAATAAAATGTAGGTTTTGAGGTATGCTTTTTTTTTTTTTTTAAGTTTGAATTGCCCATAAATGCAATTAGTTGTAATGACAAAGTCCTATTTAGTAACTACGTGGCCAAATACAACATGCCAACCAATGTGAGGGCTTGATAACTTTCCCATTATCTTAAGCTCCCTTGTTCACTGACATCCTCACCCTTGCCCACAGACAGACACTTAATATATGCCAGCTGATTTGGTCAGATTACTAAGAAACAATTACTTATTATTTAGCTCAGTTGGCTAGAACACTGTGGTAATGGGGTTGAGGTCATGGGTTGGCTCCCCTGTGTGGGCCAGTTAACTTGGACCTATTCCATAACCACAGGGTCTACCACCAACGCAGACAGTCTTACAAATACGTGCCAGTGGTCAAAAGGGCACTTGCCAAGAATGTGTGGATGGAGCAGCATAAATCCATCAATTCTCCCAGAAAAACAGCTCACTGTCAGTTTTGTCGAACACATGTGGGTTAATAGCAACATTTTCACAGGTGAAAGGCAGAACACAGTTCCAGAGTTTGTAACACTGCAGAACTGCAAGCGTGGAGTTCAAAACAAACTTTAAGGAAACAGGAAAGCCTCTTGTGAAACTTAAACTTGAAATTTACAGGAAAAGTTTTCAACACAAACCAATGATTTCTACCAGTTTAAAAAAAAAGTTAGCAAATTTTGTCCATCTTTGTGAAATATCTTGATTTTTAAATATTGGCTCATTTTTAATTAAAAAATAATAATCTATGGCCCAAGCATAACATATCTGTGAACCAGATTCAGGCTGTGGTCCCCCAGTTTGCAAACATTGGTAATATATCTAGATACCTATATATTTATATCCATGTTATGTTTATATGCATTTTCATGACTGTAGCCACCTGAAATAAGTATAATTGATTGATATTTCCATTGATCCATGCCTACTGCTTAGCTCTTGGCTATTGTTGAACTGTCATCCCCTAAACAAGGATGTGCCACTTTTATATCATACCATTAGGTACTGAAAACAAAAGTTATTGTGGATTGAAATTGTTGGTGACCACCTTGTAGAAGAGAGAGGATCACCCAGATCTCTAAAACTCAGCCCTATATTTTTGAATGCCAAAACAGTTATGGGTGTTTTCTTCAGAAAGCCCTTTATAGAAATTTATAAATCAGTAGGGATAGAATAGTCAATTCTGCATAATAACACAGTTTAGACTTTGTATCCAAAGTTTAAAAAAAACTGAAATAAAACTTTTCTTCTTCTTCAAGGTTTCACACTACAGAGGGATCTTTTCAAACTCAGTCAAACCTGCCCTTCCTTAGGTAACAAAATAGAGAGGGAGAAGTACATTCCCATTTCTCACCAATGCAGGCCACAGTGATTCAGGAAAGGAAGGTACATGATGAAAACACAAAAAGTACTAGAAAAAAATTACTGGGGTCTAGCTGTTGATAAGTCAAAGATACATAATCCCTACTCAGATCTACTTTACTGGAATGCAATCAATTCTCAGTGACACGAAGGCTTTTTATCCTCCATGTAGATCACCCACAGCCTGTGCTTCCCCTTTCTCTCCATCTTTCTGTTTTTATGGCCACCTGAGGACTCATTAGTGCTTCCACCAGAGGATGAGTAAAGGAAGGCAAAAGACATAAAACTGAAAATGAGTCAATTCTGCTACCTTTAAGTAGTTGGGGAAGAAGTAGCTATTACAAGGCTTGTATTTTACGCGAAGATATCAATTATCGATACTCTCCCTCTCAATCTTACCAAAAAACAATAAAGCTTGGTTCTAACCCTCATTGGAATGTTAAAGTGATTGATGTTTGTGGAAAATCACCAAAATAAATAAGATGAAATGATTCACACTTTGTGCTAAAGGAAGATAAAACAACAACATACGTTCAAAGTCACAGTTTCACAGTCCCAAGGAGCGTCAGTTCAGTGGCAATTTTATGAATATACTTATTAGATGCCTGGACAGAGATCACACAGTATGTCAAGGGAAGGCAGGACAGCATCCACCCAGTGGAATGCTACTCACACAACAACACAGATGAACCTCAAGTGCATTGTGTTAAATGAAAGAAGCCAGACCCAAAAGGCTACCTATTGTTTGATCCTATTTACGGCATAGGCATATTGGAAAAGGTGGAACTTTGGAAAGCAGATCCATGATTCTCAAGAATGGAGGGGAGAGTTTGTGGTACGGAAACTATTTTACATCATAACTGTGGAGATACGACTCTTTGTATTTATCCAAACCCCGAAAACTGTATACAACAAAGAGTGACTTTTTCTGTGCACTGTCTTAGCCAACAGGTGGGGTTAGGGGACCCCAAGTAGAAATACAGCTATAAGAAATGAACGTAATTATATTACAAATAACTAACATAATCACATTGAAGGGCCTGGAAATAAAAGAACTAGCTTAAGTAACATTGAAAAACAGTATTTTTACTGGCTGCAATAGAGACAAAAAGAATTATACACAAATATTTTACTCTAGTTAGTACAAGACTAGGAGTTAGCAATTTTGAAACAACTTTAGGTGAATACTAAGAGGGTGGACAAGGAAATAAATATATTGTAGATAATAACTGCCAGCTTTTCTCACTGTATGAAAAGAAATCAGCAATGAGGAAAGAGGGAAGGTTGTAACAAACATTGTGAATTGGTAGTATCAGCATAAACTCAGTTTTTAAACGCATACACAGATTCAGAAATATAGGTGTGTATGGATGTACAGGTTAGTATCTATAGTAATAAAAGTGGAATATGATAATTAGAACAGATGTCCTTCTGAATGACCTTCTGGAAGAAGCCAGGGTTGTGAGGAAAGCCAGAGGGAAGCCAGTGCTGGCAGCTGGGGGAAGGAAGGCCGGCTCTTGCATGAATTTCGTGCATCGGGCCTCTGGTTAGCATATAAATTTCTAAGTCCTGTTTGCTGCGAGGGTCTAGAATCAATGGTTCCAGCAATGAGTACTTCTAACTCAGATCCTGGTTTTTTAATAGAAGTCTTAATAAAAGGAATTGGGTCTACTAGGAAAGTGGTTGAGCCAAAACCAGTTTGGATCAGCGGTAGAGCATCGGTCCCGGGGTTCGATTCCGGTCGAGGGCATGTATGTTGGTTGCGGGCACATCTCCGGTAGGGGGTGTGCAAGAGGCAGCTGGTCGATGTTTCTCTCTCATCGATGTTTCTAGCTCTCTATCTCTCTCCCTTCCTCTCTGTAAAAAATCAATAAAATATATTGGAAAAAAAAAAGAAAAAAAAGAAAGCAGTTGATTTCCTAGCGGCAAGGAAAATATGAGATCATCCTGGAATACCACATAGAGTCAAAAAGTAAGAAAATTCTCAAAAAATCTTGACAAAGCATAAGGGAAGAGGAGCGACTCTGAAAGAGTTCCCAATAGCCAGAGCTAGGATAATTTGACCAACAAAATCATGATAGGACTGGATTATAACCCATGGAACAAAATAAACTTACTATAATGATATAAATATTGCATAAGTAAATTGCTGGTGGAGAATTTCAAGTAGTGAGTGTAGAAGGAATAAATAAAATAAAAATGATTATTGGAATAACAGCAATAATACCTGCCCACGAGATCCACTCATAGATGCTAACATTAGTGGGAGAAAGTATTGAGGAGGATTAGGATATTTGCATAGTCTCAGAATATCTCCCCCAAGGTGTGTGTTGATTACAAAGGGGAAAATAGGAACTTCGCAGTGAAGAAACCAAATAGCTACCACTTTAATGACATGAGCAAGATTAGCATCACCAGACCTAAAACATATCGACTTCCTGTGCCCCTTCAGAAGGGCACGTCACTTCTGTGGGATGCTGGCCAAAAATACACACCCTCAATCTCATCATGGCAAGTCATCAGTAAACTCAAATTGCAGGATGTTCTACAAGTCACTGACTCAAACCCTTCCCGGAGCCACGGTCCTGCAGAAACAAGGGCAGACTTGTCCCAGAGCACAGGGGACCAAGGAGGCAGAGTAATGTGGAATCCTGGGTTGGATCTTGAAACAGAAAAAGAACATGAATGGAAAAACTGGTGAGATACACATAGGTTTGTAATTTAGTTAATAATTTTGTACCAGTGTCAATGTGTTAACTTTTTATGTGTGCTATATTTATGCACTATCTTAACATTAGAGAAAGTTGGGTGAAAGGTATATGGGAACTCTAAGTCTAAAATTATTTCAAAATAAGGAGTTGCAGAAGGAAAAGTATAAAAATAATTAGGAAAGGTTGAAGACAGAAATATATATATATATATATATATATATATATATATATATATATATATATATATATATTATTGATTTCAGAGAGAGGAAGAAAGAGAGAGAGAAACATCAGTGATCAGAATCATTGATCGGCTGCCTCCTACACACCCCCTACGGGGATCGAGCCCGCAACACAGGCGTGTGCCCTGACAAGAATCGAACCCTGATTTAGGCTGTGTGTGCTGAGCAGACCTGGGATGGGTGACTTGATTTTGACTGTTAATGACGGAGGAAAGACAAATGTTAATAGTATCTGCAATTAAAAAAAATTTTTGAATTCTATGTGTACATTCTGCCACAGAAAAATAAACATCTACACACACTTTTTAAAAGTAAAATGATTTAAATATGAGTTCTCAGTTTAATGCCTGCAAAATTAAATCATGTATGGGGCCATAATTTATTTATTTTTCTTTGCCAATGACTAGGATGTGACACAGACAGGAAGTACTCAGGGTATGAAATGATGGAGGAGGCATTTGTGAAAGTATATATTTTTTTTTTTTTTTATATCAAAATTCTTTAATAAGAATTAAAACTATAGTTTTATTTATTTTATGAAATTGGTAAGGCAGTCCATTTTGTATAAAAGGTCTTTACATATTTTATGTCTTCTGATTATCAAACAATAATCAAAATTATTACCTAATTTTGTAGCAGGTAATATAACTTTATATTTTGTTTTTCTCCATTTTGGAAAACCTTATACAACTTTTCTTTTCTTTTTTTTTTTTTTTTTATTTTATTTTTATTTTTTATTTATTTTTTTCATATTTATTTTAATATATTTTATTGATTTTTTTTTTACCCCCTCCCTCCCTCCCACACATCCCCTCCCTCCCCAGAGTTTTGTGTCCATTGGTTGCACTTATATGCATGTATACAAGTCCTTCGGTTGATCTATTATCTCCCCCAGATCTTCCTCCCGTCCCCACTGTAACTTGACAGTCTACTTGTTGATATACTGTCTCTATATCTATCTTATGGTTCACCAGTTTATAATGTTCTTTATTATCCACAAATGAGTGAGGTCATGTGGTGTTTCTCTTTCATTGATTGGCTTATTTCACTCAGCATGATGTTCTCCAATTCCATCCAGGATGCTGCAAATGATGAGAAATCCTTCTTTTTTATGGCAGCATAGTATTCCATTGTGTAGATGTACCATAGTTTTTGGATCCAATCATCTGCTGACGGACACTTAGGCTGTTTCCAAATTCTGGCTATTGTAGATTGTGCTGCTATGAACATAGGGGTGCATATATCCTTTCTGATTGGTGTTTCTAGTTTCTTGGGATATATTCCTAGAAGTGGGATTACTGGGTCAAATGGGAGTTCCATTTTCAGTTTTTTGAGGAAACTCCACACTGTTCTCCACAGTGGCTGCACCAGTCTACATTCCCACCAGCAGTGCACGAGGGTTCCTTTTTCTCCGCAACCTCGCCAACACTTGTCGTTTGTTGATTTGTTGATGTTGGCCATTCTGACAGGTGTGAGATGGTACCGCATTGTTGTTTTGATTTGCATCTCTCGGATAATTAGTGACTTTGAGCATGTTTTCATGTGCTTTTTGGCCTTCCTTCTGTCTTCTTTTGAAAATATTCTATTTAGGTCCATTGCCCATTTTTTAATTGGATCATTCATCTTCCTTTTATTTAGTTGTATAAGCTGTTTGTAGATGTTGGAGATTAAACCTTTATCAGTGGTAACATTTGCAAATATGTTCTCCCACACAGTGGGCTTTCTTGTTGTTTTGTTGATGGTTTCTTTTGCTGTAAAAAAGCTTTTTATTTTGATGTAGTCCCATTTGTTTATTTTCTCTTTAGCTTCCATTGCACTAGGGGCAGTATCAGTGAAGAAGTTCTTTTGGCATACGTCTGAGATTTTGTTGCCTGTGGATGCTTCAAGTATTTTTATGGTTTCCCGTCTGATGTTTAAGTCCTGTATCCATTTTGAGTTTATTTTTGTGTATGGTGTAAGTTGGTGATCTAGTTTCATTCTTTTGCATGTATCTGTCCAATTTTCCCAACACCATTTATTGAAGAGACTGTCTTGACTCCATTGTATATTAGTGCCTCCTTTGTCAAATATTAATTGAGCATAGTGATTTGGGTTGATATCTGGGTTCTCGATTCGATTCCATTGATCTATATGTCTGTTTTTGTGCCAGTACCAGGCTGTTTTGAGAACAGTGGCTTTGTAATACAGTTTGAAGTCTGGTATTGAGATACCTCCTACTTTACTCTTCTTTCTCAGGATTGCTGTGGCTATTCGGGGTCTTTTATTGTTCCAAATGAACTTTTGGAGAGTTCTTTCTAGGTCAGTGAAATATGCCGTTGGTATTTTAATGGGGAGTGCATTGAACTTATAGATTGCTTTAGGAAGTATGGACATTTTGATGATGTTGATTCTACCAATCCATGAACATGGTATGTTCTTCCATCTGTTTATATCTTCCTCTATTTCTTTTTTCAGTGTCGTGTAGTTTTCCGCATATAGGTCCTTTACTTCCTTAGTTAAGTTTATTCCTAGGTATCTTAATTTTTTTGGTGCGATCGTAAATGGAATTGCTTTTTTAGTCTCTGTTTCTATAAACTCACTGTTGGTGTATAGAAATGCCATAGATTTCTTGGTGTTAATTTTGTATCCTGCTACATTGCCAAATTCATTTATTAAGCCAATTAGTTTTTTAATGGAGTCTTTTGGGTTTTTTATATACAATATCATGTCGTCTGCAAATAAGGATAACTTTACTTCTTCTTTTCCAATTTGGATGCCTTTTATTTCCTCCTCTTGTCTAATTGCAATGGCTAGTACTTCCAGTACTATGTCAAAGAGGAGTGGCGATAGTGGGCATCCCTGTCTTGTTCCTGTTCTTAGAGGGAATGGTTTTAGTTTTTGCCCATTGAGTATGATGTTTGCTGTGGGTTTATCATATATAGCTTTTATTACGTTGAGGTATGATCCTTGTACTCCCACCTTGTTAAGAGTTTTTATCAGGAAAGGGTGTTGGATTTTATCAAATGCTTTTTCTGCATCAATTGATATGACTATATGATTTTTATCTTTCAACTTGTTTATGTGATGTATCACGTTTATTGATTTGCGGATATTGTACCAACCTTGCATTCCTGGTATAAATCCTACTTGGTCATGGTGTATGATCTTTGTGATGCTCTGCTGGAGCCGATTTGCTAGAATTTTGTTGAGGATTTTGGCATCTATGTTCATGAGGGATATTGGCCTGTAATTCTCTTTCATTGAGTTGTCTTTATCGGGTTTTGGTATTAGGGTGATGCTGGCTTCATAGAAGGAGTTTGGAAGTGTTCCTTCCTCTTGAATTTTTTGGAATAGTCTGAGGAGGATAGGTTTTAGTTCTTCCTTGAATGTTTGGTAAAACTCTCCTGTGAAGCCATCTGGCCCTGGGCTTTTGTTTGCTGGAAGCTTTTTGATGACTGTTTCAATTTCTTCCCAAGTCACTGGTCTATTGAGATTTTTAGATTCTTCCTGATTGAGTTTTGGAAGTTTGTATTTTTCTAGGAATATGTCCATTTCCTCCAGGTTGTTCAGTTTGTTGGAATAGAGTTGTTCGTAGTATTTTGTAACAATCCGTTGTATTTCGGTGGGGTCTGTTGTTATTTCACCTCTTTCATTTCTGATTTTGTTTATTTGGGTCCTCTCTCTTTGTTTCTTGGTTAGCCTGGCTAGAGGTCCATCTATCTTGTTTATTCTTTCAAAGAACCAGCTCTTGGTTTTGTTGATCTTATGTATTGTTTTTTTGGTCTCTATGTCGTTTATCTCTGCTCTGATTTTTGTTATTTCCTTCCTTCTGCTTACACTGGGTTTTTCTTGTTGCTCCTTTTCTAACTCTTTGAATTGTAGAGTTAGATCATCTGTTACTATTTTTTCTAGTTTTTTGCAATAGGCTTGTAAGGATATGAACTTCCCTCTCAAAACTGCTTTTGCTGTGTCCCAAAGATTTTGGATTGTTGTGCTTTCATTGTCATTTGTTTCCAGGATGTTTTTAATTTCTTCCTTGATTTCTCTGGTAACCCAGTCCTTGTTTAATAGCAAGCTGTTTAGTCTCCATGTGTTTGATTTCTTTGGATTATTTTTATTGTAGTTAATTTCCAGTTTTATGCCATTATGGTCTGAGAAGATACTTGATATGATTTCTATCTTCTTGAATTTGAAGAGACTTTGCCTATGTCCCAAAATGTGGTCTATCTTTGAGAATGTCCCATGTGCACTTGAGAAGAATGTATATTCTGTGGCTTTGGGGTGGAGTGTCCTGAAGATGTCAATTAATTCCATCTGGTCTAGTGAGTCATTTAGGATTGATATTTCTTTGCTGATTTTTTGTTTAGATGATTTGTCGAAGGGTGACAGTGGGGTATTAAGATCTCCTACTATGATTGTATTGCTATTAATCTCTCCCTTAATGTCCTCTAGCAGTTTTTTAATGTATTTGGTTGCTCCTGTATTGGGTGCATATATATTTACCAGGGTTATTTCTTCTTGTTGGATTGTTCCCTTTAGTATTATGAAGTGGCCTTCATTATCTCTTGTTATGTCCTTCACTCTGAGATCTAATTTGTCAGATATAAGTATTGCTACCCCAGCTTTTTTTTCATTTCCATTTGCCTGGAAAACTTTTTTCCATCCCTTCACCCTCAGTCTGTGTGCATCTCTTTTTCTGAGGTGGGTTTCTTGTAGACAACAGATGTATGGGTCTTGTTTTCTTATCCAATCTGTTACCCTATGTCTTTTGATTGGAGCATTTAATCCATTTACATTTAAGGTTATTATTGATAGGTACTCATTTGACGCCATTTTTATTCTATACCCGTGTTCCTTCTTCACTTCTTATTTCTTTATTTTTACAGTAGACCCTTTAGCATTTCTTGCATTGCTGGTTTGGTGGAGATAAATTCCTTCAGTCTTTTTTTGTCTGTGAAGCTCCTGATTTCCCCTTCAATTTTGATTGATAGCCTTGCTGGGTACAGTATTCTTGGATTCAGACCCTTCCTTTGCATGACTTTGTATATTTCATCCCATTCCCTTCTGGCCTGATAAGTTTCTGTTGAGAAATCAGTTGCTAGTCTGATGGGGGTTCCTTTGTATGTAACTTTCTGTCTCTCTCTGGCTGCTTTTAAGATTCTTACTTTGTCGTTGTTGTTTGCCAATTTAATTATAATGTGCCTTGGAGTCTGTCTTCTGGGATTCATTTTGCTTGGGACTCTGCGGGCATCTTGGATTTGTGTGGTTTTTTTCTTTTCTATTTCAGGAAAGTTTTCTGTCATTATTTCTTGAAATACTGAAAGTATATTTTTAAATAGCAATATAAGACAATAGCTGGTGCCTTCCCTTCGCCAGTACACCTGTTAAAATCAGATGCTGTTTGCTTAAAAAATTAAAAATCCAACAATAACATTAGACTTCACTGTAACCTTTGACTTCGGGTATATGTTCTAGAATCATCCCTGAAGGGTCAGCTTGCACACATACATTTCACTGAATAACATTTTCCAAAGGCTTAGGTTTCCCAGAGACCACTTCATGAAGCGCTGGGAGGAGGACTATGTCTGCCTGTCCATACAGCAGCTATACATTACCGCTGCGTTTGGTGGTCTCTGCGTTTTTGGTGGTGGCAGGGATTTGAAGCGAAACCAGAGGCCGTTCAATGAGTTTGAAGTGAACTAGCTGAATTATGGAGCCTTTGAGAACGACCATTGCTCACATACTTCAAATTCACCACAATTTTTCAATCAAAGTCTGTGAGAATCAGCACTTCGCCTCGCAAACGCCCCTCCGTAGCTTTTCTCTGCTGCTTTTCCATGGCTTCCTGCCTCCAGGCTTGGAAGGGACCTGCTTAGCTGCAGCCCATCAGCAGCTGCCTCAGAAGTTCCCAGACATGGCTCTCTCACTGTTTTTCTTTTCTTTTCTTTTCTTCTTTTTTTTTAAATTATGTCTCTTTTCTGCTAACTCCTGTCCTCCGAGCCCTCGCAAACTGTGCTCCTGAGCAGTGCACCTGTGAGCTCTGGAGACAGGAAAACATGGAACTCCCTTCTGGCTTCTCCTCTCTGAATGTGAGCACGTCAGCCCTGGGACTTCTTAGGTAAAATGAAGAAAAGTTAAACCTTGGTTTGAACCCTCCCTTCTTTTGCCCTTCCATTCTCTTCCCTAAGGAAGGGTGCTCTCTCCAGGTACCCCAATGGGCTCCAGTCTCTTCAAACAGCCTGCTCCCAACTCTTAACTCTGTGACAGTATTCCCCAAATTTCTCCAATCGCAAAGAGCTTATTTAAAAAGCGGCTTCAGGGAGCATCCAAACTTTGAATCTGAGTTTCCAGAATCAGAATCTGTATTTCCTCAGAACCCCAGGGGGTACCTATTGTAGTTCCAGCAAGTATGGGAAACATGGACTTATGAACTCCCTATTTTAATTTTCCTTCTATGTCTAAAAGTGCAATGTCTAATCTCTTCACTAAAACCTTTCCTACAACGCTTTCCTCTAAGTGAAACCTGGCTTGGCTCGTTGCCCTCACCAATGGGAGCTGTGGTTCTCCCAGTTATCTCGCACATAGTTCTGATTTTATAGGCTGCTTGCAAAGTGTGTAGAAGAGTTCCAATATATCCTAAGTGCTCAATTAATATTAGCTATCATTTTCATCTCTGGACCTGGAGGTTGTCCCAGCATTTTCCTGCCTCCGTTTTAGTACTTAAAGAGCTTGTTCTGCTAGACTTATTAAAAAATACAACAAGGGAGAAAACAGACTTCTCTATTCTCACTGACATCTACTTTCCTCCAGGACTCCCATGAGTGCTTGCCTGCTCCCCCAAGCCCTCTGCCATTCCCATAATGCCGCAGACACCTACACGTAACCTCCCATTCATTTCCTCCCGTGGAGCTGCTCAGTGATGGTTTTACTTACTCCTCCTCAGCTTCCATTTACATCCCCCATGGCAGTGATTCCAGGTTTTATGCTGCCATCAAACGGCATGCACACCACTTCTCTCTGGACTGCATGCGGTTCTTGAATGCCTCAGCCATGATTTCCCTTAAAGTTCCTGCCATCACCCTTAGATTTATCTACAGCAACTGGTAGACCACCAAAGCTAAACCTCCATGCCTCCCCACCCTCTCCCAGGACCACATGTCATACTTCTCTCTACTCCTGGTTTGCTTGGACTCCCCCACTCCTCAGCAATTAACACCACCCGTGTGTCTTCCATGTTTCCCAAGGGTGGTTTGACTAATTGGTCCCCAGCCTCAGCCCTACCAAGTCTTGCTTTCTCCGCTTCCTCAATTCCCACAGGTTCTCCAACTCATTACTCTGTGTAGTAAGGATGTGCATGGGCGGTAGACTCTGCCTACTTTGATCCCCAGCCCTCTCTAACTAGAGGCCTCCCATGGTACTCAGCCCTCTGAGCCTGGTTTTTCATCCTGTGGAATGAGATGAGAAAGTGGAGATAGTTATAGAAAATAGATCATAGGATATGGAAAGAGTTAAATGAGATAATATATGGTAAGGTGCTTGGAATAGGATCCAAAACATAAAAAACACTCAGTAAGCATTTATTACAAATGGTTGAGTTTTATCTCATGAACTTTATTCATTTTAAAGTATGTTTTTATTGATTTTTAGACATAGAGGAAGAAAGAGGGAAAGGGAGATAGAAACATCGATGAGAAACATCAATAAGCTGCCTCTTGCACACCCCTGACTGTAGATTGAGCCTGTAACCCTGACCTGGAATCTAACCACTGATCTCTTGGTTCATGGGTTGAGACTCAACCACTGAGTCATACCAACCAGTCTCTCATGAGCTTTATTAAGCTGCTCTTGCTAAAGTTGTTGATGACTTCTGTGTACATTTTCAGACTTTATTCCCTGTACATCAGCTATGGCCAAGCACTGTTGAGCAATCTATACTCCATGAAACTCTCATTGCTAACAGGGCAAGCTTTCTTGGCATGCATACATTTCTACCCTTTCCTCCTTAATGTCTAGGAGGGTTCTTTCTCCTTGTCTCACTTTCAGTCTACTATTTAAGCACAAGACCTCTTCACCAGTGTGTCCAAACTCCTCAAATTTCAGTAAAAGCAGAGTTTATTATCTTTTTCTCTAGGGCTCTTCCTTTTCTGACTCCTCTGTAGCTCACCTCTGCGTGCATCCATTCTCCTAAATTACAGTTCCCTCCCCCAGCCAGTGCTTTTATCGGGCCCTTATCTTTACTCTCCAGGCTTTTCCATCAGTCTCCTGCTATCTGGACTCCTTGCCCCAAATCTCTCTTGCTTCTGTCCTTTCTCCTCACAGTCCTTAGACTGGTCATTCTAAAACCATTTACAAATGTGTAGAAATATTTAAGTTTTGCTCAAACATCTCTGTTGTCTTCCTATTGGCTATGAAGTCAAGTTCAAACTCTTTAGCCTGGTCTGCAAGACTCTTCCCAACTTTTCCTCCAATTTGCCTTTTTAGTCTTATTTTATATTACTCTTGTAATAAATAAATGAATGGATGAGGAACTCATCTCTAAGGTCACTTGAAATCAGAACCTGTATCTAAATTATCTGTCCTTAATATTATATTTAACAGTTCTTTACTCACTGTGAGTGTCAAATAATAATTTCTAATAAGAAAATATAAGACGTTTCATTTAGGGGAAAATATAATCCAGTGCAGATGAATAAAACAAGTACCAAGGTAATACTTGATATTGAAACTAATTATAAGTATGTGAAAACTAAGAGAGGAGGAAAATTGAAAACTCTGTTTGGCCATGTAAAGGTATCCTTAATTATATTAATTGATTACCTATGTCAACATTCATTTCTGGATCCAGAGAGTAAGTTATGCATAATTACCATAGAGAGCCATTAAAATTTTGCATACAACTAAATGTATCACATTAATTTAAATGCTATTAGATTATAAATAACCTATTTATCATCTATTTTCAGTCTTCACCATTTTTTGTGCTCATTCCTGGTGAGTTGTCCAAACTTTGAAGAATTAGAAGTTCTGTTCTAAAAGCTTTCTCCTAATTTTCTTGGTTTAGCTCTCTTTATTGTTATCCTTTTAACCTCCCTTCTTTCTTTGAACACACTACACACTGTCATACTAATGGACACTGATGAAATTCTGTTGCCTCCACTTGATAGAGTATTATATAGCCATTAAAAATGATAGCTGTAGAAAATATAAACATCATATTAAATATGAGTAGAAAACATGATTTTATATATAAAAGGAGGGAAAATATATAGACAAAAGGCTGAAAGAAATATTAAAATTAAAGTGATTCTGTTAAAGTAATAGGATTACAGAGAAGAGGGCATCTTTTCCCTAATTTTATGTAATGTAGGACATATTAATTTTAAATGAAAAAACATACAACAAAACCCCAAGATAATGTTTTCCTACTTGGCTACTAAACATCTATTTAGCCTCCTGGCCTTCTTATTTCATTAACCGCCCCCACAACCATGAAGGCCCTCAGGGTATATTTTGGTACCTATACTGTTCAGTGCAGTTGCCACTAGCTGCCTATGGTTACTGAGCAATGAACTATGGCTTGTCCAAATTGAAATGCACTGCAAGTGTAAAACACACACTGGATTTCAAAGACGTGGTACAAAAGAAAAGAATGCAAACTATCTCATCTCACTAATAATTTTTAAATTAATTACACATTGTATTACTTTGCTGGGACTGCCATAACAAAGCACCAGAGACTAAGTGACTTAAACAACAGAAATTTAGTTTCTTACAATTCAGAAGCTAGAGGTATGAAATCAAGGTGTCAGCCAGCTGGTTTCTTCTGAGGCCTCTCCTATTGGCTTGTAGATGATCATCTTCTCCCTGTGTCATCACTTGGTCTTCCTGCTATAGTTGTCTGTCTTCAAACTTCTTCTTATAAATACACCTATCAAATTGGATTAATATTCTCCCCAACTAAATGGCCCAATTTTAACTTATTTAGTTCCTTAAAGAACCTATATCTAAACAGTCACTTTCTGACATTCTGGGAGTTAGAATGGCAACTATTTTGTGTGAACAAAACTCAGCCCATTGCACATGTCACAAAGATATTTTGGATATATTCAGTTAAATAAAACATTATTAAAATAATAAAAAAGACTTTGATGAAAATCATTATTGAAGGTTATTATTTCCTCTCATTTACACTTGCTCAGTAAGTATTAATTATGAAAAAGTCTATAGAAAATGGAATAAGAAACAGGGCCATGTAATAGACCTAAAGATAGACCTTCCCACTAGAAGAATTTGCAATGATTAAATATTACATCTTTCTAACATGCAGAGATGATCATCTCATTATAGGAATCTATATGGATGGAGCAAAGAGGAAAGCATCCCAATTATCACACTGATAGAGGAGGGCCTTTACTGGATAGTCACTGGATTTAAATGAGACCACAAATATCAATTCAGAGTAATCATCAATGTACTCAAGGATTGGATATTAACTCTTTGTTTAAAAAGATTTTATTGATTGATTTTTAGAGAGAGGAGGAGGAGGAGGGAAAGATAGATCTTAATACTGAATATTCATTTCTTCCTAAACAATAATACTTAGCTAATACACTAATGAAACACATTCCCATATTACTGAGAAGATTTCCAATTATGGAAATAACAATCACCAGTACATTAATCTAAAACTAAGGATGTCAAGCATTTGATCTTTGTAGGATAAGGTGCCAACAGGAAAGCTAAGTAACACCACAACATTTGCAATACCAAGGTGCCCACAGCTATTCCTCTAGGGGTACTTGGGATTAAAAAGAATAGAGTCAGAGACAAATGGCAGGAGAGAGGGGACTAGAGAGCAACCAAGGTACTTGCATGCATACATATTAGCATAACCAATGGACACAGACACTGGGGTGGTGGGGGCTTGCCCAGGGTAGGAATGGCTGAGGGGGAGGGTCAATTGGGGGAAAAGGAGACATATGTAAAACTTTGGACAACAATAATGAAAAGATATGTATAAGGAATATGGAGTGCAGACCACCCGCAAGCTAAAGGCAACACAAGACACACCATCTATAGATATATAATAATTATTCTTAAGTTGATGGTTGCCATGCCAATGCAAATATTACCTTACCACCCACTTCACCATCAACAGATTTCAATAAGTAACCAAGATGACAGAACGCAGTTAAACCACTCTTTACTCTCAAAGTTTAAGTGCTACTGTTATCTGTTTGTACTTTCAGAAATCCTTAAGTAATGGCTTGAATTCAGAAATAAATAGGTTCTCCATATTCAACCCTAGAGCAATTCTCAGAAGTGGAAGCACCAGGAGAACAGAAGAAGGAACTGTGGCTGTCACCTTCTGGAAATTGATGGCTCATAAGGTCGATCATGAGCAGCAGGAAGAATCCCCCTCCCTACTCCTCCTGCCCTTTGGTTGCCCTGCTGTTTACAAGCCATCCCTTCCTTCTTTCAAAAATAGTACACATTGCATGTTACCTCATGCTGGCCCAGCAACGTACTGAGAAAAAGAAGCTCAAGGTCACTTCATGAAAGTTTCACTACATTCTCTGAATTTAAATAATTCTCCAATACTCTGTGATTTATATCCTCCCTAATCTGTTAATCTTTTAAATGTGCTTTTCCTTATAGAACAATGACTATAGCAGTTACGAAGTTTTATTTGCTTATGTTCTTAACTGGTGAAGTAAAAACTTGGTTGCTTTATGGTAACCTCCCATTTATTATTATTTTTTTTAAAGCTGATTAGTCCATGAAAAGTCTGGGAGCTGCTCTTCTCGGAAACAACATAAAATTCTAATCTCTCAACATCATTAACCCAGCTGGTGAGCAAGGTGAAAAATGACTAAGTGTGTTTCTCCTTTTTCTCCCTAAGGACCTCTCTGTTGTTTGCAAGGGTCCTCATGTCACTCTGAAGGCACATCCTTGGGGGACTGAGAAAAAGGTGTTCTTGGGAGCAGTCCAGCAGGCAGGGCTCTGGGGACAGAGTCTCTAGGAGTCCTCATAAGCCAAGCAAGAGAAGTTAAGTCTGTGGTGTGACTTGCTGCTAACTAATAACTAGAGTCCACATACTGCCTGTTTATTTTAAAGACATATAATTTCTATATTATTCCAGGCAATTTTATGCATTCATGTATTAGTTGAACAAAAGCAATTTACTTCTCAGCCCAACCAGTATGGTTCAGTGTTTGAACAATGACCTATGAACCAGGAGGCCATGGTTCAATTCCCAGTCATGGCACATGCCCAGGTTTTGGGCTTGATCCCCTGTGGAGGGTGTGCAGGAGGCAGCCAATCAGTGATTCTCTCTCATCATTGATGTTTCTATCTCTTTCCCTCTCCTTTCTTCTCTGAAATCAATAAAAATATATTTGGAAAAAAAATTTACTTATCAGCTAGTATGTTCCAGACTTTGTCCAAGGTGCTAAGGATGTAAAAGTTAAGGCCTTAAACAGCCCCATGTCCTACAAGGAGAACGTTATGCAAACAAATAATTACATCGGGATTGTCTGTAATGGGGGAGGTGGGAACATTTAGGTCTCACTGAGTAAGGCAAAGAAGCCTTCAGGGGATGGAGTGGGGGACTTGATGTAGATATTTAAAAATTAGAAGAATTTGTTCTTCAATCCCATTTTCCAGACTGAAGAAATAAAATTCATAACTGGAGAATAAGCTGAAGATGTGGTGAGACAAGTAGACAGAGTCAGAACACGCAAAGGCTCAGAGCCTGTCCAAAGAATTTACATTTCATCCTTGATGTGAAAGCAAGTTTCTGAAGCATGGTGGCATGACCACTGGGATGTGAGAAAGCTCATTCTTGCTGTCAGGTGGAAGACGGAGCACAGGGGAAGATGCCGGGTGCTGGTAGACCAGTTAGGAGCCCATGTCACTTATCCAGATGAGAGATAATACATGTCTGGATTAGGAGAATAATGGTGGCGAGAAGAGACTGGATATCAGGCACATATAATGGTTTGAGTACAATCCAAACTCACAATTAGTCCATAGGCTATGGGCATTAAAATAAATGTATTTCCCACAATCCTGTCAGTAGACTGCTGCATACTCTTTAATAGTACCATTAAACTACCTAATTTTCTTGCAACCACAGAAGAGAGGGCAAAGCATTTGAGTAGGTAAAGCTATATATACACTTGCAATATACAACGGAGTCCCATGAAATTTACATTTTAGAGTGCTTGCCAGGAGAAAGGACTGAAGGGTGGGCTATGAAGCACCCTGGCTTCTGATTCAATCCCTGAGTCCAGAGCAAGACAAACAATGAATGAGAGTTATGAGAGCTCTTCAAAGTTATGGTTTCTTGTCGTTTTCCCCCCCAAACTCCCAGAATTGAGAATAGGTACATAATTTGCATGACAAAGTAGACAAAGTGCCTCTCTGAGAGCAATGACAAGCCTAACAATCTAATGTTCTATAAATATGTTAGAAATATTACAGAGATAAAGGTAAGACCACAGTGATATTAGTTTTGTGTCTGAAATATGTCATTGTTTATTTTTCAAATGTGAATTTATTGTTTTTATTGCAGTATAATTAACATACAGCATTATATCAGCTTCGGATGCACGCCATAATGATTTAATATTTGTATATATTAGGAAATGATCACCACAATGAGTCTAGTTGATATCTGTCAGACTACATAGTTACAATTTTTTACTTTGATGAAAATTTTTAAGATCTACTCTTAGCAATTTTCAAATACGCAAACAGTGTTATTTACTATACTAGTAGTTGCCCTACTGTACATTACATCCTACATTCTCAGGACTAATTTATTTTATAACTGGAGGTTTATACCTTTTTAAAAATATAGTTTATTGATTTTTTTACAGAGAGGAAGGGAGAGGGATAGAGAGTTAGAAACATCAATGAGAGAGTCATCGATCAGCTGCCTCTTGCACACCCCCTACTGGGGATGTGCCCACAACCAAGGTACATGCCCTTGACCGGAATCCAACCCGGGACCTTTCAGTCCGCAGGCCTACGCTCTATCCACTGAGCCAAACCGGTCCCAGCTCAATCCCCCTTTCTAACTCTGACCTCTCCTGAAGTGGGGTCTCTGCCTTTCTCACATAGGAAGGGTTCCCATTCATATGTATGTGTTAAATTTGGTTGCTATCTCTTGAAAATGAACAAAACTCCCACACCATTAAAACAAACAAAACAAAAAACAGTAGAACCATAAACTGAGAGAAATGCTGGCCTTCTTAAGAAACTTTTAGGCAGGTTTCAGGACAAGCTCACTTCTACTGTTGATTGTGAAGTTAGTTATCTGGAGGCTCAAGATGGTTTTAGCCTCTGCAATGTTTTCTGATTGGCCAGTGACTAAGACCCCCAACTTCCCTTGTTTATCATAGGACTAGAAAGGACCTCAGAAGATAACCTAATCCATTGAGAGGCTTTTAGTGTTGTCTGTTCTCAACCACCTAGACACATGGGAATCTACATTGTTTTTAAGGGTCTTTAGATAAGATTTCATAACCTCTCCTGATAACCCATTCTAGGGCTTAAGAATCTTATTGTCAGGAAATTCTTTGTTATCTAACTGAAATCCTCCATGCTTTAGATGAACTCTATTTCCTTCCACTCCCCTCATTTAGAGGAGGAAGGAGACCATCTGATCACCACCCTGTACATAGTAACTCATCATAATCACCACCAGTGGGGGGATTATTACATTTCTCTTTAGCTTCCCATTCTCTCCACTTTCTAACCCTGGTGCCTTCACCTTTGGGGATGGCTGGTCCTAAATGATTCATTTAAACATCACTTAATCACCCCTACTGCACTCTGAAAGGGCTCCACACTGTACCAGCTGGACACAGTTCTTATCACAGTTAATGAAGACACGATTCACTAAACGTGGCTGTCTGGAAAGGTTCTACAGGTAGAGGCCGTTTTTCTAGAAGTCATCATTTCACTGAAGAGGAAGCTGGGAGAGCTCAGAATTCTTGGTAGAGGAAGACCCTGGGAGATGTTCCCACAGAGGGAGGGCTGTGTGGAACCCTGGACTTTGCCTTGGCAGCTTCCCAGAGCTAAATGTGATAGTTGAGCCTCCATACCCCTAGGGCATCTGTGGCAGCAACTAAAAGCTAGACCCAGTTATTACTGAGGCCACCTTTGCTGGTACAGCATCAACCAGTTATTAGTGGGGAAGGACATGGGCATAGGGCCACCTCGAATGCCCTCAGGTGCACAAATTAAACTTCAAAGGATGGGGAATCGGATGGTAGGTGACCATGTGCTAGATATCCTCCTTGCCTCTGTCTATTGAGGTTCAGCCAGTTTTTTTGTGTTTTTTTTTAAACCAATTGTGTAGATGTACCATAGTTTTTTAATCCACTCATCTGCATAATGGAATACTGAGCTGCAGTAAAACAAAACAAAACAAAAAAACAACAACAGCAAGGAACTCTTACCATTTGCAACAGCATGGATGGAGCTGGAGAGCATTATGCTAAGCGAAATAAGCCAGTCAGAGAAAGATAGATATCACATGTTCTCATTCATTTGTGGAATATAATGAACAACATAAACTGATGAACAAAAACAGATCCCGAGACAGAGAAGCATTTATCAGACCGTCAAACCTCAGAGGGAAGGTAGGGGAGGGTCAGGGGTAAGAGGGAGAGATCAACCAAAGGACTTGTATGCATGCATATAAGCCTAACCAATGGACTCAGACACCAGGGGGGTGAGGGCATGAATGTGTGTGTGTGAGGGAGTTATGGGGGGATAAGGACACATATGGAATACCTTAATCACTAAAGAGAGAAAAAAAATAAAAGTCAATCCAAATATCTGTTAAACTCAAAAAAGAAAAAAATCTGTGAATTTAGCACTGAGAGGAGACAGATCTGCGTGTCATCCTGTGCTGACAGGCAGCACGATAAGATAAAGCGAAACCTGGGAGTTTCTGGCACTAGCTCTGTCCCTCAGTCACGATGTGACATTTCTATTCCTCTGGGTCTCCACACGTAAAATGTGGCAAATTGCAGCATCGCTTAAAGCCTTCAGAAAAAGACACCTCATAAATATAAGCTACTGGAATTACTAGCGATAGAACGAAACATTAAGTTGTCATGAAATGTAAGTAGAGGAGTCTTCACCCCTCCCATTGAAGTATTGAATAGCAAATTTAAAAGTTGAACCAACATTTGATTATTAGCCTTTGGGAATTATTCAGAAAAATTTAAATTTCTAACTCCACCAGAACAACAACAAAAAAAAGTATGTGCTATCTCTCCTTTCTATCAGCATTTGTGTACTTGTGGGATATACAGCTAATTTTAATGCCTCCTAAGTTGAATACAATGAGGAAAAACAAACAATCAAGCAAAACAACAGTTTTGAAGAAATTCCCGAGTCCAGCCAAATAATAAATACAGATAGCTGAGCAGATGGAAGATTGGGTGGGTGGTGAGAGAGATAGAAAAGGAGAGATAAATAGATAATCTCTTGTTTTGCTTGCTCAGGCTGACTTTGTCACCAACTTCCTCCCCCTCAGAACAGGAACTGACCACTCTCTGTGCTTACTTTCCCTCCGCCCTTTCAGAAGCACCCAGGAAAATTTTACTTGAAACATTATTGAACGGGCACCCCATGCTTGACACGTGCAGTAAGAAAACCAAATGCCATTTTTCTTCGTTGGAGTTTATTAATGCATTCATCCAAAGCCTATCTTAAAGACATCAGCGTGAACAAAGGGAAATAACAAAAGGGACCAGCAACACCACACTGTGCTCGCAATGACTCTGCTTCTATAAAGATAAATGCCAGTTGCTGCCTCTAACACACTTGGGCTCAGAGATTAAGTCCCCAAAGAGGATAATTTAACGAAAGCAAATTATCATGAAGCCAGTTTTCTTTCCTAAATTATATATATATATTTTTTTCCTTTCAAGTTTCCCCTCCTTTCCTGTAGATTAAGAAAACAAACAAACACCCCCCCCCCCAAAAAAAAAAAAAAAAAAAAGGTGCTCTGAGCAGATCTGACCCGGATGTGATACTAGGAGAGCAGAGAGGAGGGAAAGAGAGGAGGGTTAGCTGCACACAGACTGGATGCCATACGGCTGTAAACAGTGTTATAACCTGCGAGGCCACAGCAGACTTCCAAAGAAAGGTCCTGGGCTGAAAAAGACTTAAAAAGCTGTCGGTAGAGTGAGCAAGCCTCATGCTTCTTGAGAAATGATTACATGTGAGGAAGGTATTATAATTAAAGTAATTGTAGGCCTCCGTCAGTGCAGCCACCGCCACTTGACATTCTTACCCAGCGGCTAAGTGTCTTCATCACAGAGGCCCCGCAAGTGCGGAGGGGGTGTGTGGCCCCTCTCGAGCCCTCCGTACACTTCAGTTAAGCGTACTCCAGTCGACAATAAAAATCACACTCTGCCTTATGTAATATGAGAGTCAAGAGTTGCACACAAAACGAGTCTCTGCAATTTGGAGAGGGCTAATGCCAGAGCTTCCTCCACAGGATTAAAAGATTGAGGGCATTCAAGTCGGGGTGGGGAGGGCGGTAAAGGGAGGGGGGTGACCAGCCCCAAGCAAGCTTGTTTGACAGGCCAGCCCCCGAGAACCTGACTGCATCAAAATGCAAAACAAATACTGCTTGTCACCTGTAACAAGGAGGCCTCAGATGCAATTTCCAGGCTTGAATGATAGGGGACAAGGAAAACAGTACGCTGGGGAGTGCCAGGTCTCTTACCTACGTCAGGACGAGCCGAAGGGGTGGAGAGGAGGCGATCCTGGAAATGAGTGGGTCTCCAGGAAGTTCATCCAGGAAACCACCAAGCGGTGGGGCTCCAGGACCTTGAGGCTCGGGCAGAAGTTCAGTGTACTGAGCTCTGAGTGCCTATGAGCGTCTCAGCTCCTGGAGTACAGTCACTAGACAACCGCAGAACCCTCTTCCTGTGGTTGCTTTGCCCGAGGATCTCCAAGGACTCCATTGTCTACTCCAGTTTGGAACTGACAGGTGCATTTGACCTCAGAAAGGGGTCAGCCTGCATTCACAGCATGGCTGGGAGAGAGGGAGAGAACAGGCTCCAGAAAAGAGGCACATTTTGCTTCTCAGCCTTTCCATATCCCCCCCTCACCCACCCTCACCCCCCGAAAAATTCTAATCTCTGTGCAATTATGCCCTTCTGCTTTTTTTTTTAAATTAAATATATTTTATTGATTTTTACAGAGAGTAGAAACATTGATGAGAGAGAAACATCGACCAGTTGCCTCTTGTACACCCCCTACTGGGGATGTGCCCGCAACCAATGTACATGCCCCTGACCGGAATCGAACCCGGGACCTTTTAGTCCGCAGACCGATGCTCTACCACTGAGCCAAACCGGTTTCGGCCCTTCTGCTTTGTTTTAAAGAGAGTAAGGGTTTACTGTGTGCTAGGTACTACACTGAATGCCTTATATGCCTTCCCTCATTTAATTGATGCCTGTCTTCCTCTTTTTGCTTTGCTAGATCCTCCTATATGAAACCAGTCTTGGGAAAACCAGGGAAGTGAGTTAGAAGGCCCTTCTCCTCTCAACGCTCCCCTCCTGCTGCTGAGCCTCTATTCAGGCACCTGCTCTGGCGGCCCTGCTGGGAGCAGCTCTGTGTTCAGGAAGGAGCGTGATGTTTGGCTTCCGTTGAAGCTTTCCTGGTTCCTGTCCCCGAGGTCTCAGCTGGACGTGGGCTGACCTCACAGCATGGACCAGAGGTGCATGCTGATGGCTCCCTGCATTCATGTGGCCGTGAGCGCAGCATGTCCACAGTGCCCGTCAGTGCTCTGGGCAGAGGGAAGAGGAGCCATGAGAACAGGAAGCACCACAGCTTTGGCATGAGTTACAGAGGCTATCTGACCCCCCCAGGTCAGTACTTGGTGGAAGCCTACTTCACTCAGAGGCATCTATCTACACAGTAGGTTGTTCTAGATCTTCCTAATGCTGGCATGAGCGGGGCCCTGCAGAGCCCGGGAGCCACAGCCTTTCCTGAGAGAACAGCTCCATCGTCAGGAATACAGCGCAGAGGCACCATGGAAGGGCAGCCATCAGGAGAGCTGGCTTCCAATTTCAGCCCTTGGTAACCATAACCTTGGGCAGGCCCTTTGTTCCGCTGTCAAAATACAATAGCTATTCATTCTTGGACGGATGTCACATCAGCTAGCTAGTGTGAGCTAATGAAGGTGGCACTTAGACAAGTTAAAAGTATATAAGTGTAAGGTACTGATATGATTAAAATTATAGACTCTGGTATGTCTAATAGTCTATCTAAAGAATCATAAATTTCTGAGTTCCAATAATACCGAGGAGTAACAGAAGCAGGGCGGGTCATTTTCATTTGTGACCCGGGCCTCTTGAGATGCTCCGGGGAGCAGACCATGCACCGTGAGCCCTGCCTGCTTCTGTTTACCTGAGTCACAGCACGATGACTGATTGGGACGAGACATGTAATGCTATTTAACTGTAAATTTGCTGTAGAACCTATTGAGCATGAAGTCAAAATAAGTTATGATTGAACAATAGAAATAAATAGCTATAAGTACAATGGCAATGTGAAAAATCAAAATAAAGTAGACTATTATTTTGTTCTGACATTAATTGTATAATAATACCTATATTTAATGCCATGACTCAATTTTGTGTGTCAAGTCAGAGAAACAATTGATATAAAGTATCTGAAACAGCAGTGACTGCTTTTCATTGTCACTAGCTTCTTCCAGCAAGAATCTTTGGAAATAAAGTTTGATGCTACAAATATGCCCGGGGTTATAGGTTAGACAATGGTTGTCCATGGCAAATGGGTTTAAATGGATTGAGAAAAAAAGGTCTAGATGTTTGGACAACTCAGCTTCCCCTCCCCCAAATTTATTCTAAAGATTGCAATTCTTTATTCCTCCCACTTAGACAGACATGATGGTGCCAGCAGCTGGGCACTGATTTTACATAGAAGACAGGCTTGAAGCCTGGGGAAGAGTCAGAGGTGGGAGAGATGTGGGGAAGATGGGATAGATGTGGGGAAGAGTAAGATAGAGGCCTTTAAATGGGGGACTAAAAAATATGTGTTTGGGAGGAAATTTATTGGCCAGAAAATACTTTAAAGGAGAGAGTGAAAGAGTAGCTAGATAAAAACAAAACCCGATTCTATGTGGCCATGGTGTACAACATGGAGAGAAGCAAATGGGGCACTGAGTTATCTCCTGGACTTGGAAAAAATGATGTCCTCCTAGATCAGTGGTTCTCAACCTTTTAATGCTGACCCTTTAATACAGTTCCTCATGTTGTGGTGACTCCCAAACATAAAATTATTTTTGTTGCTACTTCATATCTGTAATTTTGCTACTGTTATGAATTGTAATGTAAACATCTGTGTTTTCCGATGGTCTTAGGCTCTACAACATAAAAAATAGCTATTTATTTCTATTGTTCACAACCATAGGTTGAGAACTGCTAGCAGGGTTGCCTAAGACCATCAGAAAACACAGATGTTTGCATTACAATTCATAATTGTATATACTTCCAAATATACTCTCTTGCACAGGTTATCAAGAAAACCAAGTACCTACATCTGTTGGGAAGTTACAGATCTCATTGCAAATTAATAAATTTCATTGGCAATCTCTTTTGTGCATTAACTTCTTCCAAGACTCCCCCCCCTACCTATAGCAGATGTCCAACCTATATCTAACTAAGAAAACCTGGAAAAAAAATCAACTTTCTCAGTCTGCAAAACTGAGGAGGTAATCCTGGATTGGGTAGTAAAAAAAAAAAAAAGAAAAAGAAATAAAGATAAAGAAGAAAGAAATGAGGAAGGTATATAGGAAGCATTACAAAGGCATGTTTATAGCATATGCTGGTAGCCAAAAAGGATACTAATAAAACTGAGTAAAGAATAAGGGAACTGCAAATGATCCAATAGATCATCTTTAAGCCATGAGCTGCTTAAAGATGAGTAAAGATGAGTACATTCTATCTGAGAAATGAATCATTAGGTTATTTTGTTGTGCAAAAATCAGAGTACACTTACACAGACCTACACGGCTTAGCGTACTACACACCTAGGCTATATGGCATAACCTATTGCTCTTGAGCTATAAGCCAATATAGCATGTTACTGTACTGAATACTATAGGCTATTGTGACATAATGGTAAGTAGTTGCATATCTAAACATAGAAAAGGTACAGTAAAATACATGATAAAATATTTTTTAAATGGTACTTATGTATACCATTTGGAGTTTACAGGACTGGAAGTTGCTCTGGGTGAGTCGGTAAGCTAGTGGTGAATGAATATGAAGACCAAGGATTACTGCATACTTCCGCAGACTTTATAAACACTGTACACTTAGGCTGCCCTAAATTCATAAAACAACGTGAGATTAAATCAAGCGCAGGAGAAAACGATACAATCAAGAGACAAGGTAAATAGGAGATGAACGAGGCTGTTGCCAGTGTAACGCAGCACACTATTTCACAGCAAACTTTTTATCTTTTTTTTGGTAAGTAGGAAGAGTTCACTCTAAAATAACGAAAACGTATAGTATGGTAAAGACATAAACCAGTCACATAGAAATTTATGATTATCATTAAGTATCATGTCCTGTACATAACTACACATGCTACCCTTTTCTATGAGTGGCAACACAGTAGGCTTGTCTACATCAGCATTGCTACCACTTGGGCAATAGGAATTTTTCAACCCCTTGATAATCTTATGGGACCACTGTTTCATACGCTACCTGTCATTGAAATATTGTTTTTCAGTACATGACTATATATATATATATATATATATATATATATATACACAAGAACCTGATAGATAATAAACAAAAAATGACAGTGTTCAATGTGCCTGGAACATCTCTTTTCTTCCTGAGACTTGGGGACTGTGGTAGTTGTCTAAGTCACAGAGCTAGTGTGCAACAGGGTGTGATTCAGACCTTGGACGGGTCAGTGCCCTGGAGCCCATTTCTTCTAACCACTGTAGTGCACACCTCCCAGAACACTGCAATCCTCAGGGGAATGAAGGTGTTGTTTAGTGCTGGTGGTGGGAAATTTTTCTCACTATATTAAAATAAATTTAAAAAGCTGAATTTCTATATCCCTATTTATACTATAAACCAAAGTGGAATGCAAATGAATTAAAGACTTACATATGAAAGGTCAACCAAATAGGAGAAAATGTAGGAAGATATCTTTATGATATAGGAGTAGAAAAGATTTCTTAAGCCTTAAATGTGCAAACTGTATCCCAATTCAGTGAAATAATATGGTGGATGGGACCAGCACAATATTAAGAACTTATTTTTATAAATGACAAATTCAATAAAAGGCTACAAACTGAGAAGGACATTGAACACCCAAAAGAATAATCAAAATATTCAACACAAAATGGAAAAAAGGTATACATAAAAAATTACAGAATGGAAAGTCCTGAGAATTAACAATGACAGTTATAGTTTTAAAAAGGTGCCCAAACTCACTGGCAATGTGAGAAAGCCATATTAAAATGTTTTACATGGAGGAGAATGAAACAGGGGTGTGGATTAGGAATAAAAAGGGGGGAAGAGAAACTGAAACAAGGAAGGAGTTTTGTGTAGATCAGCAATTTTCAACTGGTGTGTACAAGAAATTTTAAAACATGCAATGCCTGACTATTTAGTCAGGGGCACTGACCTCTTTTCCCGGGGAGAGAGAGAGAGAGAGAGAGAGAGAGAGAGAGAGAGAGAGAGAGAGAGAGAGAGAGAGGGAGAGAGAGAGAGGAAGAAAAGACAGCAGCCAACACAACAATAGCCAACTGGTGTGAATGAATCAAAAACATACCTATTTTTTTTGTCAGATTGGCAAAAAGTATAATATATTTTTGGTGTACCCCAGAATTTTGGTAATTGATTTGTGTGCCATGAGATGAAAATTATTGGTGTAGACAAATGATGATAGAACTATGAACTGAGAATTAGTATTCATTCAACCCTGCACGCAGTCCCCCCAAAAGAAGAAACAGAACCAAACTCATGTGGCACAATTCTAAAGGAAATACAGATAACCTAGCCAATCCGAGGATAAGCATCACAGGCCCGTTATATTTCTCATACCGTTATCATGGAGGCAAGATATAGTAATGTTTGGAGAAATTCAAGTTATTTCCAAAAGTTGTATTCTTCTAAAAGCAGGACAAATGGATTATTAATTTGCTGACAATTTAATTTTTCAAAACTTGGAGGGGTTAATCAGAGTAGTTATTGCCCTAGATCAATAAAGCAAAGTTAAAGTGATGGTAAACTTGGAAAAAGGGCTACAAGAGTAAGGGGGAGAAGTGCTACGCAAAGTGCTTCCCAAACATTACAGACCTACTAATCACCAGATCACCAGGAGCCAGCCATGAGCTGCTGATTCCAGAGGCCTAGCGAAGACCCAGAAACGCACATTGAAAAGCTAGGTGCACCACAGACCACAGGGATTAGGGATACAGACATTTCTAAAAGTTGAAGGAATGATGGCACTCCATGACCAGGAAAACAAGGCGTTTCACAACCAAATGCTGACAATAGAATGGAAAATTGTATAGATGAGTCAGAATGCCATGGAGGAAGTGAGAATGTAAAGAGAGGCATGTGGCTGATGAATCAGGAATGAAACAAAAGGGAAGGGGGAAAAAAGCACATAATCAAAAGCCAACACAAAGAGGCTGGGATAAGAGTGGTGTCAGGAGGGGTTAACTCTGAGATGAGCTCAAGCTGGAGAAAAATGCAGAGGACAATAAAAGGAATTATTAACGTATGTTTAGAGTGAATGCAAGGAATGATTCACATCCCCTGGGGGCAGACGTTATAGTATTAGCAGATGAGAGTAAGAGCGAACAGAAACTGCTGGCATTCTGTTTGCTCCCACCTTCCCTATTAATGAGAATGATCTTTAAAGGAAGCCACACGAGGAGAGATTAGCAAGGAACTGAAGCCTGAGAGAGGTGATAAAACTAAAAGGCAGCTTCTAGCTCCTTTAGATGAGTTCTATCTCTAGGCCCAAATGAATCTTATCCAACTTCCCTGAAGAAACTCACAGATGACTGTAGAACTTCTGTGGAGCTCCCTAAGCGAGCCTGGAAAATGTGGGAGGTGCAAGAGCCTGTGCCTGGGGAAACAGCCCGCTTTGCAAAAGGGGGGTCGGGTATAAGGTGGGGAGACATTTTGAAAACAGCAGAAAAGTGAATTTCAAGTTTCCGGATAAATAGTTAAATAGATGGTTTTTCGGAACTCAAGAGAAAAAAGAATGAACATGGGATCATTGCTCTGTAAGGGCTCTAATAGCAGTGTATGGCAAATTCACCCCCCTTCCATTTCTGAAAAATTACCCATATGAGATGAGGGATGTTTGAATCCCTATATTTCAGAAGCTCGCCAGGTGATTCTGAGGGTCAGCTAGCTGTGGGCACATTGCTAAACAGCCATAAGACCCCTCCAAAGGCAGAGATCCAGGGATAGTGTGATTTCCCTCCAATGACTTCTCTGCATCAATGGCTTCCAGTTTTTTCAGAGTTCCTTAGGCTTTAACCTTTCTGAGACCTTCCTGACATCTTTGACAAAGGAGGAACATGAAGCCCTGGAGTCTTTTCCTTAATCTCTGCTCTAACAACCCCTGGAGATGCCACACCATCTTCTCCCTTCTGTTTGATTTGAGAGCAGTTGGCATAATTACAACCTGTAATTAATTTTTTTCATAAAACTCTGAAATATTCTTTCCTTTCCCCAACTAAAACTTCAGAATCTTTCACTTCATGTACTATTTTAAGATTTTATTTTTAAAATATTAATATTTTCTACTCTCTACTGGTATTTTTCTTCCCCTTTCTCTGGTATCTTGAGCCCTGTTAAAATAACCCTCCAGTTTCGCTCACCCAAGCCAGTTCTTATCCTTTTATTATACATACATCTGTGCCCATGTCAGGTCCTTTTCTTCCCTATCTTATGTCCTTTGAGTTCTTAACAGTTATAAGCCACAGAGTAATTCTGCTATTCTTCCGGATTGACTTTGATCCATGAAGTTTTCGTGGAGTGTATTCTGTTCTCAACACCCCATCCAAAGTGTGTCAGACACATTTGTCTTCAAATGCTTCAGCATTACCAAAGAAGCCCAAATACACACACCCAAACTAATTATGATTAAGGAGTAAAACATATCCTCCCCTCCTCCTCCCCCAAACCACACCTAATGTTTAGTGGGCACTCAACACTTTCCTTTGTTTTATTAATGAATGGGTGCATAGATAAACATATGTGGGTCCAAATTCAGTGTTAGAGAAGTCTGGAAGAAAAAAGATCACAGTGGAGCGAAGGTGGAAAGCAGCCACATGATTATTACTCAAATAAGAAATAATAATATTTATAGCTTGGGCCTAGGGCAAGAGAAACTTTCTTCCCAGGATTTCTTGTGTTTATTGTTAATGTACAGACATTCTTTTATGTGTACACTCAGCAGAGCTGCCCAATGAAGGATAATATCTAAGTAAATTTTTAGAAATAATCCTGGTAAACACTTTCCCTGTTGTTTTAATATATGTGTTGAATAAAATAAAAAGATAGAAAAGGAGTATTTCAGTGTCTTCTCCAACTTGTATGTCAGACCATTTCAAGGTAGAATTGAGAAGTAATATAAAGTTTAATAAAAAAAAATCCACTACGATAGGAGGTGGGAGGCAAAGAAGAAGGAACTTCCAAGCGCCGGGCAGCTGTGCAAGCTTAGTGATTTTATACTGGCTCTTTGACATTTCTGGGTAAATAAGCAAGTTATTTTGAAGAAAAATATGAACTTCACCCACATCAAGCTCTCAGAATTGTTTGCTCAGAATCATTTTCTCAACATAAAATGAAAAATCACTTACTCTACATAGTTGAAACAGCCTGCAAAGATTTAGGATTTAATGGATCATCTAAAAAATTCTAGTACTTAACATATGATTACTTGTTGATCATTAAAAACTTCATTATAATGAAGAGCTTTTCCAGAATCACTTTAGACTTAGCATTCTTGCTTAGTTTTCATTTCTGATACTACCATTGCAATCTTCTCTATTTTTTTTTTCTTCCATAGAAAATATGCATCATGGTTAGAAGATCTCTCTATCCTAAAGAATTAATCACTTGCAAAGGAGGAAACATATCCCACATAATTAGAACAAATGGGCAGCACCCAAATCTCTGACGCAGAACTGGCTACCTCATTTTGGGGGCCAAGTCTTAAGTAAAAACAGGGTGCCTACTGTTCAGAAGTTATGAAGACGTTCAGCAGGCAGCCTCAGAGCATGAACCCAAGTGCAGAGCCTGACGGTACAGTGGCCTGAGCAGCTGGCTCGTCCACACAGTCAGCTCTGCTCCATGACAACAGTGGATGGCAAGCCCTTGGCAAATGGGAAGGGTGGGCAGGCACACTAAGCTGAGAAATATCTTCCCAAGACTGTGAAATAAAGACCTATGTTACTTTACATAAAAAAAATGTCTCCTCTCTTTTGTACCCTGACCACACATATCTATCATTTCTTAATGTGCTTGTGCTCTGTATTCCACCTCCACCCCCCCTCACCATTTAAAAACTTCTCACCTTACTACCTCATTTTATCCCAGAAGACTCACATCCTGTAACAACCTGTAGCCTACCTTCCTTCCCAATCCAAATCACAGCCTATCCAAACCACAATAAGCTTCATTTCTAGAGTGTTCTAGAAACTATCCCCTACTCCCAGCCTTGCCCAATTCTAATGGCAAAATCTTTGCAATTTCTGGGATAAACTCTCCTTGGCATTATCAGTCATTCTCTCAGCACCAGAAGGTAGCCATGTAAAAAGCAAGAATCTTCATCTGAAAATAAGGATTTGAGTCCTAAACTCTGGGCAGGCCATTAGCTTTACTGCATCTTAGCTTCCTCATTTAGTAAATGGAATACTATCTTCCTCATTGACCTCACTGAGAAAACACAAGAAGCAAGGGAGAGAGTGTTTGTTAAAATGCTTTGTAACCTCCCAAGTGCTTTGCACACATACAATATTATTCTGGTGATTTCCATGCCAACAAACAATAGCCAGCTACCAATTCATAGTGAAAGAACTTTGAGCTGCAAGTCAGCACATTTGGCCTTAATTTCTTTTTTTTAAAAATATGTATTTTATTTTATTTTATTTTATTTTTTTTTACAGAGAGGAAGGGAGAGGAATAGAGAGTTAGAAACATTGATCAGCTGCCTCCTGCACACCACCTACTGGGGATGTGCCCACAACCAAGGTATATGCCCTTGATGGGAATCAAACCTGGGACCTTTCAGTCCACAGGCGGACGCTCTATCCACTGAGCCAAACTAGTCAAGGCAGCCTTAATTTCTCCATTTCTCCAGGCCCCAGTCTTCGAATCCATGAAACAAAGGATTTCAATCACATCACCAAGATGCTTAACAATTCTAACAAAATTTTATTTTATTCAATTTCCTTCTTTGACAAAATAGTTGTTGGGTTCCTTCTACCTACCAATTAAAAACCTAGAGCCCTTGGAATACAAAGCTAGGCCATTGTTTTCCCCTCAAGGAGTTTACTAAATACTCGGCATGGCCCAGAAATTGTGCTTCCTGTTTGTGGAATATGGATAAATAAAACCTGGTCTATACTCTCAAGGAGCTCAACAGGAGATAATGAGTTAAATAGAAAATGTTCTAGAGAGGCTTACTCATATGCTGTAATAGCAGGAAAGAAGGGTACCTTGGCCAGCGCAAGGCTGGGGATCGCCAAAAGGCTTTCTGGGTAAACTAGCACTTTTTCCTTGTCCAGGAGCACATTCATTTCTTCCGCATATGCTCCTGGAGTCCTCTAACTCTTTTCCATTTATTGTTCATCTGCAGAACACATTACCCCCAAGTGGTGGCACCAGCTGGACCTACCGGTAGTAACAGTTCAAAGGAATCTGCAGGATCAGAAGATGCTAGTCTACACAAGTCCTGAGTGGATTATGTATGGGAAACATATTGCTTTGTAGGTCAGTAGATTCTGTTCTGGTTTTTGCCGCAATACATTTCTGGGAGACTTAAAAAAAAATAGATGAAAAATTGAGTTTCTTTTTTTTTTTTTTCTGTATGATACATCCACTGGAGGGGATTTCCCTTTTCTACCATCATAAGACATTGGTGAGTTATGTGATGAAACGAGGACTAGAGTTCAGGAAAATAAGGAGAGTAGATGAATCAGACTGGCCAGTGCAGCTCAGTGGCTGAGCATCGACTCAAGCACCAGGAGTTGCCAGTTCGATTACTGGTCAGGGCACATGTCTGGGTTGTGGGCTCAATCCCCAGTAGGGGGCATGTAAGAGGCAGCCTATTGATATTTCTCATTGATGTTTCTATCTCTCTCTCCCTTTCCCTTCCTCTCTCTGAAATCAATTAAAAAAATATTTAGAAAGTAGATAAATCAGTAATCACAAGTAGTGGGTCAGGGGCATGACAGGGATGGCTCAGAGCTGCAAAGTTAGGTGCACGCTTTAGGTGATGAAGACTGATAGGAGGAGTGACACCGAGGCTGTGCAAGTCTGGTGCTGCGTGACTACCTCTAAAAGGTCTCATATCAAAGACCTTAAAGGGCCACTTGGTGCCACAACAGAGATCAAATGCTGCCTGTGCATCTGAGCTAGAACTTTTACTCTCCAGTCCTTTTCATTGTTGTGAAATATTTAAGTGAAGGAATGCAGAGGTAAATCAAAGCAAACATTCAGTCGTCTTAAAGATATTAACCAACCTAATGAAATCCTATGTAATGAAATAAACATGACTTCATTCTGTGAGTCGCATAGATCTGACTTAAAACTGTGAAGTTCATTATCTTCAAAATAGAGTCCTTCAGGGTCACCCGCTACCATATGAAACCCATTTACAAGACTCCCTATAATCCAGGACATGAGAAACCACAAAAATCTGAAACAAATACCCAGCCAGCAAAGATAATCCATAACTGTTCAATGCAAAGAACAGCTCCACTATGTTTCTTTTTTCCTCCTTCACACATGGTTTAAATATTCACTCCTCCATGTTCACTTGATGTAAGATTCTGTTATCGTTATGAGGGAAACCTATAATATGCCAACTCGACAAAGAGTACTAAGCTCAATTACAAACACCATCTTTATATATACACCAAATCCCAGGCTCTTATGGATATCTGTGTAATGAGAGCAAACTGGGGAGAATTTAGCAGTTGTAGGACTATTCATCTTCAAATTCGCCACATCTATTTTAGTATAAGAGAGCTTACTACTCCATAAAAAATGGTTCTGTTTGAAACAGTTGGCTTTGCTTGTGTTTCTTCAGGACTATGCATACATCTGTGAGGCAGGAGATTGGGTGCTACTTACACAAATAGTTCCCAAGGAAACCATCATACACTTCTGTAAGGGAAGTCTCCAGTCCCTGGAAATCAATGTTTCCACTGGTTTTTGCCTTCCATTTCACCCCTTTTTTAAGCACCTTGAGATAGACTGGCAACTAAACTTACTCCTAGAGCTACACTGAGCTATTCCAGAATTAAAACCACATAAAGAATGGGATAATATCACCAGAAGCAGAGTAATTGCCTCCAATTTCCAAGGCAATTGCTCCTATTGTAGGGCTTCCAGTGGCACCAGAGCTGCAGAGAGCTCTGGCCATGGCACCTTCCAATTTGGTTAGCTGGGCTCTCATTTCTTAAAACTTATTAAGTTATGGCTGTAGCTTCCTCCTTCCAGCCCAAATTGCAAACTTTACCACTCACTCAGTTTTAGGCACAGTTGGCAAACTCCCCCCTCGAGGCTTGAGGGTGTCCTGTCACAGTTGTCTGAACCCTCACCACCCTGCCCAAGGGAGAAGATCTGGGCTAACTATCCAGATTAACAGAGAAGGAATAAAAAACAAAAGAAAACAAAATAAAACAAAACTGTGAAGAACCAGGATTAAGAAATTAGTCAGGGATGCAACTTCTTCAAGGAAAGATCTCATCAAAACACTGAAGTTGAAGATTTTCACACTATAGTTGGGAGTGGGTGGGAGAGAACAAAGTGAGATAAGAGAGAATCGTGGCTTGCTGAAACTGGTTTGGCTCAGTGGATAGAGCATCGGTCTGCGGACTGAAAGGTCCCAGGTTTGATTCTGGTCAAGGGCATGTGCATTGGTTGTGGGTACATCCCCATGAGGGGGTGTGCAAGAGGAAGCTGGTTGATGTTTCTCTCTCATCCATGTTTCTAGCTCTCTCTCCCTCTTTCTCTCACTTCCTTCTGTAAAAACATCAATAAAATATATTTAAAAGAGAGAGAGAGAGAGAATCATGGCTTAATAACCACTATCCAAACACCAACAGCACTGTTTCTAATCTAATGCTATATTTTATCTGAGAAAATAATATTAACCTCTTGAAAAATAACAAATAGAAAAATCTGACGTAAGTTGAAGAGAAAAGCAGGAAGGTGAACCAAGAATATGGATAAAAAAGGTGTTCTTAGCATTCATTTGATATACAACTAGTAAAAGTTAATCAATGCTAACTGCCAAAAGGTGTTAAATAGTTTCTAAGAAAACATAAAAGTCATTAACTGTATAAATAATTTTAAAAGAAAAAGGGCAAGAGTATTACTAGAGACAAATCATTTCTGAAACCAAGATAAGAGACTAGTATACATGCTTTAACACAAGGCCAGAGTTTTTGATTCGTAGAAATAATAAAAATATTGTGGGAAAATATAAACAAGTATTTTGGGGACAATCCAGAGACCCCTTTTCTTTCAATACCATTTGAGTTACAGAAAAGAAAAAAAAATTAGAGA
Source organism: Pipistrellus hanaki (assembly GCF_964339955.1). Classification (NCBI taxonomy): domain Eukaryota; kingdom Metazoa; phylum Chordata; class Mammalia; order Chiroptera; family Vespertilionidae; genus Pipistrellus; species Pipistrellus hanaki. The sequence goes on along the minus strand of NC_140510.1, from coordinate 76,604,546 downwards.
TGAAAAAGGGCCACTTGTGATGTTGCCTTCAGCTATTAAGATCCCATAAAAACATGATTAAAAGTAATACAAGTACAATAAAGGGAAATAAACCAAAAATAGTATTTTGGGAAGTGCTTATAAAAGTGGTGATGGAAGGGAGCCTGACACAAAAATAGCAGCACTCTGGAGGGGAGGGGCATCATATTTGGAACAAGATTATACTCTCATAAAGTCAATGTTATTTCAGTGCAATCAAGTATATCACTAATGTGCAACTTCTAACTTTATGAGATGCAGCAAAGCAGAGGCGAAAGTTGCCTTTGAATGATTACTCTGAACGTCTAATCAAAGACATTCTTCCATGTTATCAAACACAGATGTGCACACGAGAGGAGGCTACGAATGGTTTCTTATTGAAAAAGGTTGGCAATAAGACTGAGTACCTTGAACTGAATTCATCTCGTCACACGGGATCCTGAATATACCTGGGAGGCGCTTCAAAGTCTACGCACACGAAATAATGTTCAACACATGTTTGCCCGCGGTGTGCTTTTAACCTCCACCCAAATCTTCATAAGCCAATCCAGCGGCACACAAAGACTACTGACCTAACCGGAGAAGCATTCAGATGCTGGAGAGGGCTGAAGAGAAGCAGCCGAAGACCACGAGCATGGCTGTTCCATGTTAGCTCAGGCACTTCCAGGGATGCTTGCTGTGTGTTTACACGCCAGGCAGAAGAACTCGAACATGTCTGTGCTCCATCAAATGACATAATAAATAAAGCACGGTGGGACACAGTATCACACATCCCTCTTGCCTCCCTTTTTTAAAGGAGAGAAAAGGAATAGGATATATTTCCCTCCCTTTTGACTAAAATATCTCTTTCATAACATTCAATTTTATTTTATTTTTAAAATATATTTTATTGATTTTTTACAGAGAGGAAGGGAGAGGAATAGAGAGAAACATCGATGAGAAAGAAACATCGATCAGCTGCCTCCTGCGCACACCCTACTGGGGATGTGCCCGCAACCAAGATACATGCCCTTGACCAGAATCTAACCTGGGATCCTTGAGTCTGCAGGCCGACGCTCTATCCACTGAGCCAAACTTGTTAGAGTCATAACATTCTATTTTATGATTGGGAAGATGTCGGTATGAGTGCTACATACTTGCTAATGAAACCTCAGTTTTCATTCCAAAGTTTAATTATATCTTCAAATCTATGTCTGTAAAATGCTAATGGAAGAAATTCTTAAATACAAATGGGTAATTAACACCCACATGTCAATATTTCTTTTTCTTTTTCTTAATTTTATTTTTTATTGATTTTACACAGAGAGGAATTGAGAGGGATGGAGAGTTAGAAACGTCGATGAGAGAAACATCGACCAGCTTCCTCTTGCCCACCCCCGACTGGGGATGTGCCCACAACCAATGTACATGCCCTTGACCAGAATAGAACCCAGGACCTTTCAGTCCGCAGGCCGACGCTCTATCCACTGAGCCAAACCGGTTTCGGCAACACATATTTCTTTTTAAAAATTGTTTAGTTTAAGAAACCCTGTGCTGTAGTGATGAGTTGGGTTCCACAGGGAAGTGATTTCCCTTTACTATTTATCTATTTTTTTTAAAAAAACACACCACTAATTCCACAAGAAACCACAAATTGATTATTTACTATTTAACTGTGGCAGACTTCTCCCTGGCCAGTAGAATTTAGAAAGGAAGGCTAGGTAAGGATCAAAGGAGATTATCTGCGAAATAACAGTTTTTTGGCATTTCTCTCTCATGCTTCCTAATTCTACCCCAAGGATTTAGTGGTAGCACCTATGTTACATTTCAGATTCCACAGAAAGAGCAAAGCTAAAGAGATTACCAATTCCTCTATTTCTTGCAGATCCTTTTTCCATCTTTCTGCCCCAAAATACAGGCGTCATTATTAACAAAGGACAGAAGACAAGGACATGCAGGAAAGGTCAGTCATTCAGGAAATAGCTATCATTTGGTAAATGGCATAATAAACACATTATGATCTTTGATGCAGTGGGTAATGAGCCAGTATATATACAATATCAATGCTAAGATTATTCTCTATCTCTGTATGCATTTTTCCTTATTTTACCTGAACTTCCCTTTTCTATCTGTTTGTATTTCCCAGAATTCATCAAGTCACTTGGTAATATCATCTAAGAGTTTTTATTATTATTATTATTATTATTATTATTATTATTATCCTTTGCTTCTCACTGTTTTGTATCTATTCTACTCTGAAATGAAACCTCCCTTATCAAACAGCTTTAGTCTATCAGTTAGATGACAATGTCAAAGGTGAGTTTCAGTGTTATGATTCGATTCCCTGGTCACCTATCTGTCATATCCTGTTCAGCTTCAGGTGGCATCAGTGCGGGGTGAGTCTCTTTCCTATCCAACTCAGTGCGGTTCCTGGCCCATCCCAGACCTGCGCATTTTGATCTATAATCCTTCACCCAGCTCTTGGGAACCACTCCAGGTGTTGGTGAAACATGGAGAATGAGAGAACAGGAATGGCAAAGCCATCTGCAAAGGTTGTTCAGCAATTAGAGGAATGCTCTGTGCTCAGTGATGGAGATGCACTGCTTTCATCTCCCTTCCAGGAATAACCTGTCATTCACCCACAGAGAGCACAGAAGTAGCTGACAGCCTCTTGCCATTCATTGTGTAGGTTTCTCCTCAGCCTTTAACTAAAGGCCACTCTTTCCAGGTAGCCACCAGTCAATGTCTGAGCATCTTAGGGTTCTAGAGTCTGGCTATTTCTGCCCAGGGTACGATTCCTGGGCAGAAATAGATGCCAGGCAATCTTTGCTCTGGGGCTCATGTTGGGTTGGCCAAGACTCTGTCGGATTTGTACTCTCCCTGCCCAACCCTGCTTTTTTATTTTTCACAGGTGTTACCCTCTCAATTAACCTCTGTGCTCCTGCTCTGTCTCACCCACTGCTTCCTGGAGGATGTGACTGGGAAACTTTAATTTCCATTACCCGACCCTGGGAAGCTCCTAAACTTTCCCCAAATCACCTGGCAACAGGCGTGGTAATAAATATGCATATGAGACAACAGAGAAAAATAAGTTAAAGGGTAGTAATGTTTGCCAGGACAAATGAAAGGGAAACTCACAGTGTTCCTCAGATTATCCTGAAGTTGACAAGCATACTTCCTATTAATCTTACTACTTTCATGCTGTTTGTGCAAAGGGCTCTAAGAAACATATCCTTAGGATTCCTCCTTCCTTCTTCTATTAGGGCTTTTCACTTCAGATTATTTTGCACTTGTATATTAGAGACTAACAAATAGTGTAAAATTATACAGGTTGGTTTAACCATGTTTACTTAATAACAAAATGCAGATTATATTTAATTCGGCTTCTTACCTGCTTTTAAGTAATTGGTTAAGCCGCCTAAAGTTTTGTGTTTTTTTTAAACACCATTTGCAATGACTCACTGGTAGTCTTAAACAGGACACTTCCTAATATTCTGCAGAGATTGGCCATCATCTCCTTTATTTCACGTTTTAATGACAATGACTTGAATGAAAAAAATAGCATCATTAAAAATGTGATAATTACAACAATTCCAAGAGAGATAACCAGCACCTTTGACAGCAGTAGAAAAATTAAAACCTACTTTGATCAATTTGGAAAAGTGTTTTGAATAGGAAATGTGAAATTTAATGGAAATAACTGGAGGGCAAGGCACTTAAGGCAGAAAACCCCTGTGCATAAAAACAAAATGGAAATGTATTCACTGTGTTCAACCAAGGTAGACAAATACACGGGAGTCACAGAAGGCCACCCCTGAGCGTTAGCCATCAGGATAATGGCAATATTCAAAAAGAAAGCAGGACACCGGGATGCAGGGACTGGAGTAAAGTGGGTGAGAGTTGTGAAGCACTCAGCAGATAGTCATTCTTCATTGATCCGGCCCTCACTGTGTGGAGAGAGAATACGCGGAGGAGATCGAGAGTGTGTGGGCATGATCAGAAAAATGAAAAATAAGAGCTTTGGAGACAGTAATTTGGAGGAGAAATAGCTGCAGGTGACAAAGTTTATAAAACTTATAAAAAAGACCATATGAAAGATAGTATCTGTGCTCCTAAAGGAACTAAAAAGCTTGTAGTGTATCATCAGGGATTTTAGGCAGAAAACCTAAGTGCCTTGGAAGGCAGGCCGATAATCTGGTATGGCAAGCTCAGAGAAACCCACAGTCCTCTCAGAATCTCTCCCATCGTCCCACTTTAAATGGAGGCATGAGCACACACTTGTTTCTCGTTGTGAGATGACCCCAGAATCGGAATGCAAAACAACACCTGACTTTTAGCCTCAGCTGCAGAGAGATAAAAGGGCAGGTTGAAGGTTGTGGCAAGCTGGAGAGTGTGTGCACCTGATGAGTGGGTTGAGCCATACTGTCAGATGGGATGTGGTTCCAGTGGTTTACTTTTCTAGGGGAAGCCAGGAATCTGCATTTATGTAAGTTTTTCACTTTTTTTTTTTAATTTTGAAAAAGGTTTAATGAAAATAATTTGTGCAGGGATTCAGAATTTTAAAAGTTAAAACATTCTACAAGCCATATATCTCCCTTATCCACTCTGAAGCCAGCTTCCCTGAGGCAACCCTACTGAGAAATCTTTTTGCTGATAACCACTTCTAGAAAATGAGCTGATAAAGTTATTTCTTTTTTTGTTAAATATATTTTATTGATTTTTTACAGAGAGGAAGGGAGAGGGATAGAGAGCTAGAAACATCAATGAGAGAGAAACATTGACCAGCTGCCTCTTGCACACCCCCTACTGGGGATGTGCCCACAACCAAGGTACATGCCCTTGAATGGAATCGAACCTGGGATCTTTCAGTCCCCAGAAACCGGTTTGGCTCTATCCACTGAGCCAAACCGGTTTCGGCTGATAAAGTTATTTCTTAATTAATAAACTTTCATCACCAATTGGTGTCCTTCGGTGATGAGAAATAAAGTTTAACTGTCTATGCTCCTCCTCCTCCGAAACATTCCCATCCCAGAATCCTAATAGAGTCATGCCACCATTAGGCTTAAAATTACTCCGTTTAATGCTTCTATTATTATAACCCTGCAAATGTCGCTCAGTGTTGAGCCAAGTAGTGTACTAATGACCATTTCTTCTTTCTTGTTCTTTTCCCCTGAAATTAATCATTGCCTCTTTTAAAAAAAAATTGCATAAGTTTATACATTGTTACTAATGCTTCCTGGTCATTCCAAACACTCTTCTCACTGTGGTTGCTGTTCTTCCCAACTTTGTCAATTCAATGTCTTTCTGTGGAGCTATCACTCCGGAGCCTCCATCTTATTGTGCCACCATCTCCCTTCTCTTGCTGCCTCCCTGGATGGTCGCTGACTCCCTGGGATGGACACTGCTATCTGGCCGGCTTCCCTTCCCTGCAACTCTGAGCTTTCCCCTTATTCTCTCCTGGATTGCATCTTTGCCTCTGGATCTGGCATCCTCCTCCTTCTGGACCTATACTCCTTCTTCTGGAGAAGCATATGATCCAGTGAGTCCTGAGCACTGACACATGTGAATGCAAAATGCCCTAGAATTTTCAAACAGATACCCAAGCATTGCCCAGAAAGACCATAATGGCAGCACTGCAGAAAGAGAAGTGGTGGCTCCTAAGGCATGCCATTGGGTAGAACCAGAATTGCTCATTTTGTCAGCTGAGGAACGGAAGACTGCGTTCAGTTTCCCTTAGGGATACACATAGAGAAAGTCTGAAGTCAGGCATGCACAATCAAGGACCACCTGAAACAGGTGGGATTTGTGGGTTCTCTGTCCATAGGTACACCCAAAAGTGCTGACTTGATAGATAGTCTGTGAGTGGCCCACAAGGACAGACCTAGACGTCAGCACAGAACTCATCGACTGATCCATTGTCACCCTCCCTCCAGGGTCATGCCTGCTTGCTTCTCTCTTCAGAGTGTCTCTGGTAGGTCCTCATTTAGTGTGTTTCTGTGCATCTCATTTATTCTGTATCAACATACCCCTATTTGTATTTCTTTTGGTAGTTCCACAGCTATGAGTCTCTGTGGCCTCTCCTGTGTACCACACAAAACCAAACCAAATAACACCTCCAAAGCTCTGCTTTCTCACCATTTACATCCACCGGAAGTTCTGATTCCTTGAATGTTCTTTCCTTAACCCCCTACTACTTTCCGTTGCCACAAAGAAAATACCCTTCTCACTGTGGGTGCTGTCCTTCTGCATTTAAAAGAGAAGGAAAGAAAGTTCATGGCTGGCAACTTCAATGTCCTTTCTCTCCCATGTCCTTAGAATATGAAAACATCCTGTATTGTATGGGGCCAGAGCAGGTGTGAGGAGTAGGGTCAGGCCTGGGGGTGAGTGTGGGGGACCTGTTTCAGGAAAGACAGAGGCGATATTGGGGTGGTCAAGAAGGCAGGGGGCCGAGGCACAGAAAAGAAAACACAGCCCAGGCAGCTCCCACACAAGCATGCTGTTCTCCACAGCTGTGGGCCAGGCCCCGGTGGCTGGGCTGTGCTTTTATTAGGAATGTGTCAGAGGCTTTGTAGTTACTTCTTAATTTTACAGATGGCCAGAGAAAGTGATTATGTTACTTGCCTAAAGTTACCACCGAAGGCTGATTAATACAAGATGTCCTGACACGGGACCCACGGGGAAGGCAGAAGACACAAAGCAAGGAGCACAAGTGTCCCTGCAGGATCCGCCATTCAATGTTTGAAGCAACGAGAGCAAACCGTGTCTGAAGGCAAATTGGTGCAGATCCATCATGTCAGAACCATGGGAGTGAAGCGTCTAAACTGCTCTCTGAGCCCACTCGACACTAGCTCTCCGAGAGTCACACCATTTCCACCCCCTTCATGCTTGGAGCGCGTGTCATTGGCTATCTGCAGAAAGCTGGGGAAGGCGCCCGAGATAAGACCGAGCATGAAGCTGATTCATTGAGGGCAATTAGGACATATTTGACAGGAAAGCTTCCTTCTGGGGGCGGGGGCAGATGGGGGAGCTTTTTCCACTTGGTCATTTGGCACAGCTTTCATTAGAAAGGGAAGTAATATAGAGAGCCAAAATGACCTTCCTCATAACGGAGATATTTATTATAAATAGACTTCAGACGCGGGAGATTTAGCACCGAGGACAAGGCTGATAGAAATGAATTTGGGGAGTCTCCCTGCTAATGAAACGCCAGATGAAAGAAAAGAGATTTAGTCACTCTGTGTTGCCAAATTGGTAAAAAGCTTTTGAGGACAAAGTAATAATATAGATATCGCCTGGGTAGCAGACAAAAGAGATTCCAGAAGAGATTGTGAAAAGCAATTTTATGTTGAATGAATCCTGTTTTCCTACTGACTTGCATTATGAAATCAAAGATGTGTGGTGGTGAGAGAAAAATGTTGGCACCTGGATGGAATAAGGCTCAAAGTGCACAGTGACTCACGTACAATAATGTATTTCAGGTAAAAAATTTTAGGTCAAAAATAGTTGTAATAGTAAATATTAACATATTACTTATAATACTATGGTATGCTGTAATCAAACAAATCACAAAAGGAAACTCTGAGAAAGAAATTAGAGCACATTCCTGAATATTCTTCCCTAATACAGATGTACATGTTACCCTGCCTCATATTGTTCCCATTTGCAGTCTTACGATCTCCAGAGTTTGGGTAATTTGTCCAAGCTTTTCACCAGCCTTATAGCACCTAAGGTTTTTAACTTCATGTCCAAGGTAACAGTAAAATAAGCAACTGAGGTCTCCATTTCATCTCAGCTTCTAAACCCTTCAAGTTGGTCTGGTTGATCTCTAAGGTATTAGGAATGTGTTCACCTCTTCAAAGGTGCGCTACTCCAGTGAAGACACCTGATTCGTGGTCTTCATCCTTTTTCTGTAAGAGCTATTGTACTTGTAAATTCTTGGGGCTATGAAACCCAATGGGGACATGAACTTTGAGAGCTGGAATATTAATCTGTTTTGTTCACATATGTCTTCCTACATGAGTGACTGACATATCAAAGGCAATCTGTATATATTAATTAAATATACGAATGAATACATTTTTCAACCCTCCCTCCTATCTAGTCCCTTCTTCCTTTAATCCAGGGGTCCTCAAACTTTTTAAAGTGGGGGCCAGATCACGGTCCCTCAGAGAGCTGGAGGGCCGGACTATATGAACTACTAATTTCTACTGTAACACCTCGGCTGCGCTCACTGCCCAAAAAACCTGGCGGGCCGGATCAGACTCCTCTGCGGGCCGCATGTGGCCCGCGGGCCGTAGTTTGAAGACCCCTGAATCATACAAGAAACATTGTCTGGGAGACACTGCGCCTAGGCTGAGGTTAGGCACTCAGTGACTTAAGCAGACAGTCCCTTGCCAGATGGGACAAACACAGAATACTTTTAAAGATTATTTTGAAATCATGATAAAAATGTGAGAAGTGTGACAGGGTGAAGGTCAAAGTGCTTGGGGAACTTTCAGCGGAGGACTGGTCAGTGGTTTTCAGTCTCCCAGGAAACTCCCAATGATATCACTTTTTAATTACAGAAAAAGGAAAAGCCATTTCAAAACACACATAGCTGTTCCAAACTTCATCTTTATGTTTAGCAAGGATACACCTCCCCAATTTATTGTCTGGATTAATTGCTTCATTTCTGCCTGCTTCTCACCCCTGTTCCTAGGGACTGCCCTTCAAGCACTTGAACACAGCTATTGCCACTCCCCTGCTTTCTCTTCACCAGGTCAAATGTTTCCAGTTTTTTCAATTACTCCTGCTATAAAATTGGTTTGAGCTGCTTCACCATCCTGGTCAGTGTCCTTGACATGTGCTCTTAAAGCAGAGTGCCTGTAGCCAAACCACGCAACCAGAACGGTAAGTCTGAATACCCTTTTCCGCATGTTTATCAATGTGGGCTATCATCAGTTTTTTGTTGGGAAACACGTCACACCACTAACTAAAATTAACCTTACATTTTACCATCCAACATCTCCCAAACTTTCAACTGGATGCATGTCAATGGTGAACGGGCTATAACTCATGTTCTTACTCATCAAGCCTGAGCTAGGTTCTGAGATCATTTCTAACAAGCTCCCCAGTAAGCCTCTATGCTGTTGGTCCACAGACCACACTGTTGGTACCAAAGAACTAAACTAAGGCCAAACTAGTAAAATTCCTTTATTTTTAAATCTTGATTCAATAATACTGAATATGATGTAATCCTCTTCCTTTTAAGGTTGGTGACTTAACTCTCACCAAAAAAATTCCCATGTATTTTCCTCATTGTTAAAACGGATTACCACTTGCCGTAGGTATCTCTTGGATGATGAACTGACATTCAGAGTGAAACATGTCCTAGATAAATATAAATTATTATTATTGTGCCAAAAATGCTTCAAGTTTATGTCAGTGCGTCAACTTGAAAGAAAATGGTGTTCAATAAACTCTGAGTTAACCTGATAAATTCTACATACTGGTAGAAAGTACCAGAGATACATGACTATTTAGGGTAGCACCCATTTCACTGGACCATTGGTTAAATTCTATCCCTCCACCCACAAAACTCAGGATTTCTTCCAGACTTATTTTCCCAGAAACATCTGCTTAATTTGTTACGGTCTTCCTCTTTGTGCAAAACGTGGAATAAAGTGAGAGGTCCAACGCTGGCTCAGCTATGGAGCTTCACTCGATGTCCTCTGGGACAGAAAGCTATTTGGAAACTCACTACAATTCCACAAAAATTAGCTACTTACAAGGTGGGTCGGTAGAATTCTATTCTCATTTGAATGTGTATGTTGATGGCTTTTTTTTCCTTAAAGAGACACAAATTCCACGGCCAAACATCCTGTCTTGAGAATTCTTGTGAATTAAGCAGGAGTAATTATCATGAACTGATTTGCTACATGATCATGCTGAGACACAGAACAGTGAGATGGAATGGCCAGAGTAGGCTGTCTGACCTCAGTGCAAGTTGAACTAGTTAAATTAGCACACTGGAAGCACTATATTACATGTCACTGTGGTTGCCAGAACTGGATGTGATATAAATAAACTCATGTTTTCCCATGGTAATAGTCTCCATGTAACTAGAGTTTAACAATTTTACTGGAAATAAAAATAATATAAAAGAACAAGAGCAGAGGACAAAGTGGAAACAACATTAAGAGGATGAGTTAAATATCTATAAGCATATATCGGGAGGAAAGTTTTGATGTGAGACCGTGTAGCACTATAACAGAGTCTTCTTTAAATCTCCAGGTAGATGCTGTAAAGCAGAAATCTACAATTCACTCTCCATCAAAAATAACATGCTCCAAACTCCTTCACAAAGCCTGTTGTTATCTTAAAACACATAGAACACTAATCAAAATAAATGAACTGGACTATAATAAGCCTAATGACATAGGCCTTCATTAACCTCATTAAAATAGAGTTATTAATGCATATCACTTAAACACCAATACAGAAAATAACTACATATAACTTGAAAGTAATCGTAGGGCATTTTTTTAAGTGGCTACACTATAAAACTGTAAGACAATGAATAAAATACTTACTATGTAAACCAAAACAATCTTTAAGTAGTGTTAGTACTCTCATCAGAGTACACTTCTATCTCCAATAACCAAAAGTGAGAGTTTAGGATGGATCAACTTTAGCATTTCAATGTTAACAAAAGTCTACCTAATAAATGATTTACAGATAATGAAAACATTAATTAATGCCAAAACATTCTTTTCCAAATATACATGCTTACTATCATATTGGAATTGTGAAAATATCTTTTAAAAAAATTATGTTCCTAATTCATGCACTCAAGGACTTAAAGTGTCTAGAAGCATACAATGGACACAAGGATGACAACTTTGAAATCATGTTAATTATTGCTTATTACCTAAAATAAACCTCAAGTCTCATAGACACTTTCAAACAGATATGTTTTCACCAGATTATGTATGGATAGATTTAGTTATATTTCTTTTAAACTTGAAATTATCTATACAAATATCCAAATAGGATACTACTACCTTGGCAAAGGTGCAAAGTCATAAAAAATCTAACAACGACATTTTAAAAATGATACAGTTCAGGTTAAATTATCCTATATGATAAAAGGCTAATATGCAAATTGACCAGAAGGCAGAATGACCAGTCGCTATGATGCCCAGTGACCACCAGGGGCAGATGCTCAATGTAGGAGCTGACCCCTGCTGGCCAGTGTGCTCCCACAGGGGGAGTGCTGCTCAGCCAGAACCCTGCTCACGACTGGCAAGCGCAGCAGTGGTGGTGGGAGCCTTTTCTGCCTCAGTGGCAGTCAGACATCCCCCAAGGGCTAAGAATCAGAAATCGAGCTTCTCCTTGTGTGCACAGTCGTTCTACAGTTTTTAAGGCTAAAGGTCCAAGGAATAACTGTATGTTACCTTGCCTATTGTGATGGTTAATTTTATGTCAGCGCAGATAGCTGGTAAATGTTACTCTGGCTGTGTCTGAGACCGTGTTCCCAGGAGAGATTAGCATTTGCATCAGTAGACTGAATAAAGATGCACCCTCACCAGTGTGGTGGGCATCATCCCATCCACTGAGGGTCTCAAAAGAATAAAAAGGCTGATGAAGAGCGTGTTTACTCTGCTGGCTTAGCTGGGACACTCGTCTTCTCCTTTGGACTAGGACTGAGTCTTACACCATCTACCTCCCTGGTTTGCAGGCCTTTGGCCTCAGACTGAATCACACCACTAACTTCCCTGGGTCTCCAGCTTGCAGACAGTGGACTGTGGGACTTCCCAACCTCTGTAATCAAATGAGTCAATTCCTACAGCTAATCTCCTCTTAAGAATGTCTATGCCTCTTCTCTCCTCTTACCTACCTCCTCTCCCTTTCTCTCTCTCTTCCCCCTCATTCTTTTCCTCATTGTATTTCCCTGAAGAATCTGGACTAATTCAGACTTAAAGTGAACTCTTGGCCAAATGGTATGATAGTCACATTCAACATATATTCTCACTCGTGTGAAATTTTCTACTAATTACTTATGCTGGTTCTTAAAGAAATATCCTTAACCAAAGAGAGGGGCTCTGAGCCCAGGGTCAGAGTCAAAATGGAGTTTAGGAGTCAGCATCTCACTTCTGATATTGGAATCCATATCCATATTCACCATCTTTTGTAGAGCTGAGGGTAAATAGGGTTTGGAAGAAAAATTTTATGATAACAAAATGTAAGCTACTTATAAATATAATACCTCTAAACTTGAGAAATTATGGGACTGATAAGGTGACCCCAATGTGTTGGTGAAATAGCCAAGTTTGGAACTAAAATCTCCTGCCTCTTGATGCCCATGCTTTTCCCACTCCAGCTCACTACCCCTCAGGACATGGAGGAATGCATGGTTCCTACGGCCCGTAGGACTGGGGGGTCATGTTATAAGCTAAACACATAATCCAGCAAAAAAGACTATTAACATGTCTCACAATTCTACAGCGAGTATAATCGGTCCCTGAGAGCAGGGACTCTAGAGCATGATGGCAATCCTTGAAGATAAATGAGAGCCAGTGGACATGGTAGACATTTGCCATCTGTAACTTCCCACTAATCCCAAAGGTGGGGCAGGCATCACTATTTGGAAATGACTTAGTTAGTGGCATGGGTACCAATGCTTATAGTCAGATTGCATTGAAATGACACAGAACGCAAATTTCATAAGAGGGTTTTATTTATATCTAGAATTCCTACAACATTTAACACTGTTGGTGCTTTGAAAAGGGAAGAAGGAAGAAAACAAAGGAGGAAGGAAAGGATGGAAGAACAGAGAAACAGAGTCGGGGTGGGAAGGAAGAAAAACAGGATCTGAACTATGGGCTTGTTACCTGTCTGAGAATTCAGATACTCTTGCTTTTAAAAGATGGCAAAGTAAATGGTATATCTGTAACTTCAAGATAGCATTCTTTCCTTTTTTGATCATGGAGAAACGTATAAAACCCAGATTTGGGGGAGGCACGTGTCACTTATGTTGTATCACCAAGTGAGCACATCTGCCTGAGGTAAAGCAGACACATAAGGAAAAAATTACCGGATCTGGTATGTTCTCACTTAGGCACCGTGCTTCACCAGGGTGTGAGCTACGGATTCACATTTCACAGAAAAATTAATTCAGCTAATGATAGGCGAACATTCTCACATCTGAATGTCTCCCTTCCACGAAACGTGTAAAAATTGTCAGAGTGAAATTAACAGGCTTTGGGGAGGACCGAGCAGAAAGGTCAGAGAGGAAGAAAAACTCGAAGGCTTCCAAAAGCAGAGATGAGATTCTAGCAGAGAAACTCTCTGCTCTTTATCTCAGGCCCCTATATCTGCTCTCGGACAACAAACACATACAAATACCCCTGGAGGTTCCATCGTGTCTGGTTACAACTCGTGTCAGGGAAATCAGCAGCTTTTCCACAATATGCTGCTTTCTCTTTCCTTCCCTCTATTCAGGTCTATCACTCTCCAGGTTAATTCACGGCGTGTAATCAGCTATGCGACCACGTGTTAATTTTATTTTGAGGAGGGGGATTAAAATGGCCAGGATTATTTATTCTTAAGAAAACAACATTTACAAAGTAGCTATAAAGCTCTTCCCTCACTTAGCAGCTGGATTTATAGCAAAAACAATAAGCGTGTGTGTACACACAGGCACACACATGCACACACATTCACCCAAACACGCACACAAAGCTATGAGCTGAGGAGATGTCAACACCCTCTGGAGGTTACAGGTTAGCTCACTGGTTAAAGAAGAATGTGCTGAGTTGAAACTGATCTTTACATAGGTAAATACATATTTCCACAAGAGACCACTCAATCATCCTCCAATCGCTGTTGCTCAGGGTGGGGGTGGGGTGGGGAGGTCTACATTTTCCAGAAGAAAAAGCATTCCCTAATAAAGACCATCTGCAACGTGGCCCTCCATGCTATCCATTAGGAACTTAGAAGGCATTCCGTGGCAAATAAATTTCTAGGACTTACAGAATAGGGGTACAATTCCACTGACTAATAAATTTTTGATGGTCCCCCAAAAGAGTAAAGAAGAAAGGAGGTCTGCTTGTATCTTCCTGGGGATCACAGACAGGTCTGGGTGCCCTGCTTAGGGGGGAGGAGGGGCAGTGACAGGGAATGGCGAATGTGTTTGAGTTTGTTCTTTTCATGCTGCACCTGAGGGGGATGGAAGATGATCTGAGACTCCAGCTATCAAGCATTTTGGCTGCTGGTTCTTTCCTTTAAAGAAGTTCACAGTCAGAAACCTGAATTGATAAACAAACAAATAATGAGTTTCTCAGAAGGAACTGATCCTTCTTCATCTCTGGCTAGCCTAGTAGGAAGAAGTCCAGGCTTACTGGGAATCCAGTTTGAAACCTATAGTGCTGTCCAACAGAACTATAATGTGAGCTTCATAAGTAACTTCTAATTTTATATTAGCCACATTAAAAAGATAAAATAAGCCCTAGCCGGCTTGTCTCAGTGGATAGAGAATTAGCCTATAGACTGAGGGGTCCCAGGATCAATTCCGACCAAGGGCACATACCTGGGTTGTGGGCTTGATCCCCAGCAGGGGACATGCAGGAGACAGCTGATCAATGATTCTCTCTCATCATTGAAGTTTCTATCTCTCTCTCCTTCTCCCTTCCTCTCTAAAATTAATATATATTAATTTTATAAATTTATAAAAGAAACAAGTGAATTTAATGTAATACTACATTTTATTTAAGCTAACATAGTCAAAATATTATCATTTCAGCATAGAAGCAATATAAAAACTATTGAGATACTTTACATTCCTTTTTTCATGCTAGCTTTTGAACATTCATCACAACATGCATAAGGTAACTATGATGATAGAGAAAGGTGTTAGCTAGCAAGGTAAGCAAAGGCTGGAGGCTGCAAGGGGGCCTGTAGAAAAGCATCTTTAGTCTTATGATACTATCAACCTGGTAGAGGAGAAGGTGAGGAGGCCGGTGGGAACCTGGCCCTCAGTGCCGAGCCCAGAGGAGGCTGCTTTGCAGAGAGCCTGTGGCCGGGGCTCCTAGGAAAACTGCACCTGCTCATGGTGTACACCCCAGAGCACTGAGACCTGAGCTGCCAGCTGAGGGGTGAGTGTGTACATGAAATATATGTACATGTGCTTCATATGCATAGGTGTACACATCTGGCCATATCCTGGCTTGCATTTATGTATATGCACTCATGTCTGTGTATGTGTGTATATGTAGAATGGGGGTGGAGGGAGGCTAAATACTTTGTCAACAATGAAGCAACATTGGGGAGAGATTGCATACTTATCTCTCCCTCTCTCTCCTCCTCTGCATCTCCCTCTTTCTTTCTCTCTCTCCTTCTTCTCTACAGAGGAAGAAATAATAAATATCATTTGGGAGAAGTCCCTGGCTGTGGACTAGGTTTGTTCATCAGCAGCCCTGGATAAAACTATGTCTGTTTGGGGGAAAAAGACTAAGGAACCTAAATATAGTTTAGAAATTAGCATCCAGCTTTTCATGGTGTGTAATGAAATAATATATTTCATCATATATCAAGTTGTCCACTGTCTGAGCTAAGAAACTAGCCTGATGACATATGATAAAGGTCCTGCCCAGGCCCCAGAGGTGCTCATTCTGGGTTGGGAGTGGGCAACACAGCCCAACCCTGCTCTCCCCGCAGGTGAGCCACTGTACGCATTCACCCCATGTGCCTTGAGCACTGGCGAGGTGGGCATACAGAGAAAGCAACTGAACGTTAAGTTGCCATCTTTGGCCGATTTAAGGCACAGACACCTGAAAAATAACTAACGATGCAAGGCAGTCAGTGACAAGTTACTGTATTCTAAGTTCTCCGAGGGCAGGGCTGCCTCTCATCCATCACTGTTCACAGTGCTGTGCATACCTGGTGCTTAATAAATCTTTATCAGGTGAGTGAGTGGCATGCTAGAGAAGGACAGGGGGGTGAGATGAAGAGGAGTTTTGCCATTAGGGTCATTTAGGGAAGATGAAATGTCCCAGAGAAGGGGGCTGCAGGCTGGCGATTGGTAGAAACGCACTGAGGAAAAGGTTTGAGAAAACAGACACCATTTTGTGGTATGTTATGCTACTTTATATTCCTAGTAGCTGATGAATTTCTGGGGCCCACTTAACCAAAGCAAACAAACAAAACTTTAATATACTGACCTTTCCGGAGACATGTGATGGATCCCCTGATTTTACATGACTTCCAATTACTAGGGAAGGAATGGTTTGTGTTGCATATAGGCGAGTATTCTGCAAACCTAGCTCTGCAGTGATCCCAAGTATGTAGTTTTAATTTAAAAAGGGGGGAGGGTAGGGAGATACAATATGAAAAAGTATAGTGAAATTTTAAAAGTACAGAATGGGCAACTTTCACATTATAAAATCTCTAACACTAGTTTGAAATTAATGGTTTCATTGGGTGTTTGAATATTTACAATTACTTTAGTATTACTCCATTTCTGTTGTTGCGCATAATAAAAATTTTCTACTATTGATTTTCCTGCTCTGATAATTTCATACCAGTATTAATTTATAAAAACCATTAAGTTGCTTATTATCTGCAAGACAAATCAGTGATGGTTATACAAGATAGTTAAAAACACGAATTAAGGTCTAATATGACTGAAAATTGCAGATTGTAGCAGTTATTACCATAACATTAGCTGCATCTAAAGCTCACAAGGCTAAGGTGACAATGCGAAATGATGATATAATGTCAGTCTCATAATACAACAAAGGGAAAAGCAGAGCATGATCACTGAAATAATAAAATAGGTTTCGCTTCCACCCTCTTTACAGTCTATGCTTCGGAAACATTGGCAGTTTTGACAACTTATAATATTCCATGGACTACCCTATATATTTCTAAATTTCTAATGTACTGGTATAATTGCTATAATAAAAATTTATTCTTTTCTTATTATAATAGCTTTTCCTCTAACCCCATGAAGATGGTGTGTGGGTGTTTGATCCCTGCACACAGTGCTTTCAGGAAAGAGCCTGAGCTAGACTGCTGAGACCATTCTTTCTAACGAGTTTCTCAACAGAAACAACGAAACGGGGAATGATCAACTTAGCAATTCTGAGTTATGACATTTTATTACTCAGTTCCTTCACCTGACATTTGTCCCATGAAAATAACAATAATAGTAACATGAATGCTTACTGTGAGCTAAGTGCTTTATAAATATCTAAATTAATTCAAAACAAAATCTTATAAAGGTAGAACTTATTAAAAATTTTGGACAAGAAAAGTCAATGACAGAATAACTTTAAGGTGACTAACAATGCCCAGGTAGCAAGGAGTCAATAAGTATAAAGAAAAAGTAGTATGGAGCCAGATTGTTGGGGTCAAACCACAGCCATTCTGCCCATTCAGGATATATTTGTCCATGGGCAAGTCATCCTTTCTATAATTCGGTTTCTAAATCTGTAAAATGGGTATAATAATGGTGTCTACTTCATAACATCCTGTGAAGAGTAAATTAACAAGTGAATGCCAAGAACACATGACAGTGTCAGTACATATATAGCAATAAGCCCTATAATATAAAGGTTTGCTGTTATTACTGCCTCGTAATATACTAAGGCACTGGTACAACCTTAGATAGTATACGAAGTAGGTACAAAAATGAGAAGATGCAAGTTATAGTCCTATCTTTATAAACATGGGGAAAAGATGCAAATTATGGACTGAACATGCAAGATTTCAGAAATAGATGGGAGTGATCAGAACAGTACTAAAACCCTTCCATCACCTTAATCTTGGGATATCCAGGTAGAAAATAGCAAACATATCTGTTGAAGATCTTGAAAAGAGAAGTTTCATACTCTTCCTAAGAGGACACACGGAGATAGAGCTGGTCATTCTGACAATCAGACTAAGATACAGTAAGTTAAAGATCTTATATTAGAGAAATATTGGATATTAGAAGCAGAGAATGCGTAACAATGACAACAAAAATACTGAAGAGAACAGCTAGTGCTTGAGGGTCTTCAGCTATTATCAGAAGCATTTGTCTGCTCTGATTAATATTGATTTTTTTCTGTCTTGCTAAAAGATAGTTATGTTACAAGTATTTACTATTGTACAAGAATGTACCAATTATTTCACCTAATGAAGAGCACATTCCCAAGCCAGCTGGGTGCTACAGTCAATCTCCTTAGCCTTGGGGTATTCAACATTGTTCTGAACAGATTTGACCTGAGACCTTAAGAAATTATTAAAATACAGAGGTAACATGTTTCATTATTTAATTATATCAAGCTTTTGCATACTGGGATTATTTGTAATTTCCCTCCCACCCCCAATTTTCCTTTTATTACTTTACAACTGAATAATGTGTGGTCATGAAAATGGCAACTGTTGACTAGCGCCCTCATTCTAACTCTTAGAGCTAATGCTTTTACTGCTATTCCCTGGCTTGGTCATCTGTTTCTTCCACTTTCCGGGCAATGATGCCCTAAAAAGATTAACCTCCTCTATGGGGTTGGAGCCAATTCTTTCAATGGATGCCAAAGGTTCGCCAAAAAATTCAATTGTTGAATGAATTGCAACTCTAATGGAATATGATTTTTGTTTACTTTACATTATGCAGTTGCGGAAGTTGTGGCAAAGTACACTGGCAGAATATAAAGCGTCGTTAAGACGTGGTGTCACTGTTTCCTGCTTTGCTACATAAAACGCATCCACCTTTACAAAGCACTCAATATGTATCTCCAGCACACTATTTTTAATAGTAATTTTCAAGTGGGAGTTATAATAAAGGCCAAATCCATTTTGTTACAGCAGCAGGAAGTAACACCAGTGACCCGCTCAGAGCTAGTAAGCTACATGCCAAATCAGTTTCCACCACCTACTGGGAACAGCACACTTCACATGCAAATCAACAAATTAGGCAGTTTTTACAGAGCCTGTCCCCTCAGATTTGAGGCTTCATAAAATACAACATGATTTTCACATTAAGACACACAAGCAATGGTGTCTAAGGTGGTATTATGCATTTGTGTTTATTTGGCCTCATAATTACAGGTAAATTACAATAATGGACTGTGAAATTCAAAAGCCTTCTCTGAAACTAAATTTATCCAAAGGAGAATCAGTAACATTTCTGGTCTCAATGCAGGATGCCTAACTATTCAGAATAGTGGGGTGAAATGAATGGCCAGCACTGAGTTAGGAGAGTGGGTTTCAGAAAAGACTCCCTAAGAGATGGCCCTAGAACTCAGCATTGAAGCAGGACTAGGAGTTGGCTAGGGGCAGAGTAAAAGCCTAAGGAAGGGGAAATGGCATTTCATTCACAGAAAATAGAAAGGGCCCCGAACATTGATTAGCTTAATGCTCTCGTGGTACACTGTGATAACTGCATGTACTATGGCTTACCTATGGCTGCAGAAAAGAATAGAAGAGGGTTGTCATGTGCCGGATCATAAGTCTGAGCACTTCAAGGCACTGTGCAGCCACTGCAATGATTTTGGCAGGAGTTCATATTTATGTTTGGGAGGATCATGTGGGTACCATTGTAGATGGTGGGATAGAAGAGAAAGTCAATATTGCTCAGAAGGCCATTGCTTTCATCTGGTGTAAAATGAGGAGACACTAAACCAAAAAAGTTCAATAAAAATGAAGAGAAAGAATTTAGATTCTTAGAAAGTAGAATTCCTGGGACTTGGTAATGGATTAGATTTGCAGAGTGAGAGGAAAGGACACATGACTCTCTTGGCCTCCTGGATAGCCTCAGTAAGGGCAGACAAGCAAAGTTAACTCCACAGTGTTCAAGCTGACTGGGAGTAGAGGTGAGGAGGGAAGAAAAAAGGGTGAAAAGAGAGGACTAGATATAGGGGTCCAGTGATGTCAGCTTTTAATAAGAAGCTAACATGAGGAGCAAGAGGCACCAGCCAGAAAGCTAAAAGGAACATGTTGAAAGAGCAGCACTGCAGAAGGTAACAGCAGAAATAGTGTTAAGGAAAGAGCGATCTTGGTGGAAATGAAAAAATTCATTTTGAAACATTACTAATTTTAAAGAGAAGGTTGAAACATTAAACTACAACTGTCCTTGTATCTCTAATTGCCTGCCCTTTCAAGAAAGGAAATTACTATTTCTTTTTTGAATGGTAATTTGCGTCAAATAAGATATTCTTGTTTTTTGAAGATGTATCATTTTTTAAAATAAAAACTAGCATTGCTCTACAAGGCTAAACATAAAAAATTCCTGAAAATTGGATCCAGCATTACATCAGAAAGATCAGACACCATGACCAAGTAGGATTTATGCCATGGGTGCAAAGAAGGTACAATATCCACAAATCAATAAATGTGATACATCACATAAACAAATTGAGAGATAAAAATCACATAGCCATATCAATTGATGCAGAATAAGCATTTGACAAAATCCAATACCCTTTCTTGATAAAAACCCTTAGCAAAATGGGAATAGAGGGATTATACTTCAACATAATAAAAGCCTTATATGACAAACCTATAGCCCACACCATACTCAACAGGCAAAAACTAAAACAATTCCACCTAAGAACAGGAACAAGACAGGTATGCCCTTTCATCACTCTTTCACCACTCTTGTTCAACATAGTTCTCGAAGTGCTAGCCATAGAAGTTAGACCAGAAGAAGAAATAAAAGGTATCCAAATTGGAAAAGAAGACAAAAAAACTGTTATTATTCACAGATGACTTTTCATAGAAAACCCTAAAAACTCTATAAAAAATTATTAGGCTTAATAAATGAATTTGGCGATGTAACAGGATACAAAATTAAAGCCAAGAAATCTATGGCATTTTTATACACCAATAGTGAACTTATAGAAAGAGAGATTAAAAAAACAATCCCATTTACCATCACACCAAAAAAAGTAAGATACCTAGGAATAATTTTAACTAAGGGGGTAAAAGACCTGTACTTAGAAAACTACAGGACATAAGGAAGGCCAAGAGACATATGAAAACATGTTCAAAGTCACTGGTTATCCCAAGGGATGCAAATCAAAACGACAATGCAGTATCATCTCACACCTATTAGTATGGTTATAATCAATAAATCAGTAAATCACAAGTGCTGGTGAGGATGTGAAGAAAAAGGAACCCTCATGAACTGTTGCTGGGAATGTAGACTGGTACAACCACTGTGGAGAACAGTATGGAGTTTCCTCAGAAAACTAAAAATGGAACTTGTGCCATGCCAGCACAGCCAAGGATGAACCTGAGAGGGGGCAGTGAAGGATGGAGAAGACAGACAAGAGAATAAAGCTGGGGCTAGGTGGGATGCTCGTCTCTGATGGAGAGATAGCGCCACAGCCTGCAAGCTGAGTCTTTATTTTATAGCCAGATTCTATAAGGCAAAGTAAGGGCATAGTCAATATGCTTATAATGTTCTCGAGGTTTTGAATCTACTCAATCTGTTACTTGCTGCACTTCCACAGCCTATATTACTTAGTCACGTGGGACCACAGGTTCAGACCATAAGGTCAAACTTACAACTGTAGCCTTTGGTTATAACTGTGCTGGGAGGGTTTTGCCCTTCAAGCTAGGACTTACATGTGGCTTTGCCATGAAAGGATGGTGCCCTCTCATTAGTCCAAGGCTTGAACCTGTTCAAACAATGTAGTGCTTTCCACAGGAACTCCCATTTGACCCAATGATCCACTTCTAGGGATATATCCCAAGAAAATAGAAACACCAATCAGAAAAGATGTATGCATCCCCATGTTCATAGCAGCACAATTTACCATAGCTAAGATTTGGAAACAGCATAAGTGCCCATCAGCAGATGAATGGATTAAAAAACTTTGGTACGTCTACACAATGGAATACTACACTGTGGTAAAAAAAAAAAAAGGAATTCTTATCATTTGCTACAACATGGATGGAACTGGAGAACATTTTGCTAAGTGAAATAAGCCAGTCAGAGAAAGATGAATATCACATGATCTCATTCATTTGTGGATTATAATGAACAACATAAACTGATGAACAAAACCAGATCCAGAGTTAGACAAGCATCAATCAGAACTTCAAACTTCAGAGGGAAGGTAGGAGAGGGTGGGGATAAGGGGGAGAGATCAACCAAAGGACTTGTATGCATGCATATAAGCCTAACCAAAGGACACAGACACCAGGGTGGTGAGGGCATGAGTGGGGGGGATGGGGGGAAGAGGGAGCAATGGTAGGATAAGGATACATATGTAATACCTTAATCAATAAAGAAAAAATACTTCATTACAATATTAAAATCTGTGGGTAAATTTTATACATATTTATTATAGCCACTTCTTATTTTAAGTACATTCATGTTAAAGATTTTAAATGTACAGAATTGCTAAATTAATGGAATAATTTATTTTATAGATTCGCAAGTCTCAAACTCATCATTTTTCAGTTTGGAGTTTAGTGTGCAATGTAGCAACACCTAATAGCCGAGAATGATCATTACAGCCTAGTTCTATTAGACAATGTAAAAATCCCAACAAAAGGCGAAGGTGTGTAATGCACTCCTAGTGGTATGAAACACAAGCTGCTCATAAACATACTTGAAAGTTTCTTGGGCTGAGTTGTGACAGCAGATAGAAAATATCAGTATTTAAAAAAAAATCACAAATCAACATAAACATAGAGAGTCTCCACTGAAAAGAGTCATAATTATTAGGTTGAGAAAAGCTATATTTGGTTTGCACTTGATTGAACCTAACTAGGAAGTACTAGAAAGAAGACAGCCTTTAATCAACACCCTTCCATGGTGGAGAGCATTGCTTCCCAGGATACCATACTTAAGAGGTTATCTCTCAACCAGGGTCTACCTGAGGAGGTCTATGAGTTCTAAAAAAATGTTAAGATGGACACCCTATACGTCATTATTCCTTCCACAGAAGGTGGCATTCCTACTCCACTGACAGAGATTGTATCCATCAGAGCTGAATATTGAAATTAACTCGTGAAGGAGTCAGAAGAAACAAGAATATCACCAACTTGTCAGGCAGAGCCCACGTGTCCACACAGAAGCTGGATTCCATTATGAAATGGTTCTTCTTTGTAGAAACAAACCACTCTGAGAACTAGAAGGAAATTATGGACTCTCTCTATTAAAGTATATATACTCACTTAAAGTCAAAATTTTACATACACTTTTTACATAGTCCTAAGGACTGTGCCTTGGAAATTTAACTCCACTTGTGCTTTATAAACACTGTCATTGCATGTGGATTCTCTACAAGAACAGAAAAAAAAAAACAAGATTTGTTTTCTAGAAATTCTTTACCATAAATCTTGGTAGAATATAGTTAACCTCTTCAGCAAAGGATAATGATGCATTAGCACTCACAAAATACCTATAATAATATTTTCTACCAATTTAATTTTAACTAAGTTAAAAAGAGATAGTAATGATAATATAACAACATATACTACCTTTTGGCTAAACCTTTCAAAGTGCTTCATAAAGCTGTATTATCTTTTCTATGGAAGATATTTGGTGATAAATATTCAAAGACATATTCAATTTACAAGAAGAACAGAGTAGATTTCAGCCACTGTGACTAACTAAATCCTGACAGAAAAGAAACCAAGGATTGGGTAGAGTGTTTATACCATTTTGTACTTTTTGTCTTACTCAGAACTAAAGTATCTCCAGTTAGCAATACATACAAATTCAGGGAAATGTGGTTATGTGCACAGGAAGGTTTCTATTATTGCATGCATGTAATCTGGGGACAGACCTGTGATGAGGGACACTCATGGATACCGCTGTTTCAGTGTCTGTCCAAGCTGGAATAAGTGTGTTCAGGGAATTGGTATTTTCTTATTTAAGTACTGGTCGTCAACAGATGCGTATCCCCACATCTTCTAACTATATCTATGAATCATAATATTATACCATACTTATATAACTGTATCTCCTCTTCTATCTCAGGACACCAAAGCCTGACCAACAGCAGATACCTCTCTGATATAAAGCATCCTGAATGGCTAACAACTGTGATAAAAAAAAAAAAGACTGGCAGAATATACCAGAGCTGCTTCTCCAGGTTCTTCCCTCCTGATTAGGCAAATTATAAATTTTGTGGATGAATTTAACTCCACTATTGCTATGTCACATTACATTTATCTTTGTACATGTTTTGTTTTAAAAATGTTTTTTCCAATGTACAGTATTGATAAGAAAAGCCCTAAGGTGATCAAAGACTGGTAGTGCTTCCTAGCTCCCATCCTCCAGCCTTACCAATAAATCATTTGCAGCAAAATAAAAAGGATCAGAAGTCTGAGAAAAAGAGAATTGGATTTCTGAGAATATTTGTCCAGTAATTTTAATAATAATCAGCAGGACATTTTCCTATTTACCATCTCATTCAAGCATATTGTGCTAAACTCAGCAGTTAATGAGGCCTCATCACAAGGATGAGATATTTGCACCTTTTTGCAGAGGTCTTATTTTTGAACTTTCATTAATAGTCAAAGAAATACACCTCACTCTTGGAAACGTGTACTCATCTGTCAGAAGTCAATGCTGACTTAATTTAGATTTTTAGATTACATGGTGATAATACAGGCCACAAATAAAAATGACATATACTGGTTTTCTTGGCTTGTAATCATATTTGAAATCACTACCTTCCTTGCTTTCTAATTTCTAATTTCACTAATTTGAGGATAAGTTGAAGCCAGCTCTTTACTTTCCCCAAATACAGGATAAAAATGATACAATGATGCAGTCCCAGGTTCAAAGTCATTTTAGGGGTAAAAGGTCATCAATTTTGCAAATATTCTCAAAGAATCGGGATAAATTATGCAAGCATACATGAATCTGTACACACATCCATCTGGAGGGAAATAAAAAGACAGAAAATGGTTGAGCTAATGGATAAAATGTTAACATCTGAGGAATCTGGATGAAAGGTATATAAGAATTCTTTGTACTATTTTTTGTAACTTTTCTGCAAGTCTAAAAATTATTTCACAATAAAAAGATTTTAAAAATCTAAGTAAGTTCTGAGTTAAAAAGACATAAATGGGAAAAGAGATCAAAGAATTTATAGACAGGGTACATAAGTCTGCTCTCAGACACAATTAGTATGGGCCTCAATCTTGTAAATCAACAATCAATACTCAAACACTTACATTGTTTAAAGTCACTAGTCTATTGGCAAGATGCAGTAATATACATTACAAAAACCATCATCCCTAAACGATATTAATGTTTCAACCACAGCTGTCATCAATTATTTAAGACTTACTTCCTAAGTAGATTCGTAGGCTAGAAGGTATAATAAGATTGGCAGAGAGAGTAGTGAGAATTCTGAAAAGAGAAGCAAAAAATAATTTTATCCTAGTAGGAGCATGCTCCCTGAGCAGTCTAGAATCCTGTGTGTATATATGGAAGGGACTATTTTCATTGGGTGGCCTATCCACCAGATACAGCAAAATTATAAGACTGCGTAACAGAGGGGGCTTCCCCCCCCCCCCCGGCTATGTATGCCAGCAAAAAACCAGGATCAACTTATTGAAATATTGGCCCAGCTAGACTTCCTTCCATTAACAATCAGTTGAGACACATTTTTAAACTAACAGCTTAAATGAATGGCTGCATGTCTGTAATAATTTTGACTTAAAATGTCAACTGTATTTGAGATGCCATGTGCATTTAATCAATGTCTCCACATTGTAAAATAAATATGCTTCAGTGTGACTGCCGTGCCAGTCATAAATCATAATTCACAAAGACAAGAACATTTTATCTTCTCTATTGATAGTTGTTAATGACAATACTGATTAAAATGGTATCTGCCTGCCATATTATTGTTAAACAGCTTATTAGAATTTCTATTACATCCTATCACCTACCACTATTTCCACTATTTCTCTTTATGCTGATGCATCGCTTGTGGAATAAAACATGATAGTTAGATTTAAAGTTTAACACTGAAAATGCAAAACTGGAGAGCAGAGCCTAGCAGTAGATTTTAACCTGTATTTCCAAAATTAAGAGCATTCCTTCTGTTAGAGATTCTATTGTTCAAAGGACTTATTTCTCTCTTTTGGGAATCATACTTGAGTTTTTCCAAATGAATGAGTTGGATAACACACACACACACACACACACACACACACACACACACACACAAACACGCATGCACACAAAAGAGAAAAAAATATCACTTGCCATTTAAAAGTCACATTAGTCAATGAAAGCAATTTCAAGTACAAACTAATTGTTAGCTACTCTTTCTAAAATGGATTTCTTGGAATCAAGAATTAGCTCAGCAATCCATTGTGGAATGCACACTATGGCCCAGGCAGTAAGCAATAGCAAACTGTAGTCAGATATTCCCAACACCATAGGATCACTGAGGATGGGGATTATAATAGATAGAGACCCACTAGCTAGGATGGGTAATGGTTGGAGAATTCACACAAAGGCCTAGAGTCTGACTTACCGAGGTCAGCTAGAAGAGGTCTATTAAGGCAAATTTCAACAGTAAGACAGGCCATGATAGTGAGGAGAGCAAGTGACAGATAAATACTTTAAGTCAGATAAAATACATGAGGTTCAAGAAAAAAATATCCTATAACTAGACATATGCAGCTGGAGATGGAGCCAGAGACAGTGTACTGGGTGTGACCTGTCAGAAGAAAGTTCTACTGGAACAGTGGTCTAGTCTAAGATAATGGGGTTTAAAGTGGGGGCTACATGGGACAGTGGGCTCTACGCAATGCTACCAAGCCAACCCAAGAGTAGAATCCAACATGTTAGGGAGGTAATATTTGCTTGAGTCATGATTGCTCAGAGCTCCTCAGGTTTATTGAGTTCTGTAGTTGGGGTGCCAGTGGTCACATGTGGAGAGAATGTTTACAAAGCTAACCAGGATCAGAGGAGAGACTGCTGATAATCATTCTATAGATATCTCTGTGCTTAGTTAAAAAAAAAATTAGGACCAAGAGGAACCAGAAAATTGGGTTACAATTGTGAGAAAATATGAGGAGGTGGCAATGGGAGGAGAAAGGAGACAGAGGGCAGAGATACTAGGGAGAACACAATATTCAAAAGACATGGTTCTTGTACTCCAGGTGGTTACAAAACCCGTGGAAAATACCAAGATGATCCAGACCAGCTCTCAGGCAAGTCTAGAGTAATCAGACTTGGCCAGGGACTCTTCCATGAAGTGTGACCTGAGCATGTTAAGACTAGGAAGATGCTGGGTGAGATGAGTGAGAAGGCTGATCAAAGGATTCTACCTGTCAGAGGAAGGAGTTCAGTCAGCCTGAAGGAATGAGAATGACCTACCATGCCCTCACTTCTGCATTTGTTGCAAAATTCCTTGCACTTTGCTTATTTTTAACAACGGAAGAATTGGCATCTGTATAAATGCCTAGGTTTTTTATTACGTTGTGTGTGTGTGTGTGTGTGTGTGTGTGTGTGTGTGTGCGCATGCATATGATTTTCTTCCTTCACTTCCTTCCCCTCAAGTCACAATATAGGGAAATACACTGTAATTGAAAAACAAAATTAAGGGAACAAGATAGGATAAATAGGAAAACTATTCTGATAGCAAGTGCCAATTAACTTGCCAAAGAGTCTTTACAAATGTGTGTCAGTAATCATATGCCTCTAGACATTAAATACCCCCGCAGAATGGGACTAAGGGGGACCTGACAGAGACCTGGCGATGGCATGGCAGTCTGGGGAAGAGTGTCTGGGTCAGAGTTCTAGGAAATTGGTCAAAGCCTCCCCTTTCATTTTACAGTCCATCTTCATCATAAAAGCTTTTCCTTCACAGACTCTGAAAATTCCAGGAGGCAGAAGGAAAGCAGAACAAATCTATGATATTGATTTCCTACTATATATTGACTAGAGTTCAGATTTAAAGTGAAAAAGTATAGTCCCCGGGGAGGGAGAAACCCATCAATGGGAGGAACTAATATGAAAAGCCCCGGAATTAGGGTTTTTACTGCTCACTGGTGATTTTGTCTGTAATCAGAGTCACACCGTTATTTCTGGTTGATGTGCCTCTTGCTCTCTCTTTCTTGAGTCTTAAATTATATATTATTTTTAAGGATTCTTTTGTTGGCAATTGGGGTGCTGCTTTTAGTCATTCTCTGCCGAGACACTTCTACTTTGATTTTTGGAGCTATGTGGCTTTTTCAGATACAAAAAAATGCATTAGGAGACTAGATGGCAACTTAGGTGAAAGCAAGCACAAAACTAAGATGACAAAAGAGCTCACTTACTCATTTTTCTTTTATACCTTCTACTCTCTCATAGTTTTTAGGTTTGTGTCATAGACTTTTTTAAGTTCATGGTATCAAAATGAATAATTACTTTTAAAATATTTTTAATTTTTCCAAAAAATTTTATGTCTATATAGTAGCACATAAACAAAGGATGGGAAGGGAGGGACTGATCACCCTGGGAGTACAGACTAGGGTGATTAACTTTCCTGATTTATTTACAATTGAGGAGTTTCTCTGGGCATGGAATGTTCAGTGCTTAACTCAGGATAAGAAGGTTACCCCAATGCAGACCAAAGGGTATGATGAGTATGAATAGAGGGGTGGGCAGAAGCAGGTTTATAATAATGATAATAGTAATAGTAATGAGCACAACAACAACAATAATAAATAATACAAAAATAAACTGTTTCATGTATCCACAACTGTAAACCTACTTTTGCCCCACCCCTGTATGTTTAAAAGCCAAAGCTGTCATTTTGCCTCTAGTTAAATTTTAATTTTTGCAAGCTAAATGTTAATAGTCTAGGTGATTTCCCTTAATTCAGTATCATTTCACTTGTGAAACGGACTCTTCAGATAACTAACCCTTATCTGTTTTAATCTATGGACACATCTACACTAAAACCATTTCCAGCCGATGGCCAAATAGGTAGTGACCATAAAAATAATTTATACCTGTTGCCAGTGTATACAAAGTACATATTTCCCAGGCAAAAAACAAAAACAAACAAAAAAAAAAACACAGCCATTCAAGAAGGCAGTTACACAGCTGAGTTTACATATCAAGAAATCTTACTATTCAGTATCTTTACCAACTACAAGTGGCTTAACCATCGTTTTATGAAATCAGAGATATTCTGGTTACTTAACAGGAGCTTAGTCGACTTTATGTCACCTTATATTAGAAAATCTATGCCCCACCACGTTTTAGGAAAGGTTACAGGTAACATGAGAACACATCTTACTTCATTGTGGATATCTCCGAACTGAGCATCAGGACTGCCACATATTAGGCAATCAATCAATATTTGTATAGTGAATGAAAGAAGATGCCAAAAAAAAAAGTAATAAAATATAGGCTGTATTCTTAACACTAGAGGCCCAGTGCACAAATTCATTCATGTGTTGGGTCCAGTCAGCCCGGCCCCAGTGAGAGTGTATCAGGGCAGGCCTGTGGGGAGGAGGAGACAGAGGGAGGCTGGCCAGCAAGCCCACCCCGATTGGCCCTATCAGGGCTGGGCCAGTTGGGGAGAGGGGCCACTGGCAATTGGTTGGTGGGCCCTGATCCCAATTGGGGTGTGGAGGGATGGTTTGGGGTGTGGCCAGCTGTGGGGCGGGGCTGTGGGAGGTTGACCAGCTGGCCCCACCCCCTGATAGGGGTGGAATAGTCTTATCAGGGGCAGAGCTGGCCCCACCCCCTGATCCACCGGTTTACTGGACACAGTGTGTGTCAAAGCAACCTGTCTTTCCGGTCATTATGGTGTTCTGGTTACTGGCTTTATATATATATATATATATATATATATATATATATATATATATATATATATATGTAATTAGCAGTTGCTTGCACAATAATATTGAATAAATTATTTCAGAAAAGATTGGGAAATCCTATTCAACGTAGAAAAGCAGCTTGGAAAGAGTTGTTGAAAATCCATTTATTTAAAAAATGCCTGGAGTGGATATTTTAGGGGTGCAGAGGGAGAGAGTACTTAGAGGGGATACATCTGAATTGCAACCACAATTATGGTCATAACCTCACAATTTAGCTTTTAACTGTAAATCCTACTTTCATTGCTAATAATCTCCTATTTATGGGTCATCTTAATTAGATAGTGAGCTTAAGTGAAGGGTTCATATTGTATATTCTTTCTTGGTTTCCCCAGAGTAGCATTTAATAGATATTCAAGAAATGAACCGGCTGACACATTTTTCATAAATTTTCAATGATATTTATCCTTCCTACTTTTAAAGTACTTTAAGGAGGTCAATTCCACAACCTGCTCACAAACCTCATTCCAGTACTTAACAACCATCTCCTTTTTTTATATATAACCTCATTCCTCCCCCTCCCCCATCATGATTTTGGCCCATTTTATCTATCACTGTCCTCAGTGGAGATGGATAACAGCTCGTTACTACTACCAGTTAACTCATCCTTCAACCTTTTCTTCAAGCAGAAATTAAAAGAAATAATAATAATTAACTCCCAATGCAGTTCACCCTTTTTCTTGTTTTTGAATTACTTCCACTGTTTTCATTATTTCTAATACTGTTTTTGCAAATGACTAAAGGGCACAACACCTTGATATCCAAATAAGTCTATTCCAATTAGCACACCATATAAGCCAGTTAGTCAATCAGCAAAAGCTTATTAAGGGCCCACTGTGTAAAAAGCATTGTGAGGAGGTCCCATTGCTTAAAGGAATTTACAACCTCATAAGGATATGAGACAGACATGTAAAACCCACACTAAAACCCCAACTGGCTGATGGGAAGCACTAAAGGCGAAGACAAAGGCTATAAGAGTTTTGATGAGAAAGTAATGAGGGTCAAAGGATTCATAAAGGAGATGGGGATGAGGGTGGGTTTCAGAAGCCTAACAAGACTGCAAAGAGAGAGAGGGGAGGGAGGGGAAGAAAGAAGAGAAGGGGGGGCGGGGAGAAGGGGGTTATCCCTAGAAAAGGAGAAATCTTAAGGCTTCTCAAAGCGTGTTTTGGGTAATAGTGAGTAATCTGCTTAGACTGGTTGAGTATGCAGAAAGAAACAGTAAAACACAGTGATAGAAAAATGAACTGGTGTAAAAATATAAAGGGTATTAAGTACCAAACTAAATAGTTTGAATTTTATGAGTTAGTATTTCCCAGATAGCGGTTCCTGGGATTGGATGCGTCAGAATTCTCTGAGATTCCCAGGCCCCGCCCTAAACCCTATGAATTAGAATCTGAGATGATAAGGTTCAATGATCTTTAATTTTAACAAGCGCTGTAGATGTCCCTAAAGTACAGTTGGGTTTTTGAGAACTACAAGGTAATTGGGAATTATCTTAGCTCCTGAAGTAGAATACTATGTTATGTGCCAGGCATTTTCCATAGATATAATCTCATTTACTCTCTAAGCAACGTTATTAGGTTATTAGGTAGATGCTATTATTATTCTAATTTCACAGAAGAGGAAACTGAAACACAGAATAGTTAAGCAGTTGCTAAAGATTTCAGGGCCAGCATACATCAGTGGTTGAGAGCCTACCTCCTACCTATGAACCAGAAGGTTACAGTTCAATTCTCAGTCAGGGCACATGCCTGGGTTGCCAGTTCTATGCCCAGTGGGGGGTGTGCAGGAGGCAGCCAATCAATGATTTTCTCTCATCAATGATGTTTCTACCTCTCTCTCTCCTTCTCCCTTTCTCTCAGAAATCAATAAAAATATATATATTAAAAAAAGAAAAAGAACCAACAGCTAGAAAGAAATGGGGCTGGGATTTGAACCTAAGGAAAATGACTCCAGAGGACCTGCTTTTTGCCACTGTACTATATTGCAATTTAGTGCAGAAGGTGTACATTAAAGGCCTGATAACAACGAATGAAAGATTGGCAGCTATGCTTAGGATGAGCTGGAATGATGAAAGGAAAAAGGAGGAAAATCAGTTAGGAGTCTATTGAAACAATCTTGTTATAAATAACAAAGACCATGATTAGAGTGTGGCAGTGGAAATGGAAAAAAGGCCCAGATGTAAGAGATAGCACTTTGTGAGGATCAACAGGATTACCGGGTGATGGAATGTGGGAATGGGAAAAAGGAGGCTCCCAGATGTCATGGGATTCCTGGCAGTGCCTCAAACAGAATCAGGAAAGTCAGGATGAGCTGGTGACTTAGATGGGTGAATGATGAATTGGATTTTAGACATGTTGAAGCTAAGGGCGAGGCAGGGCCAACATACAGAAACGATCAGGAGCTAGCTGGAGAAGCAAAGTTGGATTGTTTCCAAAATCCTGGTGGATATTATTCAGCATGGTTGAGATAATAGTCCTGGATGTGCAATCCAATAATATTTGTATTTCTCTTACCCATTTTTCAATTTGTGTACCTTCTATATCTGTCCATAATTGTTCTGGGAAGTCCCTTTCTTATTCTACTGAGGTAAATATGCCAAAGATTCAAGTCTTTTCCCTTAACTATGAGCAATCTCATGTTATTAAATTGCTCTTTTATATGTTGACTTAAGACAAGAAAATCCAGTGAATGGCAAAAATTAAAGAAGTATGGGTTCTACAGGGTGTGTGAAAGTGTATACAGAATTATGTCTGGTGTCGATGCATTATTAGATGCTAATCCAATAGTAGCAATGATCCAGGTGGGCCTTGGTATTATATCAGCCCAATGTCTGGCTCTAGACAGGCTGTCCCACTTCTAAATGTCTCATTCTTTATTATCTGCAAAGTAAAACTACTATCTGCCACATCCATCTCCCCTGCAACTTGAAGATGGATGTTAGTAAATTACATTGACATTCCCAGATAAAAGGTGCTACACAAAGAACTAATTCCATTTTTCCCCTCAAGCAAATTATTAAATCTATATATGTCATTATCTAATAGTATTATGTAAACATCTTACAAGGACATGACATTGGGCTGCATATGGTAAAAAGCAAATTAGGCAAATACAGTCCCAACTAGGAACTTATGAGTATTTATATATGTGAATAAAACGCTTATTAATGTGTTTTATTAGTTACTTAAGATCAGTATGCAAATAGGTCCATTAGGAAATCTTTTGCATTTTATTAATCCAGCATCTTCAATGATTATATTTCACCTCAAATGCTAATAGAGTTTATTTATTAATCTGTATCTTCCACTTTAGCACCTGTGAAAGTTCTTTTTAGCATAACAATTTTTCTAAAAGTTAAGCCAGTGTTTTTCCACTGGACTGTTGTTCTGATCTGTTAACAAATCTACATCTCATTATCCTAGGAAAGTAATGAGATAAAGGAGTCTATTCTTCTCCAGTGCTCTTTCATAATCCATATCAGTGTTAATGGGAGCTGTACATGCTTATGAAAAGGGGAAGAGAACCTTAATTAAACAAATAAGCCTTTCAGCTAATAGTCTACGTGATCATGTTCACTGTGATATGTATGAGAAAATCATGTTGCTTTGGACAGCCATAACCAGAGCTTCAGAGCAATCAAGATTATATATGCAGGGAGGGAAGGTGAAGGAGAGCAATCAGATTTTAAAATGATTTTTGAAAACAAGCTACCTATCCATTTTTACACTAATTAACTCCATCTATGTCCCTCTCCTCTCCATGAACACATTAAAAAACAGAATGGTAAACAAACATTTGCGGACATGTTTGACAGCTGGAAAAAAATAGTAAGTACTAATGTCAGTTATAAAGATAGTCATGGGGATGCAAAGCACAGCATAGGGAATACAGTCAATAATTCTATATAATAAAAGGCTAATATGCAAATTGGCTGAACAGCAGAATGATGGTCACCATGACCCACACTGACCACCAGGGGGCAGACACTCAATGCAGGAGCTGCCCCCTGGTGGTCATTGTGCTCCCACAGGGAGAGTGCAGCTTAGCCAGAAGCCACTGCTCAGCCAGGAGCTGTGAGCAGAGCAGCAAGGAGCAGTGAGGATATAGGCGGTAAGGAGTGAAGTGTTCCGAACTGTGAGAGGGCACAGGCTGGGCTAAGGGACCTCCAACCCCAGGCATACATTTCGTGCATCAGGCCTTTAATATAATAACTATGTATGGTGTCAGATGGGTACTAGACTTATTGTAGGTATCACTTTGTAGGTATCACTATCTTGTACAACTGAAACTAATATATTGTACGTCAACTATAATTGAAAGAAATTTCTCAAGACATATATCCAATAGTCCCAAGATATAAGCCCAAACTTATAAAAGAATGTTCATAGAAGCACTATTCATAATAGTAAACAACTGGAAATATGGCTAAATGTCCATCAATGGATAAACAAAATGTGGAATATGCATAAAATGGGATATTAATCAGCAATAAAAAGAAAGGAATTACTGAAATACACTACAAAATAGCTGACCTTTGAAAACATTATGCTAGGTGAAATAAATCACTCATCAAAGACCACATATTATATAATTTCTTTTATAGGAAATGTCCAGAATAAGCAAATCCAGAGACAGCCCGCAGGTTGGTGGTTGCCTAGGTCAGGGCCATGGGCATGGAGGGTAAATGGAAATAAGGAATGAACGTTAATGGCTACAAATGTTCTAAGTTAATTGTGGTGATGGTTGTCCAACTTTGTGACTCTATTACAAACCACTGAATTGTACTCTAGTAATCAGTGAATTAGAGTGGTTTGTAAATTATCCTATATAATAAAGAGGTAATATGCAAATTGACCATCACTTCAACACACAAGATGGCTGTCCCCATGTGGTCAAAGATGGCCGCCACAAGATTGCCAGCAGTGGAGGGCAGTTGTGGGTGATCAGGACAGCAGGGGAAGGCAGTTAGAGGGGACCCAGGCTTGCAGGGGAGGGCAGTTGGGGGCAATAAGGCTGGCAGAGGAGCAGTTAGGGTATCAATTAAGCTGGCAGGGGAGTGGTTAGGGGGTGATCAGGCAGGCAGGTCAGCAGTTGGGAGCCAGTAGTACTGGATTGTGAGAAGGCAGTCGGACATCCCTCAAGGGGTCCCAGATTAGAGAGGATGCAGGCTGGGCTGAGGGACATCCCTCCCTCCATCCCCCATGCACGAATTTCATGCATTGGGCCTCTAGTATATCAATAAAAGTTATTTTAAAAAGTAGATACGAGCCCTGGCTGGTGTGCTCAGTGGCTGTAGCATTGGCCCATATACAAGGGTCTCAGATTCAATTCCTGGTCAAGGGCACGTAGCTGAGTTGCAGGTTTGATCCCTAATTCTGGTAGGGGCAGGAGATAATCAATTAATGTCTCTCTCACATGGATGTTTCTCTCCATCTCCTCCCTTCCCCCCTCCTCCTTCTATTCTCTCTAAAAATCAATGAGAAAAATATCCTTGAGTAAGGATTAACCAAAGCAAAGCAAACCAAACAGAATCTATCTGTTTCTACTGAAAGACCATGAAAGAGTTTTGCAAAATCTAAAAGAAAGGTGGGTGAAGTCGGACACCACACAAACTCTGGGGATGGGGCACTGCCACAGCTTATTTGTCTGTGTACTCAGCCCATCTGAGGAGCAGCTCATCTGTCTCTGGGGCTTCTTTAGTTAGGAAATAAAATGCCAACCAAACAAGCCTACATTTGTGTGATCCAAATGTAATCTATACTTTCTTGTTCCCATCTTTGCATCTGTCTCCATGGTTTTATATCACTTGTCTTCTTCCCACAGGCACTCACAGTCACTCCTTCATGCTCTCCTGTTCACAGTGTATTCCTATTAGGCTGCTAATTGTCCTCTCTGGTGCTTAGTTGCAAATGAACAAAAGCTAGGATGTAGAATACATAAATATATAAACGTTATCAGCTATCACACCACTGGGTTTAATGGAAGTCGATATCGGTATATTACACTCTCTACTTTGCAATTCTATTATGGGCTCAACACTGCTGCCCATAAAATGTAGCATTCTAAGCCTGGGCCTGTGATAGTCAGAATGAAGAAGAAAAAAAAAAAGGAAGGGGGGAGGGGTCACAGCTCTTTCCAATTCAAAAGAAAAATTAAAATCGCTGGGGCACGTAGCTCAAAGGAAAATTGCTAAATTAACAAAATGAAGGAACAAAATATGTATAGCTCCTATTGCGAAAGAGAAAGTAAATAATTAAAGATGAACTGTGAGGTAGGAAAATTCAGTTACCAAAGAGACAAAAAAATGAACCCAACAAAATTCTGACTTGGTTTTAGTGTCGATTTCTTTTCCTCTATCACAGAAAGCAGGGACAAGGATGGCTGGCTGCACTCATAGTAGCCTTTGACATGTAAATTATTATTATTATTATTATTTTTGCCAAAGTCATATATTTTTCTCAGGCTCAATAATATGCAGCCATTTTACCCTGATTTACAAGGCTCTCTGTAGTCAATGTATTTCTATATCCAGCCTGAACCTGAATTAAGAGCTTTTACCCTACTTTGGCTTTCATTTTTCATCTGAAATTTCATGTTTCAGTCTGGCCTCTACTTCATGAAGCAAAGTACCTCAACTCTAGCCTGTTGATGGCCTTTTGCCTTTGGTGAAATGATGTTAAACTTTCATGGCCTGGCTACATTAGCTGGGTTGCCCTTCATACTCATAAAGTTGAAGGGATACCCAGGCATTTTACAACCGCTATCTAGAAACAGGTAATGACAGGCACAGCCACATTACATTTATTGTACACGAGACCTATAACTGCCATCAGGGGATCAAGGTAAAGAGGAGAGATGTCCGACAGATGTCATACTCCCTGGAGTATTCAGTCTCTATCTAACCTAATTTAAAAACCAAGTCAAAATGTATCTTTCTGGGTAATGTATTCTAAAACAATTTCCAAGGCAGCCCCATGAAATAATTATGAGTCATGCATTAAGAACCTCAAGTCCAAAGCCCATCTATACATTCTGATCTGAAATGCATAAAAACACACACACACACACACACACACACACAGCCCCACAAACCCCCCCCCCCCCCACACACACACCTGTTTCTCTATTTGAGTTCATTTTCTATCTCTACTCAGCACCATCAAATGATTAGATAACCTTTGAAAGTAGTTCACGGTTACATTGAAAAAGGGGTAGGCAAAGCTTATAAAGTATAAATGATTGAATGATTTTACCTGTCATTACTTATTATAGTTTGCTATGCAAAATTGTCCAGGCTAAAGAAAAAAAAAAAAAAGCATGCTCATCTGAAATACAAAATAGTGATTAGAGGAGGGAAAATTGAAATGAAAATTTAATTGGGCGTCAGTCAAGTCAAAGGCAATAACTGATGTTTTGCCGTCTGGGTGGGGCCCTGGGGAAAGAGACAAGAAGTATAGCCTAGCAAGTCAGGCTAACAGCTTGCTTTACATAAGTTGTTGAACTTAAACATCACAATAAACTTGGAGAGGATGTGTTATTATCCCCAATTTACTGATGAGTAGACTGAGACTCAAAGGGATTAACAAAAGTCTGGAGAGTAAAGTACTCAGAGCTGATAAGGGACAGATATTTAACAAGGTTAGGTATGAATTTGGCAGTGGTGATATCTGTGCTGTTGTTTGTGGTGGCAGAGGAGGAGGAAGAGGAGGGTGAGAATGAGTGTATGTATGTGTATGAGTGTTCTTTTTAAAAACTCACAGTACAGTGCCATTATATAGATTTGCCCTAATTTCAATAAGATATATAGTATATTTTAGTATAAATCAAATGAACGTACATGCTTTAGATTTGAAAAGTTTAGAAATAAAAAGTTGATGCCTCTAGATTTTTAAAAACACCTTTTTCATTAGGGCTCATGATTTAGGTTTTGCTCTGCAGAACCTGAACCTTTAGGCATACATACATTGGCTCAGTTAAGAAGTAACAGTAAAGAATATTCAACTGATGGGCTAGGAGGAATAAAGTTGATTCAAATAGTTGCAAAACAAGTTCACTATTTAGATTAAAGACATTTCTTTAGAACATTTACTTCAGGTATAAAAGGGCTTTCATACTGAAACAGAGACCATTTTTATACTTAGCTTTTTGTAATGGCTTCATGTGAAGCTAGTTTAAAAATAACCACCCCATACTAATATGTAGCAGACAGTTTTTAAAAAAAGCAAGCATACAGTGACTTTTAATCACTACTACAGTGTGCAAAGTTCTGATAACATATCTGCTAAAAATTCAGTGTGGCCTGGAGATGCACACTGTTACCTGCTAAGACAGTTACAAAGGGTGAGATAACGCTGCCCTTCTGACTTCTTACCTTCTTCATAGCACCTACCACAATCTGAAATCATCTCAACTATTTTGAGTTAATTGTTGACTCTCTCCCCATCACTGGAAAGAGCTGTGGCAAATGACTGCTAATCCCCCTGGGTGGACAGGGGCTGCTTTCTCCCAGAGGTCTCCTAGGCAAATGGCTCACCACTTCCTGGGAAATGCCTTGTTATAAATAGTTTTCATGGTTATGCAATATTTTCCTTATTTTTGTTTTAAATTCAAGAAATTAAAAAGTCTGATTTCTCCTTCCTTCACTATAACAAAAAAATATACCATAAAAGTGGGGATTTCATTGTTTATGCCCAGTGTCTGAAACAGTGTCTGATGTAAAGCAGGCATTTAATAGAGTTGAACAGCTGAAGAATAATTATTAATGTGCTTGGCAATGAGTAGGTATTCTATATATGTTATTTATCAAATAAATAAGGGTAAACAAAATTTAAAAGCAGAGATGAAGTTTCTATTGGCACATTTTACACTTTGTTCTTTGTTAATCCATTAAAATGGAGTTCAGTGGGCACAATTCCTTTGAGAACAAAATCACACAAAAATATACAGAAAATGGTACTTGACCAACAATATCAAGACTTTCCATTCAGGATCCCAAACCAGTTGACAATTCAAAGGCTTTTGAAGTGAGTGGCCTATAATTTGAAGAGGAGAATACAGCAGTTATGATATAAAAGGATGGATTTTAAACACAAATCTATGGCAGAATTCACTTTAAAGAATATAAAGATCAACAAGGTTATAAATAATTGAGAAATCAGACACTGATTCCTGGGTTTTTCATTCTAGATAGGCAAGATTTTGTTAGCCAAAGGATATTTCTCTTCAGTGCTTAGGAAATATCTGCTAGACCCCAGGAAGTTGGTTTAAGGCTGATAGCAATGGGTGGGTCTATTGAGAGGTTTGAGCTTCATTCACTCTTTGGCTACAAAGAGCCACAGGCCACAGGGTAGTGCCATAAACAGTACAATAGGCCTAAAGGAAACCAAATGCATAATGGAGGAATTTAAGCAGTTTGAACTCCTAACTGTTCTCTTTCAACAGCAGGCAAACAGGATACAGGGAAACTATCAACATGGGTGGATTCCAGCCCTGCCTATTTTTCCATGATAATTTATGGCTTCTATAAGCCATGGTTGAATCCACAAGGTCATTCTGAAATCAGGACAGAGTAAGCATCCTGGGCCCAGACAACACATGCGAAGATATGAATTAATAAAATCTGCCACAATTTTTCAAAAGGATCAGGAGGACATCAAATTAATTAATCAGCTACACTGTACCACTCTCTATATATCACCAACAGGAGTGGATCAGCTAACGTCGGAAAAGCACACAACACAAAGTCTTTACAAGCATAGCCACAGCCAACATATTTGCACTTCCATGATGCAGGGCGTGGTGAGGAGAAGGAAGCATAATTTCAGCTCTCACTTGGGCCCATGGCCAGGTGCCACCATACATGGTACAAGTACACAACCTACATTAAAGCCTTGGGTTCAGGAAAGCTTCTGTGATAAAAGCTAATGGAAAAAATAATACATATTTAAACCACACGTCTAACTCCTAGGAACCTTAAAGCAATCAATCTTTTTTAAATAAGAAACTAAGTCAATAGCATCTGAGCAACAGATGAGAATGAAGGTGAAATCTCTTGGCTAATGGTAACAGCTTTTGTGTTCTTTGTTGTTGAAAATGTGCATGTAGCAGGAGCTCCAATATGCTCACAAACTCGAATGCGAAAGGCTATGGAAAACAGTTGCTATTTTTACACCAGAGATAAACTCAAACACCACTTTTCAGATCTTAATTTTGCTGAAATAGTAGAAAGGCACAAACCCTGAGTTGCTAGATGTCTAAAGGATCCAGGAGGCCCTGTGATTTCTAACTGAGGAAAATACAGCACGCATTGAACAAGAGAAGCTGACTCTATGTTATGGGCAATGGCGTATGAACCTGCTGAATCCAATCATCTGAAGTAAAATATCAAGTTAAGGCTTAATGTAGTAATATTCTAGAAAATGGGAAGCTCTGACAGTTTTTTTTTTTTATATTTATACACAACTCTAGTTAATCTTTTATAGAATTTTTTTCCTTATGAATTACTATTACATTAAATAAATAGTAATAATTACGATGATAATTATATTAGTGTCCTATTGATGCTGTAAAAAAGTGTGACAAACGTGGTGGCTTAAACAACAAAAATGGGCTGAAATTAAGGGGTTGGCAGGTTTGTATTCTTTTCTAGAGGTTCTTTAGAGAGAAACCATTTTCTTGATCTTTGAGAGATCTGTCTACTGGTATCAGTATTATTTCTATCCCCTAAATGTCATATATAGGAGTTTATGAGTATGTGAAACACAGAGTTTATTATTGTTATTATTTAATTATTGCATTATTTTCCATATATGCCAGAGGCTAAGACCAACAGTAGTTAGCATAGCAATATCATATTCAGCAGGGCTGAAAATCAGCATGATATTGCCCTGCTCTTGGCCAAATGGCTCAAGGCAATCTCTTAACCTGATAATACTTTTATTGTTTACCAAACTTCACCTTTGATATGCCTGTTTGCATTCCTAAAGGGGAAATGTGCATTCATGTGAATAAAAACAAATGGGACCCAGAAGTCAGAGAGCTTCTCCACTAGAGGGAAGTTTTCCACCTGGCCCTCCATGCCTTCTAAATTCATATTTCTTGGCTAGTGTCTTCATTTGTGCATCGGCCTCTTTTCCAGATCCTGAACCCTAGCCTCAAATGGATGTGGCATTCACACATATGAACAATTGAATATATTGTTATATATAAAGGATTGAATATATATATTCAAGGAATATATACATATATATATTCCTTGGCTGCAGACTGAGAAGCAGATGTGGTCCTGACACCAACCCAAACGCAGAGGGTGTCATGGACCTGCGACCATGCTTAGTCAACAGAGCATTTGCA
Organism: Pipistrellus hanaki; assembly: GCF_964339955.1. Classification (NCBI taxonomy): domain Eukaryota; kingdom Metazoa; phylum Chordata; class Mammalia; order Chiroptera; family Vespertilionidae; genus Pipistrellus; species Pipistrellus hanaki. The sequence goes on along the minus strand of NC_140510.1, from coordinate 76,563,365 downwards.
CATGAGACCTTGTCTCACACCCCCACGTGCCAGGAGAACAGGTATGTTGGCCTCTGAAAGTGGGGAAACTCAGGCTCAGGGCAGTAAGAAGTATGTGTGAAGCCCAGCAGCTACTGCATGAGTTCAGACCAGTGTCATCTGACTTGGAACCCAGTGACACCTCCACTGGACCTCAGAGTCTCTGTAAATGGCAGCCAATGTGCCCACATGCCTGGTTATGCACACCTAGATTCATGGGAGTAGAGAGGGGGGTATGGTTCATCTGGTCAGTCTTCTTTGATTCAAAGAGATTGCCCTAAAGGTCACAGTTAGGACTCACATTTAATTTATCCGCAGAGCACTTTGGTACCAGGGCTCGGGGAATTGCCCACGTCTTTGACAGCAGATATATTGATAGAATTGCTTCCTGTCATCACCACGAGTTTCTGAGCCACTCAAGAAGTCTCCTTCTGCGTCCGCAGAAAAGGAGCAAGCAAGAGCATTCTCAGTTTAAAGTTGTACTCATTCTGCTGAATGCACACAAATGGGTGATTGCACCATGGGGTACGAACAAACGAACAAATGAAAACCAAAACCAAGTTAGCCTTCCAAGCAAGTCCCTACCTCAGCATGGCACCAAGCCCCTTCCTCTTGATCTTCCTTTCTGGATCTTCGCTCTCCTCCTTCTGCTTCTTCTCCTTGCCTTTCGCTTTGCCCTTCTCCTTCTTCTTCTCCTTCTCTTTTGTCTTTTTGGCTTTCCTGACTTTATTCTCCAGGTCCTCCTGCTCAGAGCTCCCCGGAGGGGCCGACTCACAGTTGAGGGCTCCGTGGCCGGAGTGAGAGCTCCTATCGGACAATCCGTCTGTGCAGAGGAATAATATGTACACACACAGTCAGGGGCACCCCATGTCAGCATCCCAAGAAAAGTTAAAATGCAAAACGCAGAGGAGTGAATAAGAGCTCTCTGCAGGTCTCCCCTTCCCGGGCCCACTTGTGCCCTTTGAAGACACAGCTACCTCAGTCTGGTTTGGTGCAGGGAGTGGGAGATGAGCAGGGAAGGTGTGATGCATGGGAGAGCACGGATCTCTCTGAACTCCAGCTTGCTAACCTGGATCAGCTCAGAATGTGCACATGCTGGGCAATAAGTGGGGAGAGGGGGGAGGGAGGGGAGTGTTGGTGGTGGTGGTGGTGGTGGTGTATTTCCAGGAGAGGCTTTTGAGCACAAGATAACCCGTTGGCTTCCACCCCATTAATGCGGTCGGCAGAAAGGAACTCACTACAGGCTGATTCATTTGCCTCTCAGCATAACCAGTATGGCTTGTCTTAGTTTAGGTTCTTACAAGGGTATTTCTTAGATCACATGATCTCACACATCTAGAGGAAATAATGAACAACATAAACTGATGAACAAAAACAGACCCAGAGAAAGAGAAGCAGCCATCAGACTCTCAAACCTCAGAGGGAAAGTAGGAGAGGGTGGGGGTACGGGGGAGAGATCAACCAAAGGGCTTGTGTGCATGCATATGGGCCTGGCCAGTGGCCATGGACAACAGGGGGGTGGGGGCATATGTAGGGAGGGGTTTGGGATGGGAATGGGGGGGATGAGGACAATTATGTGATACCATAATCAATAATAAAAAAAATGCGGTCGGTCCTGGGGTGGATGCTGCTTTTAATGGCTCCAGTGAGAATGTCAAGAAACGCACGTAGACTGAGTGCTCCCACCCTCGGGGAGGAATGACAGCCGGTCCTCGCTGGAAAGTGACAGCGAACGTTTCTCTCGCATCTGCGCAGTAGAATAAATTGCACATTGCCTTATGCAATCCCATGTTCCTTAAGCCAAAGGGCAAAACACATCGGGGGAAACGAATTACTTTTAATATGGAAACTATAATTGGGATCCTCAAAGCAGTTTTCCCCGCAGTGAAGCACACACTCTCGCGGATGACAGCGGGAGGAGGGAGCCAGGGCAGGAGGGAGGCAGGCGGCCCTACCAGCGTCCAGGTCCTCGGGGCCCTCGTAGGACTTGTCGATGGCCGCACGGAAGCTCTCGTTGCAGCCGCGGCCGCGGACCATGTGCGGCCGGGGCCGGTGGAAGGGCAGCTCGTTCTTGCGCACCTCGGCCACGGCCGTCTGCAGGCTCTCCAGCGAGCTGGACTTCTTCAGGCCCAGCGTGGGGCCCAAGTCCTTGCCTGGAGGTTCTGGAAGAGAAAGGCAAACGGTCACTGGAAAGGTCCGCTGTTCCAAAATTATCTCTGTTTGGGCATCTTTTAATATATATATATATATATATATATATATATATATATATATATATATATATATATATATATATATTTTTTTTTTTTAAATATATTTTATTGATTTTGTACAGAGAGGAAGGGAGAGAGATAGAGAGTTAGAAACATCGATGAGAGAGAGTCATCGATCAGCTGCCTCTTGCACACCCCCTACTGGGGATATGCCCGCAACCAAGATACATGCCCTTGACCGGAATCGAACCCGGGACCCTTCAGTCCCCAAGCTGACGCTCTATCCATTGAGCCAAACCGGTTTGGGCTATATATTGATTTTTTTTACAGAGAGGAAGGGAGAGGGATAGAGAGTTAGAAACACGGATGAGTGAGAGAAATATTGATCAGCTGCCTCCTGCATACCTCCCACTGGGGATGTGCCTGCAACCAAGGTACATGCCCCTGACCGGAATCAAACCTGGAACCTTTCAGTCCGAAGGCTGATGCTCTATCCACTAAGCCAAACCGGTTTCAGCTCTGTTTAGGCATCTTACAAAAAGGATGCTGCCTGATAGGGTGGCAGTTGGGGATACACCCCAGCTTTGCCTCTTGCTGTGATTGTGAACAAGTGGTTTGTCTCCTTTGAGCCTTAGTTTCGTTTTGTATAAAGTTGTGGAAAGATTTAAAATGATATCATATATAGAAATAAACATGTATGTGTGTGTGTGTGTGTGTGTGTGTGTGTGTGTATATATATATATATATATATATATATATATATATATATGCATATGCACACACACGCATAAATATACATCTGAAAGGTTATAGCGGTCTGCAGAGATTCTGTGTGTGAGGGTGTGCATATGACCGTGTGTGCCTATGCACACATACTTGCACACATACGTACACAGAGCTAACATAGTGGATGTTGTTCTCCGGCACCCATCTCAAGCATCCCCATACCCTGCAGCTTTTATGACTTCCATCACTGCTTTTATAATTATTAAGTACCCTACACACAGAAATCAAAGGACACTAAAGCAATTGCGATTTTTGTGATTAAATACTTTACCTTACTCTGGTGGCTATTAGTGCATGGTGAATACAATTTACTTAGTCTCTAGATAAATAAAGCAAAGCGAGAAAGAAAATAACTTTTCTGTGTGAATGCTTATTGTTACAAATTATTCCTATTTGGGTATTTACAAAGGGGCAGCTTTTCTATATGATGTAATATTCCAAAAAGAAGTAAACAATACCTAAATAGGTTTTAATAATTTGTGATCTGATGTACATCATTTTTCATTTGCGCCGTTTGTCTTGCCCTGTATCTGCCTCCTTCCCCTCATTCCCACCCCCGGCCAGCTCCCTATTGTCCATAGGAGTAGGCTGCACAGATACCAGCAGCACAGGCTCGCTTGCAGATGGAAGGGATTCTATCAGGGCTCATGGTACTCTCCAGCTACGAAGGAGATTATGATGATGACGAGGCTACACTTGCATTACTGGAAATAACCTCCTCTGCAGGTTTTCAGTAGATATAGATGGCGGGCATATACAGGGGTGTGTACATAAAGTACCTACACTTCAGAGCCCAGCACACAATGAGGCTCACTGAACTAGCATCAGTATCATTGCTCTTCTGCTGCGCCCACCTTTAATACTAATTGCTTAACATCTCACTAACTAATGCAAAGGACATAAAGGAAGTCATGCCTATACAAAGATGAGATGACTACATAACCACACAAAACATTAACAAAATAACACACTCCTTCCATAAGTCCTGCATGTATTAAAAATAGTTAAAATAATTACAATAATGCTGACAGCTACAGATGATTCTAAGTGCTTTACTAGGATTACCTTACTACAAGCCTAAGAGTTGTGTTACTGCACTATCGTTAGCCCCATTGCAGATGAGGAAACTGAGGCACAGAGCAGTGAAATACTGGCCCAAAGTTATACACTTAAGTGTCAGAACTGGGCACTGTCCTGCGGCAGCCTAATGCCACCCTTTCTAAACACGCTGCCTAATACCATTTGGCCTCTGTTTTCTTCTTGATTATGGTCAGGCTACTTCAAGTAGCCTCCAGATTCCTCATCTCGGAAAGAGCATTAGTTTAGATTAGCCCGAGTCTAGCCAAGCAGGCAAAATACAAAAATTGGACCTGTTTTTACAGTTTCATCATTAACTTTCAAGAGGCAATTTTGCACTTTGAATAATACACATGATGACAATAAACACTGCATTTCACAGAGTGATACTGCATTTCCAATAATTGCAACAGAGGTGAGACTAAGCCAAAAACAAAATACCAATAGATGTCAGGGACATATTTCTGGTACTACTTGAATAGTACCAGAATATATTCATAAATATTGAGAATATATTCCTACTAAATCCATAGAGGGAGATGTTTCTTCTATTCACTGGAAGGAAGGTTAGTTGAATAAACAGAAATCGAGTAAGATTATTTCTGACAAGAAAACCAAAAAAAGCAACATGGAGGCTTGGGGTATTGAAGCAACAGTAAAAGCTTTGGAGTTTACAGAAAACATTTTACACCATCAAGCCCTAGGGATGTTTGATAGAGAGTTTGGTGAAGATACAGAGATGAAAGTGAGAAAGCCTCATCCTTCTGTTGACAATAGTAACCATCTTTTATTTATTAATTCTATCCAGGAGATTATATTAGAACTCAAACTGTAAGTTTTCACATCAACCTCTACAATAAATTCCAGGGAACATGAAAGTGAATAAATCATCTAAGATAGAAGGCATGTTATCTAAAAGGAGCTCATCTGAAGCTTAGTGAGAAGTTCTATTTGAGAAGGAACAAATACACTGCTGCTCGTTCTAAGAACACTGAGCATTAAGGATTCATGGGCTTTGTAGGATTAATAGAGCCAGCAATGAATTCACTTTGTGTTTTGTTTTTTTAAATGTATCCTTATTGTTGAAAGTATTACAATTGTCCCCTTTTATTCCCCCATGGACCCTCTCTCCCTTCCCTACACTCTCCCCACTCCCCCAACCAAGCCTACCACACTATTGTCTGTGCCCATGAGTTATACAGATATGCATATAAAACATCACTTTGTATAAATAGACATCACCAATAAGAAGCATCAACTGATGTTGGCCACAGTAACAGCGTGGCACTCTTGGATGCAGTACTTAGTAAAACTAAAGGCAAAAAGGGTGGTTGAGTCCTAGGTTGTAATGTGGACTTTCAGGCTAGAAACCAGTGTTTATATTTATTCCCAGGGAGTGACCAGGATGTAGCTGCAGAAGAAAGGCTGATGGTAAAGAGGAGAATACAAATTCAGGAAGGATTTTTACAAGGACTTACAAGTTCAGTGACCTGATGGAACTGAATCTCCAACTGAAAGGGGACTCTGACATGGACCTTGACCAGGGCTCACATCTCCTTTATGTGTCAGGAGGCTTCTAAGGAGAGGTCTAGGCCACCGGTTGTGGGAGGGATTATTATGTCAATTGATAGGCATCAGCACTCAATTGCAACAGAACCTTTGGAAAAAAGTACCCTACCATATACAGATTTCATGACGTACAATAAAATGTTACATTCAATCCCTCTTTTCTGCTGCCCTTGCCAATTCCTGCTTAGATTCTCATTGCATTGGGAATTCCGTAGCTTTTAGAATGGGAAGATTCACTGTCTATTTTTAGCCTAACTACCCAAATATTTTTTTCTAGGCTCCCAATAAAAGAAAAGGTCTCTTTGAAGGGATAGTATAAAATAAGTAATTAATCAAAATAAAAATCTCAGTCATTCTATCCCATTGAAGTCACCCTAAAATATGATCACTCCTCACGTTTTCATCTGTAGCTGATATGATATTGGCTGTGGCTGAGTTCAAGCAATTGTCTGAGAGAGTCATCTATGAATACCACGTGTTATCAGTCATAGGGTGGACTTTGTCCAAATTGGAGTGTTTATTTGTCCTTGGAGCATCTACAGGACTGATCTGAGTACGACTGCTCAGTGATTTCCAGGCCAGCTTAGACTAGGTGCACAGGCCAAGGAATACATCTTCCAATGCTTAGTAAGGAGGCTTCATTTTGTAACCTATAATTTCTATGTCCATTGACCATGTTCTCTGAAATCCTGATAAACTTATCTCACCATCAGAGTTATGAACCCGGCATACACAAACTTCTCAAAATAAATGATCCAACAGTTATCAAGGTGTGAAAAGAAGAATCTTCCGTGTCAAAAATGGGCGGTATAATAAAAATATTTTGTAAATTCTATGTGCCAAATATTCCTTTAAAATAAAGGCTCCTGAGAGAAATATGACTGTAATCTTTTTTTAAAAAAATGATTTTGAGAGAGGAAAGAAGAGAGAGAGGGAGATAGAAACATCAACAATGAGAGAATCATGGATCAGCTGCCTCCTGCATGCCTCCTACTTGGGATTAAGCCCACTACCCGAATGTGCTCTGATTGAGAATTGAACCATAATCTCCTGGTTCATGGATGGATGCTGAACTACTGAGCACACTGGACAGGCTATAATCATTTTAAAAAAGATGCTATAACACTTTCAAAGATTTTTCAATTCTCAAATGAAGGGGACTGCCTTGACTTGGTCCCAGAAGACTTCCTTATGTAAAGGGGAATTTCAGGGTCATGTCTCTTGGCTCCACCCATCCTCAAACAAATCCACTACTCCACGGCATCTAGGAAAATAGTGTCATGAAGAGCATGGACACACACACACCAAGATGAAAGATTTAAAGGAGTCGTGCCACCAGTTCTCCCGGGAGTATTAAATATGTGAGTAGAGGGAAGTTCAGAGCTCCTGGGTAGGTGGAGAGGGGTCACTACAAAACAGATTCTTAAAAGACTGAGAAACCACTGTGCCAGCCTTCTAGCTATGACGGCCCACTTCAACCATGAAATAGAAAGTCCTTCCCGGACAATTGTTTGGATGTGAACCTCAATTTCTGATTCGGATTTGGATTCCTGCCCCTGCTCTCATGCTGAAACTGCTGCTGGTTCCTTACAAGGCATGTGACTAAGATAATAGGGAATAAGTCAGTCCAGAGAGTAGTGGTTCACAGAGAGTGAATAGAGGAGAGGCTGTGGAAACATGCCCCACTCGGCTACTTATTTCTTGAGTTACTGACTTTCTGAGCCTCAGTTTTGTAATCTGTAAAATGAGGATAAGGATACAAGAGTGCCAGTCACACGGTATATGCTCATAAAACATTGATGATAATTATTAAGACTCTTACCTCTAAACATGTGAATAAGTGAAGGCCCAGCATAGTTCATTTGTTTTAATCCACCACTGCATTTTAAAAAATATATTTTATTGATTTCAGAGAGGAAGGGAGAGAGAGAGGGCGATAGAAACATCAATGATGAGAGAGAATCACTGATCAGCTGCTTCCTGCACACCCCCTACTGGAGATTTAGCCCACAACCCAGGCATGTGCCATGACTGGGAATTGAACCATGGCCTCCTGGTTCATAGCTCAATGCTCAACCACTGAGCCACACCAGCTGGGCTACCACTGCATTCTAAAATATAACCATTCCTTCTGCAAAAGCTGAAAAGGGCTTCATACAGGTATACTTCTTTTATTTTTTGATTTAAAAGTTGAACCTGATTGCCCCCCTTCTCCCAAATAACTCTTTACACTTTTCCATCTATTGGTCACATACAGAGGGTATTCGTAGGAAGATTAATGATGGGGCCTTGGTTGCCCTTCCCTTTAGGCTATAATCATTTAATTAGTCAGAGGTTTCATTGGCAATGTTTGAACTTCCCATACCAGCATTAAAGTCTCACATTAAAAGAATGCCTTAATCCAGAAGAGCAGTAATTGGATCTTCCATTATTGATGAAATTACTTCCAATATATTCTTATTAAGACATAGGAAATTGTTTTGGGGAAGGTATTCACTTTCAAATACATGGCAAGTTTTTCTACCAGCTAGATCTTAATAATTAACAAATACTTATGATAAATTAACAATAAATAAGGTATTAATCTGCTCATTTCAATGACATCAATGGTCCTCAAGGCACTTTAGTGGAAATTAATTAAGCTGGAGCCCCGCCCTCAAAAATAAAGGAATTGTGCCCAGGAGTAAATTAGGGACCAAAATGATTGCAATGCTAACCAGGGGTCACAGCATGAAGCTTGAAAAGCCAGGAATTCATCAAGATAGCCTGCTTTCATTATCAATTTGGCCTTTCTGCATTATGAGCAATGAACTTGGGCAAATACAATAGAAATGCTTTACTTGCTTCATAGGGAGTTGTGATGTGAAATTAATAGCCTTAAAACTCTTTGAATGAAAAATTATTATAAATTCCAAGTAGGAAGTCACAGCATCATTTTATTCATTATCATATCCCACTTTGTCTTTTTATTTTAGATTACACTTACTGAAAATTTTGTATATTTGATTTTTTTAGTAGTTTCCCTAGAGGCTAAATGTCTTATGTGCTTTAATAGATATCATTGCAAATCCATTAGCCTCGAAAAAAATTCCCCATAATATCCAAATGTATAATTTCCCAAATTGTGTTATCTGTGCTAACTGTGTCCATAATGGGACTAATTACTTTCTTGCCTATATCAGTATTCCAAATATTGATCATCATTCCAAGCTTATCAGAGTGCCCCATTTCCTAGTCATTACCACAGGGCACAAAGTAATCTGGCTTATACATTATCTGCTGTCATTTGGGTCTCAGTTATTTTACTGGCAATTTCTAAGTTCTCTGGGAGTACAGTTTTTTTTCTCTTAAGCCTTAATAAATTCCAGGGTCTTTCATCATTTCCTGAAATTCACGTCAGAATGTTCAATAATCAACTTCTCATTAAGATTCATGTATTTGCATAATCCTTCTTCTGCCTTCAAACATTATCTATTTTAAAGTGAAAATATCTAGAGAAAATATGGGAAGATTAGGTGAACAAATACAGCTAATGCTTCGATTGTGTGTATGGTCATGGCCCTTCAAAGGTCTTTAAATCTTTGCCTAGAGTTGCTATATGCTTTAATTTTCATTACTAAAGATTCCTTCTTTTAAATACTGACAGTCAAAATCTTATGCCAGATTTTGATTCCTTTCCTGGACTCAAATTATGTTCAACAAAAATGATAGTGAATTTATCACACTGAAAAATATTCCTATGACAATTTTCTGTCTTCTTTTATTTTGTGGATAAGAAAATGGCACAATTCCATGGGTAAATTACTCAAAAAAAAAAAAAAAATACAGCCACACCTCTGGGTAGATTCTGTTAAGGTAACTGAAGAACTCAGACAAATTCATTCCAATAGACTGGTTTGTTTTAATCTTTTGGTTTTCCTTTACCTGCCTTATCCGGAAAATGCCACTGAATGAAAAACAAACATACACACTTAAAAACCACCCCAAATTGGCATCAAATACAATAATGCATTTAAAAATTAGAGAAATAAGCATCAGTCTCTGGAAGAAAATATGGCTACTTAAAGAAAACAAAATGTAACAAAAAACTCCAGCACTTTTATTATTTACCAGGGGTGGGGTGATTATTTTTGAGGATCAAACAAACTGACTTAGTGGCAAGCTTTTCTACTTGTGAAATAGGATAAGAGGATGGATAAATGCCACCCACCATGTCCTTAGTCTTGCTGATCTTTGTGTCCTCAGCACAGAGAAGTGCTAAATAAATATTGGTTGTAGGAGTAAATGAAGGTGAAAGTAAAGGGTCATTATAAACGCCCCCTTTCTCCAATGCTGTGAGAGTGAATAAAGTTTTACCTGGAGAAACACACCCACCATTGCTTCACTTCCTCAAAGCCCGCACAGAGCATCCGGTTCTTTGTTAATACAGCACGTAGGTTCCTTTGGGCCACTTTCAAGGATTCAGTAATGTCTACCCTACCTGTAACTATTCAGTCATCTTTTCTGTGCTTTGGCCTTTCTTTTTATAATCATTCCTTTCCCTCAACTTCTCTTTATAATATCAACCTTTCCTGTCATTTCCACCTCTTTATATGCACTCCAGTCATCTTATCTCTTCCCACTGCCAAGAACACCTTTATTTATCTCCCAGCTCCTCCTTGTATATCTTGGTAACAAACAGGCTTTTCACTCTGAGCGCAAACTGTCTCAGGGATACCCACCCTCCTTTCCTTTTTACCGGTTACTTTTTGTATGTGTTGCTTTGACAACACATTTTTTTTCTGCTTTTGATTGTTGAATGGTTTATGTGCTATGAGGGTCTTTTGTGATAGTACTCTGAAAACAAAGTATGATATAAAGAATTCTAATAAGTTTCTTTAAAAATCATTAGCATAACTCAAAGGTCAAACTGATTTCTTGGATGGTATCCACAGGAAGGTATTTTTATATAAGGTGTAAACTGATGTATTTTTGAGAGTGAAACATTATTTTTATACATTTTGCTTTATTATTTTATCCCCCTTTTGGAGCTGATTGTACTAAAAACAACTTCAACTTCTCAATGACTGAGAGAGAGAGGTTTTTCAGTTTTGTGTTAACATAAATAACAATCTCTTTGTAGATACACATTAAGCAAGATTTCAATCTAATGAATGTCAAGCTGAAATCAAGTCTGCTACCACTGTTTCCTGAGTGTTTTGTGTTGCTCAGAACTGTGCTTGGTCCTAAGAGGAACAGAAGACAAGTGTAATTAGTAGCTCACGTTCTCTTACTGCTTTCTAATTTACAAAGTTCTTTCCTGTTCAAAATGAGACCACACCACACACAGTGGATCATGTCCCCAGAGAGCTACAGAGGAGGAGAAGGAGTGAGGAGGGGCAGGATAAAATAAGTTAAGTAAGGAGAGCAATTTCACTCACCATCTCACTCAATGAGAGTGTGTTCTAGAGTGAATGCGTGGCAAGGAGAGAGCAGGAGTTGGGAGAAATGGACTTATTTCTGTGAGTCTCCATTTTGTTTTCTTTTTTAATCCCCGGGTTACATTTTATTATTTATCATTGAGATATAATGGACACATAATACTGTGTAAGTTTAAAGTGTACAACGTGATGATTTGATACATGTTTATATTGTGAAATCATTACCTTTGTAAGGTTAGTTAGCACTTCCATTACCTCACGTATGTGTGTGTGTGTTTGTGTGTGTGTGTGTGTGTGTGTGTGTGTGTGTGTGTGTGTGTGTGGGTGTGCTGAGAACATTTAAGATCTCTCTTAGGACCTTTCAAGTATATAATATAGTCTCCATGCTGTACAGTAGAACTTATTCATCTTATAACTGACCTACATCTCCCCATTTCCCACCTTTCTCAGCTCCTGACAAACACCCTTCTATTCCTTTTTTCAACGAGTCAGGCTTCTTTGGATTCTACATATAAGCAAGATCATATGGTAATTGTCTTTCTTGGTCTGATATATTTCACTTAGCATAATGTTCATAAGGTCCATCCAGGTTGTCCCAAATGGTGGGATTTTCAACTAACGTGTGTGTGTGTGTGTGTGTGTGTGTGTGTGTGACATTTGTTTTACACATTCATCCACCAATGAACACTTGGGTTTTTTCCATGTCTTAGCGACTGTAAATAATGCTGCAGCAAACATGGGAGTACAGATATCTTTTCAAAATAGTGATTTCATTTCCTTTGGATATATAGCCATGTGGAATTGCTGGATCACATGATCAAATGATATTTCTAGTTTTAATTCTTTCCATAGTGGCTGTACCAATTTATATTCCCACCCACTGTGTAAAGGTTCACTTTTCTCCACATCCTACATGCACTAATTACCTCTTGTTTTTGTTTATCGTAGCTATTCTTATAGGTGTGAGTAATGGTCTCTGCTTGATGCTCATGTCACTATCATCTTATCACAGGAAGTGTGACCCTTGTATTCAACATTTAAATCTTTCATATGCCCCTACCCTTAATCAGAAGCCAATCAGCTGGTCTCATGCTTGACTGAAGAAACAGCCAGTCCTCAGGTTATGTCAGAGATCTGTTCCTAGGGTGTGAGGTAACGTGAACGCACCTACTTAAGCACCTACGTCACTCACATGGACCACATACACAAAAGTAATGAAGTGACACAGTAAAAATAATTAAAAGAAAGATAACAATTTCTGACCTTTACTTGTGGTAAATAAATAATAAAAAACATAAAGCGCATATGTACATATGTTGAAATGATGGAACTTTTTAAAAAAAATAAATAAATGGGAGATGCCGACGTAACCACAAAATGACATACATCGAGTCTGATGTAATTCAAGGACTGTCTGTTCAGCTACCTGCTGGAAATAATTTTGTATCATGTACTTTAATGTGCATTTAGGAGATTTCCAATTGTGTTTTGTGATTTCCCTTTCCCTGGTGACTTGAAAATCATTCCTGAAAGATACTGTTTTAGTACTGTATCTTATATAAATCTCAGCATAATCACTGGACTCTACTCTTTTTTAATTCCTCTTTTAAGTGCATGGAATTTACCAACAAAACAAGGTTGGCCTATTGACTTGGCAATGCTACTCAGACATGAGGTTTTCCTGGTCTGAACAATCTTAAAGCTAAAGTTCCTCCTACTTTCTTGGATGCCTATAAAAAAACAAAATAAAATAAAATAAAAATAAAAAGATAAGGCATCTAGTTTCCTCCAGAAGGTTATAATCCATGTGTGAAGTAAAGATGAACACACATGAGGTGATAACACCAGAGAATGTGGAGAAGTCCCCTCACATTTGTGAAATATCACCTGAGAGTAGTAACATCCCAACATTTTAGAAAATAGAGATGTATGACTCCTAGCTTTCTCTGGAGTTATATTTCCAATGGGCACCATGTTATCTCTTTATTCCACTAATTAACTGCCTCTTTGCTAATAATTACATATTTAAAGCAATACCTATTCCTTGGTCTTGATGCATAGGCCCTGGCATCAAACTGTTTGGGCCCATGTCCCAGGCTCATCCCTGTACTAACTGTGTTATCTTAGGTGAGGCTTCTACCTCTTTGTGCCTCAGTTTCCTCATTTGTAAGACAGATAATAATAGCACCTCGCCCTAGCTGGTTTGGCTCAGTGGATAGAGTGTCAGGCTGTTGACTGAGGATCCTAGTTCAATTCCAGTCAAGGGCCCATGGCTGGGTTGTGGGCTTAATCCCCAGTAGGAGGCATGCAAGAGGAAGCTGATTGATGATTCTCATCAGTGATGTTTCTATCTCTCTCTCCCTCTCTCTTCCTCTCTAAAATCAATAAAAGTATTTAAAAAATAATAATAGCACCTCCTTCATAGGGTAGTTAGATTATCTGATACAGAGATTACCCGTGGTTCCTGGAACACCGCTTATATTCATTAAATAACTGGTTGTACCATTTGTCTTCTTTTATGAGCAATGTTTATGTTCGTTACAAGTATTCTCTAAAACCCAGAGAGTGCCACATGGATTTGTTTCCAGTCTACGCATTGTGGGCCGAGTCACTACTAGCTTTGAACATTGACTCTTTATTCAGAACTTCTACTCTTTCTTTGGTTTTGTAGAACATTCTTCACCACTTTTCAAATTATCTTTGATATCCTTCACTTCTTTCAATAACCCAAAGGCTAATTTGTACCAGAGACATTTTCCATAAAGAAACCCAGTGTTAAGATCACCTGATAAAAATAACTATTTCTGGACAGCAAATAAAGAGCGTGTTAGTTTCTTTCAAAGCCAAGTGACTCTTCTCCCGTAGACTGACGCATGACAGCATCAACACAATGACACACCAGACATGGTCCTAGACTTTTGGGGTCATTGGCCATTAGGCATGGCTGGAGTAGTTTGGATCCATGGAGTCCAGAGAAAGGAAAGCACTGTTGTCCTGAGTCATGAGGCTTCATGAATGAAGCAGGACTCAGCCTTGAAGATGGACTGGCCAGAGGTAGGAAAAGTAGGAGGTAGGCAGTCACGCACAAACAGGGAAATGCATGACACATTGACTGGGTGGTGGAAACAAAGGATGGACGGAGTGATCATAGGGAGAATGACAGAACTGGTGATTGGTGGGAAGTAAGAGTGGGCTTAGAGTAGGGGTGGAGAGTGTCCAGCCCACGGGCTGCATAAGGCCCATGAAATCATTTGTCTGGCCCTGCCAAGGCATTAGGGATGAGTTAATTAAATGTTTGACCAAATATAGCAGGTTTCTTTTTAAGTTAAAAATTGTGTATGGCCCGTGAATGATGTAATAAATATACAAAAGGCCCTTGGCAGAAAAAAAAAATGTTCCCCAAAAGAGAGAGTCAGAGCAGGTGCAACTGGAATCCTTTAAAATATTTCATCAGAGGAATGGCTTGATAGTACTGATACTGTGAGAAATGATAACAGGGAAGAAATATAATAGAGCAGGAGACTGTTCTATTATACAGCAATGGAGCTCACTGCTAAAAATCACATTTTTCCTTTCTTCCCTTTTGTCATTTGACTTCAGGGTTCTGTGAAACAATTTCTGTAAAAACATGTTTCGGTGGTTGGTCACCTGCCCTCACAGAGAAAGACCTGCTTTCCTCCGATCCTTCTGTGAGCTGGTGGGAAAGGCAGAAGACATGTTCGCATCCACTGGTGAGGCAGAAGGTACTTACAGAGGTGCCTCCGTGAGTGGGTGCGATAGGGGCCCTGTCCGCCACGCCCAAGCTCTCTCCTGGCACCACAAAGCTGTGACTGCCTCGGCCAGACCCTGCACTGTCTCCTCTTAAGCACACTTTCCTACGTTTTGCAATATATAATGATTAATGGGCAGTAAAACTAATAACATGGGGACATACAAAATAAATGAGGTGGCAAATATGAAAAGGAAGTCCCACTTAATGTTGTTGTGAGATCTGACAACGCGCTGGAGTTTCCCTATAACTCAGCCAGTGGAGCTCTTGCCAGCGGGGAACAAGGTCACAGAAGGTGGTCTTCCCATTAGTGATTCCCCCTCGGGAAAGTTATGATCAATCTTTCTCACACTGAAACTCTTGCTGGATTGTAATGAAACATCAGGGTACACGGAAACACTGCTTCAATCCGTCTCAGAGAGAAACAGAAGAGAATCACATCTCGTCAGTTATCCAGATCTGCCCCTTTACTCTGCCCCTGGTATTGACATCCGTTCTTTTTATTCTATGCAGTAGCCACTATTCTATCTGGAATGAGCATCCTCTCTTTGTCTGCATTACTAGGTCTCCCTCACTCTTACCCAGAAGGGATGACCCAGCCATGACTAGCCAGTGTATTTCATCCTCCTGGTTCATTCATGGATGGGCTGCTGACTCACTTAGGGTCAATTAAAACCAATCCTGGCAGAATCACCAGGAAAAAGAAATTGTCTTTGTTTCTGGAGTTACTGGGATGATAAGCCTGGAGCTTCTGGTCTCTATCTTGCTTTTCCATAAGAAGGAAGTTTAAAAAAGAGGAACTAGGAGAGAGAGAGAGAGAGAGAAATACTGTTGACACCGAGACCCTAGATCTAGCTGGGTCTTTATATAGACGTTCCTCTGAACTTTTTAGTTTGCAAAAGCCAGTTCAAAGTTGGTTTCTTTGGATTGTAACCTAAAGAGTCTGAATTTATGCACTATTCTCCAATCTCTCTTCCATATAACAATTCACTGGATGTTGCAAGTTAAGTCAGACAGACATGTGAGGAGCAGGGGCTATAATATCTACTTGGCAAAAAGGAGCTGAGCACAGCCATGAGAAGGGTGACTGGTGCCAGCCCATAGGCGGGTACGTTCCCATCTATTCCTGGGTGGGTTTTAGGAGAGACAAATTTCCCACCATTGAGAATAGTTGTATTCAATTGATCTACTCGTAGTGGCCCCTGACTCATCTGTGAAGAGAGGGCCATTCTTCTGGTCATTACTAATAATCACTAATAACTATAGACATACTACTAATTGCGGCATGCTTTAGAAAAACAGAAGGGCTTTCAGAAGAGGAATAAAATCAGTTCTTGCTGTGGTTGACCAAGGGTTCAAACAACCTACCTATTAATTGCACTAATTAAATATGTTGTTCTATTCTAGATTGTAGAAACAGAAGAGTAAACCCAATGTTACTATTAAGGGCCTGATCTCCCCATTGTACTCTAGGCTGCTATCATTTGGGAGATGATAGAGTTGCCTCACAGGGAGGAGGGATCTGTTTGTGGAGGAGGACCTGTGTTGCATAGATATTTTCATTTCCAGCTTCTGTTTTATAGAATTTCTAAACAAACCGGGATTTAGGAATTTAGCCATATATGAACTAAGGAAATGGCGGATTGAAAACAATATAAGGTGGCTAACAGTGAATCCGATGGAGGTGGCATCTTTGGTGTGAACTTGGAATTTAGTTTCTTCTTCAGTAAGAGTGAAAAATAATGAAAAATATAATATTGATGATGATGATGGTGGTGGTGAAAATAATTTATCTGCATTAACTCATTTAATTATATGAGGCACATACTATTGTTATTCCTGTTTTATATTTGAGGAAATTGAGGCACAGATAGGGTAAGTAATGGGTCTAAGTGAATAGAATGCCAATCTCACAGGTTTTTGTTGTGATCAGATGACATTGCACATATACAAAAACATTGGAAAGCTGCACTATCCTACATATACATGCCATATGCTGCTGTTAATAATAAAAAGCTGTCTTTTTCCACACCTATCACAGATGCTGGACTTAAGTGATCAGAGGAAGACACAGAAGGATATCCTCTTAAGCAACGAGCAAGCTATATGGAAAGTCAAAATGCTTAATTGGAAAGCACCTCCAAACGAGGTGAGATATAGTAAGACATGGAAGGAGTCGTGCAAGTATGGGGTGAAAGACTCTGGACTGAAACAAACCCTGGGAAAATGGGCAGCAATGGCTGACTGCGAGACAGAGGGGGCGAGAGAGTAGAGTGGAGGCTGGTGGAGGGGTGGCAGGCCCAGCCGTTCCTCTAGTACAGAGCAGTCAGGTGGAGCTGGGGGTGTGCAGAGATGAGGGTGGACAGAGAGAACGGGAAAAGAGTGAAGAGGACTCTACCAGCCAGGTGTTGGGGTGCATGACTGACCCCTCTGCCAAATGAGGCCTCCGAGGTCTGTGGCCCTGTGCCCAACAGTTGCTTGAATACATTTGTTATTTCTGAGGCCAATAAACAAGGCAGGGGTTCTGACGGCACCATGAAGGAGGGAACTCCTTTGCCCTGTGTGTGTGATCTAAGGACACCAAATGGGGACGAGTATTTGGTTCAGCAGCAATCACAACAATAGCTAATCTTCATTTAGAGCTCACTCTTTGACAGGCCCGGAGGGTCATGATTCAGCTTTCATGGAATCTGCCTCCCGGAGCAGGGGCCCAGCTCTGCCCCAAACATCTGCAGAGTCCTATTTTACTTTTAATAATGAATTATAACATACAAACACAAAATCATACAGCTTTTCTGAAAAGTGTTTACACATACACACACACACACACACACACACACACACACACAATTTGGTTCACTGGTACCACTCCCACACACAAAAAGAAAAAAGGAGCTACTTTTGTTCTTACTTTAACATCAACTTCTGAGCCAAGTGTCATATTTTATTTTCCCTGCCTTGTTCTGGGTAAGAATTTAGGAAGGCGCTTGTGATGCATCATTAAATAGTTTTCCCATCATCTCGTGACTGAGTTATTGGCGCTAGCTATAGCCATGGGGGGAAAAATAAATGTTTATGATGATTTAAAAGACCAATTATAAGCCTTTGCTTGGTTCCTTACTCAGCATTCTGCATGGGATATAAAAATGGCAATGAAAAAAAAATTACTACATTTGAAATTTTAGCTGAGCAGAATGTCAGTTTTCGGTTACACTTAAAGAATAAAAAACATTAGGATTCCATTAACAGTCTCAGAGTAATGGAGGCAAAGTGGGATTGTTTTCTATTATTATTATTACTTCCATTAATGGGTCAGTGCCTTCCAAGGGAGCAAAGCTGGGGACAACCCAGACACTTTCAATATAGCATTAACTCTTTCGGGTCAAAAGGGGCCCATTTAGTGGACGGTGGCAGTCATTTAATAAATGATACTCTCATGGCCTGGAAGAATTTATCTCCTGTCTACAGAGTCTCACTTACACATTTGCTATTTCCTCCATTCCATCCCTACAACTATTCCAGTAAAAGAAGAGGTTAATTTTCAGATAATTATTTAGGGAGAGAGGGAATATTTCTTTTACAGCAGAAAAACAAAAACAACCCGTCACAATGCATCAGTCACCGTGTGCGAATCTGGAAAAGGATAATGAGGCTCCTGAAGTAACAGAATTAAGATGAGGAATTAGAGGTGTGAGACAGAACAATTTTCTTTGGAGGGGAAGTGCTCGGTGGAAGAATCCCTCCCCACCCCCATGTTCACTCTGTGCAGTTCATAGGTGAGTAAGTACAGCTAATCCTGGCTCTTTTCAAAAGTTAATGTCAGCTACTAGAATAATCTGCTTTCTTGATTTAATTGCGTAGTTTAACCTCTGACATAACCTTTTAATTCACACCATGACAGCCAGTCCAACTGAAAGTTTTTCTAGAAACCTGAGTAAGTTCCCCAAGGTAAAAACCCCTTTCCCTTTTGTGGGTATAGAGGGGATCACCAAATCCCGGGCTGCTCTAGTTATAGGGGCAGGGAAGAGGGTCATTTTGTAGGATATCTGATATATTAAAGGTCAGATGCACCCTAAGTGTACTTAACACTGCTCACTGCATACTCGGGGACCAGATTGTAAATTGTGTGTTATGTACATTGTATTACAATTACTTTTTTTGGGAAAGTTGGATGCATGGTTATTAAAAAGGGGTAGGATATAGCATAGCGATTAGATGATGTTTTGGGGAATAAAAGCACTTAGGGCCACCTTGATTCAAATAAGGTTGTAGAAAAAGAAAACACTGTATACATTTTGCTGCTGTTTAGTGAATTGAATTCTGGGAAATGAATAGAGTAACTGGTTCCTTAAAATGCTAAGACAAAGCCTTTGGCCTCAGTAGTGTAAAGATTCACACCCTCTGAAGGCTTTGGTTTCATATGAAGACCTAACAATGATTCAGGCTGTGAATGAGCCACCTAATCCAATGAGTTTAGGCAAATAAAAAAATGAATTAAATCTACTGGGGTGACATTGGTTAAAAATTATATGGGTTTCAGATGTACAATTCTATATCACCTGTATATTACACTGGGAATTTGCACCCAAAGTTAATTTTTTAAACTGAAAGGTGGCAAAATTCTGATGTTTTTTAACACTAATTTATATTCAAATCATTAAGAAAGTTTCTCCTATTGCTGCAATTTAAGAAACATGATTTTAACTTTTCTTTAATCCTCACCAGAAAATATGTTTTTATTGATTTTTAGAGAGAGGAAAAGAGAGAAACTCAGTGTGAAAAAGAAATAGCCTTGCTTATACCCCCCCGACTGGGGATTGAACCCACAACCTCTTACTGTACAGGATGATGATCCAACCAACGAGCCACCTGGCCAGGGTGCAACTTAATTTTAACAGTGAGAAATTTAAATATATTTTGTTTTTCTTATTTAAGTTACTGAACTATCCATAATAAAGACAAATATTAAAGGTCATCTTGTAAGAATCACTTGAATTATTAAAAATAACTGGCTCCTTAAGATTCTAAGACAAAAGGCTTTGGCCATGGGTAGTGCAAAGACTTAAATATACTATGATCAAGAAAAAAAAAGAGATATCAGTAAGGAGACATACAAACTAAATCTAAATACATTATTTTGGATTAAATTCCTCTGCAAAGAAATATAAATTAAGATGGAGGCATCTTCTCATTCAATATTTTGTTGTAGTCCTTTTAATTTAAATGATTTCAATATGAGTTTTTCTCTCTGTAGTTTAGATTTTTTTTCCTTTGGTGAAATGATAATTCTTTGCTTATATAACCTCACTAATGCTGCATTAGAGTTTTGCCGCATGATCAAATAAAAAGAGGTCTAGGGGTTGAGAAAAGAAAATTTGTTTAAACAAACATCTTTGATAATTAGAAAACTGATGGGAAATGTTCTACAGAGCAGACCAAAGCTAACAATGTGCATACATTAAAGCCAGGAAGCCACACAAGTAGGACTGGTTTCTTTCTGTCTTTAACCCCCCAATGCCAGGCATTCTCACCCACTGATGCACTTCAGGAGTAAACATGTATATCTCTTTCTCTTCTTTTAATAGAAAATTAGGCCTTTTAAAGTGTATACAACCTGGCAAAGAGGTTAAATATTGGGCTATTTCCAGATGAAATGGTTTTGTTTTATGGATACAGAATAGTTCTCTGTCCTCAGAGGAACAGCTAAGCCCTGCCACTCAGGAGTCTCTCCTTGATCTTGTTCAAACTGATCTATGATCGAGAGCATATATTTTTATACCCAAGGGAGAAAAAAAATAGATTTCTTGATTTATAACAATTCCAGAGACCAGTGTGGTGCCTGGGACCTTGGGACACAAAGCCCAGGGAAGCCCTGGCCAGGTAGCTGCTCAGTTGGTTGAAGTGTCAACCCGATACACCAAGGTTGCAGGTTCGATTCCTGGTCAGGCCACATTCAGGAGTCAACCAATGAATGCATAAATAAGTGGAGCAACAAATTGACGTTTCTCTCCCTCTTCCTCCCCCACCCCTCATCAGTAAATATAAAAATAGAAAAAGAAATAAGGCCAGGAAAGTATCCCTAGTTAGTCTCTGGCTCCGCCCCAGACTTTGGTTACTAGGTCTTCTGCTCCTTGTTTCCAAACAGTGTTCAATATGTGAGATGCTCAAGTAAATGTTTACTTAACACAATCAACCCGAATCCTCGTCTCCTCAGGCCGGATCCTTCTTCCCTGCACCTGCTGCTGTCGCATCCTGGACCCCGCACCCTGTAGATGTTTATGGCTTCATTTTATGGCTGCCTTGGCCCCTCCCCAGCAGCCCAGCAGCCACTCTCATTTAAGAAGCCCTAAATATTGTTGCCATGGGTGACACGAGAGCATCGAGAATGGTGCAGCTCAACTAATAAAAAGGCTTTCACAGCATTTCAGCCTTTGCTCATAAGTGAAGTTAAAATTTATGGCTTCTAAAATACTGGATCTGGAAGAGGTTAGGTTAAACGGCTGCTAGTAATAAAAGGAATCAATACACCGCAGCATCTTGAAACAGCCAGCAAACTAAATAAACACTTCATCCAAATCCACTTGGCCCTGAATTAAAAGGACGTAAAATACTGTATTTATTTGGTTTGTCCCCCATCCATCAAGAGCTTGCTCCTCTAGGTCTCAACAAACTCTACCCAAGACACATCTCAAATGTGTGTTTGTCAAATGGCAATTACAGGCCATGGTGAGGCTCTGGGTAATTAACTAAGCATTAACTTTATCAGGGAAGCTCTTGTAGATGAGTTTACTGCAAACACACAAATGAGACAAACAGCCTGGCCTGGGAGGACAACAGACTTGCTGATACTTATTTACAAACCGACATTGGAATGTGATAGCCTCTGAGAACCTAAGCCTTCCCGTTAAGGAAAAAAAACCAAAAAAACAAAAACACAAAAAACCCCACATACACAAAAACACGTGTTTTTCAATAGTTCCTTTCTCTCCTGCTGAATTCTGAAACTTTATCTAGGTTTTAGAATGAAAATTAAACCGTTTGCAATAATGAACAACGTCACAAGTCTGTAAACCAAGGGCAATTGTGAATTACACTGGAAAAAGAAACATTAGTAGGTTTTGAAAGCAGGGCAAGTAAAGGCTATCCCTTTGATGTTTTTTTTTTTTTTTTTCTCCCCCCTGCTATAAATTATCCAAGGCACAAAAATACTTTCTACTTTCCTTCAGTGACAAATAGTTTAATAATCTGTTAATGTTATTTTTCTCTTCTAAAGTTCATGCATAGGAAAAGGCGTAGTGACTGGATTTTGTCCTAAAGTCATTTTTTTTTTTTTTTTTTTTTTTGCTTCTGAAAGGTATTATGTGAAAGCAATTTATGGCGGAGAAAGGCAACTGCTATTCATTCCTTCAGACAGAAGAAATCCTGACACAAAGGGACTCTTTTACCCTCCTCTAATAGCTTACGGTTTAATATTTTAAATGTATTTTTGCTTTTCATGGTGCAGCACAAAGTGTGGCTGAGGAATGAAAATAAGTGATCTCAATTTATAGACATCTCAGGGAAAATAGGGCTACTTCTTTCTTGTAGGTTCAGGCTGTATTTAGGGTCCCTGCTGGGAGTAATCTTAGATTTCAGAAACCCAGGTTTATGGTCAGAAACACTGGAGCACTCCCAGCATGCCCTTCGTTCAGTCCAGCTGGACTCTATTGGAAAATGAGAAATGTCCTCTAAGTGGTGGTTCATTTTAGGGAAGTGCTGTCCTCGGGCTGGAATGGGCCTGGCTGAGCCACTGAAAGCGGCCTCTCTCCTCTGGGGTCCCGCACACCAGGAAGTAAGTGACTGTGAACTTTACAGAGTTTCAGGCAAAGACTCGGAAACTAGACAACTCTCAGGTCCAAATTTCAAAGACACATCAAAGCGGTGATTTAAGGAGAGATTCTGCTCCAAATGGAAAGGCATCCATTTAGCTTGCTCTTTGGACAATATGACATTTTAATAATGCCATTGGGAAATTATGGCCAATGTACATAATTAACAAAGCAAAAACCCCTGAAAATATGAAAGAATGTAATGAGAAAAGCTGGTAATAGATGAAATATATGAGTAGGACGGGTCCTCCAATGGGGTTAGCTGACCTTAGAGGCAGGAAGAAGGGCAGAAACAGGAGTAAGGTCCATTCCGAGCAACCTGAAGGGAACCTTTTAAGAAGCAGAGTTCTGAAATGGGACTGACAGTGAATAAAGGGGAAGAAGAGGGCACTGGCGGTGCCACCCCTTACTTTGGCTGTCGTTTGAAAAGCAACGTGGAACTTGGGGGGAAAGTTAGCATAACTAAGGGAATTGGAGAACAAACACTGTTTTCAAAAATCCAGTAGTTTCTTAAAATGCTGCCTTAGAATTAAATTCACGTTTCTGAAGGAATTAAATGGATGCCGTGTTTCTGTCTCACAACGATGAGAGGCTCACAGAGCAATGAGACACCGTAAGTTATGGTGAGAGGTGGACTAGGCTCCGACCCCCAAGCAGATGTTTCTCTCATTTCTCAAGAAGTCCCTGCAGCCCCCAGCAGCTGACTCAGAACCCTCTGGAACAGCAAGACCCCTATTTCCATCCATTTTCCCTCCTTCTCAGAACTTTAAAAAGTTCCCTCTCTCTTCTTTCTCAACCTCAAAAATGGTCTCTCTTCCTGCATCCACCCTGTCTTCTAAGCTTCATGCCCAATAGCGAGAGACCCTCTCCCTTCTGAGCCTGTCAGTGCTCTGCTTCTCCATCCCTAGAGACAAGAAATTCTTTCTCCTCACTGAAATCTCCTCTTCTGTTTCCCCCATTCAAAAGGCTCTGGAGGCCTTTTACTCGCCCCCACCCCTTCTTTTAAATATGTTTTGATTGCTTTCTGAGAGAGGGAAGGAGAGGGAGAGATAGAAACATCAATGAGAGAGAAACATTGATTGGCTGCCCCCTTATTTCAGTCAGGTTCCTAATCTCTGTTACCATAGTGTAATAACACCTAGCATTTATTTAGTGCCAAGTCTTTTTTAAAGTCCTTTACAGTCAAGTTTAATTCCCACCCCTACTGAGCCAGCAACCGGGCATGTGCCCTGAACTCCTAGTTCATGGGGCCATGCTCAACTTACTGAGCCACACAGGCCAGGCATCCTTTCCCTACTTTAATGCCAGGTTGGGGGCACCCAGAGGCCTCATCCAAGGAGTCTACTTTCTCCCTGTGCTCTGCATGCCCTGCCATGTGGCTTCCAGCTTCAGTGCTCCAAGGTCACCAATTACTTCCTAATTGCCAGAACCAATAAACTTGGCGCGCTCCTGATTTTTGATCTCTCTGCAGCACTGCATGCTTTGCTTAACCCTTTCTGCTTGAAATCCTATCCCCCTCCTGCGTGCAGGCCCCATGCTACCTGGTTCTTCTCAGTTGCCTTTACTGGTGCCCTTCCTTCCCCCTCTTCCCAAATGTGGGCCTTCTCTGAGGCTCACACTCAGCTCAGAGCTTTCTCTCCTTACATTCTCCTTCCGGGCATCCGTTTCCAGGGTTTTCGATCATTTGATCAAATTACTCCCACAGGCTCCCCACTGCTTTTGGGAGAAAGCCCAAACTCCTTAGGATGCTTTACAAAGCCCTTCATGATCTCACCTCTTCCATCCACGTTACCTCACCTCCTTTCTGTTTCCTTTGCTCTTCTCCACAGATTCTAAATTCTAGCCATTTTGAACTAATTGTTGCACTTCCAAGATGCTAACACCCTCCTTGTGTCATTGCACATGCCATTTCTCTCCAGGATTCTTTTTTCTCCTCTCAGGATAGCTTTTCCTCAACTTTATTTTCTTAGATACGACTTCCACCAGGAAGCCCTCCCTAACCACCTCAGAATAGAAAGAAGGGAGAGAGAAGCGGTCAGGTTCCTAATTTCTGTTAGCACAATGTAATTACACCCAGCATTTATTTAGTGCCAAATATTTTTTAAAGCCCTATACAGTCAAGTTTAATTCCCACCACAACCCATGGATGCAGGTGCCATTATTATGGTCACTTATTATATTTAGGGAAAAACTTGGGCATATAGAGGTTAAGTCTTTTATCCAAAATTGCACAGTGACAGAGCTGGGATTTGAACTCAAGCTCTCTGCCTTTAGTTTCAGTGACCTAAACAACATGATATAGCTGCTCTTATGAGTTATCTATCACTGTGTATGTATTTGTCTCCCTTACTAAACTCACAGCTTTTGAAGGCAGGGATGCAGCCATGGCCACCTTTATATCAATGCCCAGCAGAGTGGGCACTCAATAGCAATCTGTTGTTTGACTAATGGGTTGAAGCCTTCCTGACTGTAGTCTCAAAGATTGCCCATGCCTGGTGGCTGACAGCATGGATTCCTAGTTAATGGACATGTTTGGAAGTGGTCCTAAGTGCCAGAGACTGTGGTAGGTGTTCTATATAAATCACCTAAATCCACTTCATCTTGAGGTTGATATTATTATCAATCCTGTTTTAAAGCTAAAGAGGCTGCATCTCAGAACAACATGGGTCACACACAGAGCCAGCAGTGGCACCAGGTCTCAAAGGCAGGGCTGTCTGACAGTGAAGGCCATGCAGGTAACCACCGCCCTCCAGGTCTCCCTCCCCGGATGGCCAGTGTCTGAGAGGGTTCTTCCAGCTTCTCCTCTCAGGGATTTCCCAGAGAGCCAGGAGGCAGATATTCCTGTGCTGCTGTGCGTGTGCTGCCTGATCATGGCCACAAGCCACACTGTGGAACCCTTCCCCTTCCCCGGGAAGCGCTCCAGTGTTTCCATGGGGGCCTCTGCTGTGCTCTTGGGCTCTGCCTCCCTCTCCCACTGCCCACCCCGATGCCTCCTGCTAACCCTGGGCTCCTCCACAGTAATGCTTGGCTTTGCCGCCTTGTCTTCTTTTAAATTCTTTCCAAAAACCTATTTTGGCCGAAGCTTTTGCCCTTTCTTCTAACAAGGACGAAAAAAAAAGAAATAGAAAATACCACAATTACTGTGGAAACACTAAGGAACTGGGGGCCTTTGAGGTTTAACTGCCTTTTCGGAAGGTGCATTTTCTCTCCAGGTTGTTTTGAAAAGCTCTCCTGGCACCAGAAATCCTGCTGGTTGACACAAAAGGAAGGCATGGCAAGTAGGATGAGGCTGCAGAGAGCTCTCTCATTCAACTTTCCACTGCGACTTCCTAGTGCCAGCAATTAATGAATGCTCTATCCAGCTTATTGTGTGCATTATATATGTCCGGGAAGGAAACCCAGTGAATGCAACAGCTCCAGTGACTTGAATCAAGACTACCTCTTAACAGACTTCTCAGACTAAACAATGGCAACATCACGAACACACCTGGGATTATAGCTTCTGCTTCCCATAGTGAAAAGGAAACAACAGGCCCAAAATGGATTGACTTGTGCTAACTTCCATGTTGGCAAATCCAGATTTAAAACTCAACTCTATTGCAGTTTCAACCTTCCCCAGGAATGTTGTCTTAACAGGTAAGTCTGAAATTTTCTGGTCATTGCTGAGTAGGTATTCTGACACATAGACCCTTCCCACCCCTTCAAGGAAGATAAGGTAATGGGTTCTCTCCTATCCTCTCCCCTTCTGCCTATATGAGCCAATCATTTCGTACAGCTCCTCGGAGCTCTTTCCTGTTGGCTGGATAGGATGTTAGCTGATTCAGGAATCCTACCTACTAAAAGAGAAACATGCAAATTGACCGCACCTTTGCTCTACCCACCAGCCCCACCCACCAGCCAATCAGAGCGAGTATGCAAATTAACCCGACCAATATGGTGGTTAATTTGCATATCCAGGCCAAAGGGAAGACTGAAGAGAGCTTAGAAAGAAGCCAAGTGCTGCAGAGAAGCAAGCAAGCAAGCGGGGTGGGGGAGAGGGAAGGGAAGTAGGGGGGACAGGTGAGAAAGAAGGAAAGCAGGCAGGGCAGGGACCACAGCAGGAAACCTATTGCCAGTTAGATCTTCAAATTTACTCAGTTACATTCTGTTTTTTGTTGTTGTTGTTCATTTGTTTTTAACACTGTTAATGTAAACACTGCTCTCAGAACCACCCAGAGCAATCTGCATTAGTATTTGAACAATCGTATTGATATGAAAAAAATAACAACAATAACAAAGCCCTGTTAAAGTTCCTGTCTTTCCTAAGGACATCTAATTGAACATTTTTTCTGCAGCTTCCCTTTCCAACAAAATATAGAATTCAGGATTCAACACAGGAAAAACAAGCCCTGATTTTTTTATACTATTGTGAAGCCACAATGACCTTGTTTAGGTAATCGAAAGAGACAGGAGGCTCCTGGTTTTTATTGCTGTATCTCTTAAATAAACATTTTGAGATAAGACACATGAACTTATATTTCATAGCCTCATTAGAATGTGCTTTTCAGAAACTAATTTCTCTTTTCATTATCTTTCTTCTCCCCATACACACTGTTAATTGTATTTTCAGGGCATGGTAAATACAAGGAAGTTTTTGCTAATCTATGAAACTCAAGAGATTTTTTTTCTTTCCAACAGGGTACTGACAGAAGCCTAGCACTGGGCTGTGGGTTGATTTGTGATTAAATATTACCTCTTTATTCACTTCCTGCTCACACAGTCTGCAATTGCCCCACATAGCTGTGGGATGCTAACCTAAATATTACAGTTTTTTCTTCTTCTTCTTATGTTTAAACCTGTATTCAAAAGGCATATGAGCAGATAGAAATCTAGAAGTGGCCCAAACTAAAAGCATTTCCAAACAACATCCGACTCTATAACGAAGGATGACAAAAATTAAGAAAAGGAAAACAATGAAAATCAATTTAAAAATATTAAAAGAATATTCAGTAAAATTATAGTCCTAAACTTCACCACCTGTCTTTTTAGTAGTTTAAATTATAAGAGTAATATTAAGAGATATATAGTACAGACTTGTTGAAAGCCAAGAAGAGAAAATGCTATGGGTTGTGTGTGAAGTAATGTAATAATTTCCAAAGACAACTCAAAAGTTGTCTGACAAATTTTGCATTTGATGCTAACTGAAGACAAACTATATTTAATAAAAGGTAGAATGAAGAAGTCACAGGTCAACTG
This sequence comes from Pipistrellus hanaki, assembly GCF_964339955.1. Taxonomy (NCBI): domain Eukaryota; kingdom Metazoa; phylum Chordata; class Mammalia; order Chiroptera; family Vespertilionidae; genus Pipistrellus; species Pipistrellus hanaki. The sequence continues at coordinate 76,535,410 of NC_140510.1, read as the reverse complement.
ACATAGATATCTAAATAATTCCAGGCAGAAATTAAGTAGAAATGATGATTTAAAAGTTCACTAATGCAGCGTTTTTCAACCGCTGTTCCGCGGCACACTAGTGTGCCGCGAGATGTTGCCTGGTGTGCCGTAGGTGCAGACAAGACAAGAATTTTATAATTTTTCACTATTTTGTTTACTTAATATTTCATAATAAAGTAATTATAAAATACTTTCTTTGTGTTTATTTGATTCCTATTCAAGAGAATTACTTTATATATAGTCAATATAGGCACAGAGTTAAATTTTTTAACATTTTCTAATGGTGGTGTGCCTCGTGATTTTTTTCATGAAACAAGTGTGCCTTTGCCCAAAAAAAGGTTGAAAAACACTGCACTAATGTAAAAGTAATTGCTATAAACTAAGGATATATAGCAAAGGTGCTCATAAAAGAATATGATATACCCTATGCTTGTTTAATAGTAAATACTGCGAAAATTTCTCACTGAAGTGAACAAGATAGCTAGTTTTTTTCTCTCAATAGTGACTGTAGCGTAAGTGTCTAAAGGGGCTTGAAAGATGGAGTCTTTTCCTTCAAGTTTTCAGGGAATGAAATTTTCCAAGTTTGGAGTTCATCATATATTCTAAACCTGCAAGCATGTGGACATGCTGTAAATTTACAAAAAAAAATCCAGAAAATAAAGAACACAGGTACTAAGTTCTAAGAGATTTTAATATTTATGGAAATTAAAGGCACTTTAATTTAACTAAGATCCAGATACATATGAGGAAACTTTTACAAAAAAACAAATAAACAACCAAACAAAACACCCCAAACCTCTGCGTTTGTCCAAATCTAGATGATCTAAGCTAATGACATGAATAACGCAAACCAGGAACCAATCCCCAAATGCACAATAAAGTAACCTGAGTAACTACATGCACGTACACGGGCTGTGTGCTATGCAACCCCTGGGGCACCATTCACAAGACTCACATGCAGGCTGGACGATTAAGTCCCTTCCACCCTCGCCACAGAGCTGGTGGACGTGTTAGTGAAAAAAACCAACATAGGCAACTTATGAGAGTAACGATTTTCTCAAGCTGCATTTACAAACATTGTTCGATTTGGCTGTAGAATACAGTGTGTGGCTACATACATTGTGAGCTCAGCATGCTATACAGCACAGAGCAGGGACTTAACAGGTGTTTGCCAAGTGAACTCATGACTGACTAAACAAAGTGAGTGTTTGCACTGGAAACTCACAACATTTCCAACAAGAACGGGAATTCCAGATTTAGGAAGAGTTTGCAAATTCTTAGGCAATTGCATTTTATTATATCTGTACTCAATATTTCCCACCCAGATGCATAGTCACGGAGAAGACTGTCCCCAAAGTGGCTGCTCCTTTAATAACTGCCTGTGTGCTTCTACCTTTGCAAAAGGAGGAGGAGCTCAGGGAGGGAAAGGCCCTTTAAGGAGATGGCCTGAGTGTGCAGGGGAACTAACCTTGCGAGGGTGAGGAGCAGGGTTCCCCCTAAGATTAAGAAGGAGGGAAAGCTGTCCCCTAGGAGACAATGCACACTGGAACCAGAGAGCCAGATTTCCCGACAACAATGGGAATGCAGAGAGTTCACCCTTTGGTAATTAACAGTTGATGGTATATATGAATAGTGAGTTGCAACAGTTGAAATAAAAATTTAGGTTAAGGAAACTGGTTGAAGCAATCAACACAATTCAATTTAATATTCATTAAATTCCTGCAATGTATGTGTTAGTTGCTGTTCAGAGAACACTGAACTTGTTCACAGATAATTTTCAGTGGCGGCATTTCAAAATGGGTTTTATTTTCAATTACTTCATGCTTTGAAGTTAAATTTAGAAAAAAAAAACCTAATATCTAAGAAATGGGGCTGTTTTTATTTGTTTAATTCATTTGTCTTATACAAAACTATTGGTCATCTATCTGAAATCCTTTTCACCTTCTTCCTGTTAGCAAAAACCCTGATATTTTTGGAGAAGAAATGCTACTCATTAAATATACTCCTCTCCCCATACATTCACAAAAGCCTGGGTCACTGTGCAATGGTTTTGAATAATTAGATGTATTCAATGTGTTTAAGGTCACGTTTCAGGGAAGCTATTGTTTTCTAGATAAGGGGGGCAGAACCAGCTGGCATGTTTTAAGTCTTTGCCATCGTCTCTATCTTCCTTGTTCCCTGAAAGCCACAGGTACAGCAGGAGGAGCAGGAAGCCACAAGGAGTCTTGAGGACTTGTCTGAGGCGTTATCCTGACCCTGGCCTGCCTGCCTCTGCCCTTGTCCATACATGAGAAAAAGACCTTTTTGGTAAAAATCACTGTCATTGATTATCGATTATTTGTAGCCAGTACATACTAATTGATAAAAACAAATAATAATAAATATTTAATGACCTTCATATATTGAGGTTCACACATTTTAACACCAGCTATTGCTACTCTCTTTAAAGCAAGTATGGTCTATCCAATGAAACTATAATTATGGGTGAAATGATTATGGGAACCAGTGGACAGATGATCTGAAAAAAGAAAATGTGTGAAGAGGTGGTAAATATATATTACAATATTGAATTCTGAGACATCAAATTATGCAAAATTTTACGAGAATCAAATGTTTTACCTTTTGTTCAGAGAATAAGGCCAAACAGAGTATCTTTTCCTAAATTTACTACAGGAGGGCTAATATACTGTTGAAATATGGATAATTTAAATAAAATAACTTTTATGTATGCTACTGTGTTTTGTTTTAAATTGATATGTAAATTATATTAGTTTCAACATCATGATTTGATATTTGTCTGTATTGTGACATTATCGCCATAATTAGTCTTGTTAACACCCATGTAATGTTTTCTTTCAAATGCGATGTGGGAGCATCTGTGGGAGGTGTGAACAGTGGTTTGCAACCTGGAACTCCTGGTCTATGTTTGGTTCCCCTATGGAAATAGCAGGCATGGTAGTGAGGACCTATGACTTACTTCCAAATGATGACTAGCAACCGTACACTTTAACAAGCTCACATACTTTCTATAAGAGCAAATATTTCTGCTTTGGGGTAAAATTATGTCAACTTAGGGTAACAGTGGTTACCTCAGGTACAAATTCCGATATATATATGTTCATATGTGTGTGGGTATGAGTGTTGCTAGCTGTGTATATATATATATATATATATATAGTTATATATATATATATATGTATATGTATATATATATAAACTATATATATACACACATACACATACTAGTCACACAGAATATATATATATATATATATATATATATATATATATATATATATATACACTAGTCACACACACAGTAGTTATTAGCACATTTATTTGTATGTCAATAACTAAAAGTTGAACAATCGATCACTACTGCTTATCAGTGCTCTTTCCCACGAATATCCTTCAAACACTGGGCTCTGAGGCTTCCTGCCACAACCCTCCACAGCAAGTGCTTGGCACTGCCTTTTCATATGTTCTCAAGTGACTCTGACCTCCCTCGTCTGGAAGCAATCTGATATTTTGCTCAGGCATGAATTTGAATCACTTTTCAGAAAGTGCACCTGGCACTGAAACCTTTAGGAGGATAAATTTCTCTGCTTGTCTTGGATATATAGGAATTCTCCTTAAGTGATTATTTTCTAGCTGCTGGCGAACTCCTGGCGAATGCGGCAACTGTCCTGGGGTTAATGTGATGTACAATAAAGTTCATTTGTGGCAGAATTCCTTCTGCCACTGACTCCAGAGCAGCAGCTAGAAAATCAAACACCTCCATTCTAGCCTTTGCTGTTTTGGTTGGCCAATGAGCCAATTCTGGGCTATGAAACGTGTGTGGAAGAGGGTGAGGCCTTAGCTTGTCCTGGGTAGATAGAGAAGGCTGGCACTATCCTTTCCCTCTGCCTACCTTTTCCTGTTTTCACCACGGGCTTTGTGCCTAGAGCTGCTATGAGATGGTCAAGAGGAAGAAGCCAAGAAAATCAGAGATACAACCAACCCCTTATCCACTGACTCTTCCTCTTTCTCTCCCCTGCTGGCTGGTGCCTATACTCAGACTACTTATTATTTCAGAAATATAAACCCTACATCATAATGTTAACCTACAGTTGAGCTTTGTTACTTGTAGCCCAGAGTCTTCCTAACTGACACACATAGTATTATGAATTAATTTAGTCCTGTACTCAAAACATTATTGTCTGAAGGATCTGAAGAAGCCCTTTAAAGCATTCAGTTATTATTTGCTATATTTCAGGGAGAAAATGACAAATTACACTAATCTTTGTGAATGGAGAGATTGGCGGAAGTGCCGGGAGGAATCCCTAGACACTATTCTGTGGCGCATTCCAATGGTGGAGAAGTGTGTAGCTTCCTTTCAGCTAATCCACTTCTCTTTGCTTGCTCACCCTGGTAAGTATCCTTCAGATTTTAATTTGTTTCTGCAAGTAAATTTTCTTACGGAAAAAAAGATATTTCTGACAACCGAAATGACTATTCCAGTTTGGAGGGAAATTACTAATTATACCTTGTCACAGAGTAATGCATTTTTGTTTGTCAGGTATGACTTTGTTATTGAGAATCATCAGCCCAGGAGCTCGACTCTCCCTGGGGGCATTTAAAAAAATCAATGAAATTCCTGAATATAAATTCCTAAACATAAAAGTTCTTGGAAATTCTAAAAAGGTGCCAACATTGCTTTCTCTCTCCTTACTCAGGAAGCATTACTTGAAAAGTCCTCCTTGCTTCCTTGATCATGTCTGAGCCATACTACCAATGGGGGGAAAATTGAAACTGAAAAACAATTTGAAAGAGTCTATTTGGCTATAAGAGTGTGCCATTATTCCTATAGGATTAAGTACCCAAAAGTTTTCAGCACGAAATATCTAAATGAGTGTATTTAAAAACACTCAAGAGACCTTCAATTATTGAGAACTTGACTTTGATGAATGGGAAAATTATAATAAAACTGGAGTCCTGATGCATGAAATTAGTGCAAGGGGCTTGACCCTCTCAGCCCTGGCTTGCCTCAGACCTTGTAGCCTGGGCTTTGTCTGGAAGGTCATCCAGAATGCCATCAGGAAGGTCGTTTGGTGGTCTGGTCTAATTAGCATATTATGCTTTTATTATTATATATGTTTCTCTATTTGGGTGGAAATTTATCTGAAGACAAATGCAAATTCTAAAAGTTTTGAATGATTTAGGGTATTTAAGAAAGACTTTTAAAGTGACTTAGATTCAAATCTAGACTCTGTCCCTAACCATTTACATCAACATCTCAGTTTCCTCCTCTATAAAATAATATCCACTCTTCTAACCTCACAGGTTTTCTGAAACTGGAAGACTTATACTAATTTTATTCATAAGGTGAGCCACTTGCTTGGGAAACTGTACTTGAGTGTGCCTTTATTATATAAGAATATTACATTTTCTTACATTACCTTTTCTTCTTTTGAAAAGTGCCAGTCCACAAATGAAGTAATTTCTAAGGCAATTTCTTAGTTCCTTAATGAGATTATTAGAATGAGCTGATTTCTTGTCCTGATTCTTATGGACCCATGAAAATCTTCACTCATTTCAAAAATTTCCCCAAAGAGTTATGAGGTCTCCTCTTTTGCCAAACCTATGCTATTTTCCTCAAAATTATTCTTTTTTCTATTTTTAACTTGTTTTTGACTGGTTGAATGTCTCAGAAGTAAAATTATTTTTTGTTTTTTGTAGTTTTCCTTCTACTTATTTTTTATTTTCATTTTAAAAAAATTTATCTTATAGATTTTTTTTTTTTTTTTTTTTTTTTTTTTTTTACAGAGAGGAAGGGAGAGGGACAGAAAGTCAGAAACATCAATGAGAGAGAAACATTGACCAGCTGCTTCCTGCACACCCCCCACTGAGGATGTGCCCGCAACCAAGGTACATGCCCTTGACCGGAATCGAATCTGGGACCCTTCAGTCCAAAAGCCGACACTCTTTCCACTGAGCCAAACCAGTTCTGGCTATTTTCATTTTTATTGAACTTATTGGGGTGACATTGGTTAATAAAATTATATAGGTTTCAGGTGTACACTTCTATAACACATCATCTGTATACTATATTGTGTGGTCACCATCCCAAGTCAAGTTTCCACAGAAGTAAAATGTTAAAATACTACTTGAAGACCTGTAGTTCTACTTTTTATCCACAAATTACTGCTTCATAACACTAGTAACATTAGAACACGAGGTTCTTTCCACTTCATTTCAAATAAAATGCTTTGATATACTTGAAACTCAATTTTCTTTCTCTTCTTTTCCCAGTGGATCTTTAACACCCAGAAAGGTACAGCATCTTCAGAGTGCTGACCAGTAATGTGAATCAATACCAGCTTCTGCCAGAATCTTTTACTACAGAACTCCAACAATTCTCGTGTTCAGCGATACAACAGAGCCACTTTGATTTGCAAGTTGATGCTCATTTTCCTCCTAATATATTGGAATAAAGTGTTTTCAAGAACCAATTATATGAGCAGAACTTAATCGGTCTGTCTTCATGCTTATTTACTTTTACTAATGCATGTTTGTCACAGACATGGTGATGCACAGCCCCTAATTTACTTTGTGATCAAATCCCTGATGATCAGCAGTTCCTACGTTGGCACAGTATTAACGAGTCCTTGCAGTTGCCTCTAAAACATTTCGGTGTCAGCATTCTTTCTCACTGGCGAAGGCAAGGAGTTGAATGATGGTTATGTTCACCAGGGCACACTCACAAAAGGCCCTGGGCTGAGAGCAAGCCTGAAGTTTAGCCTTAAAAGAGTTTGATTAATAACCAACAGGATTGGTGCCATATAAAATATGGTGGCAGCCTTTTTTATTAGAGTATTAAGAAAAACATCCTTCCTCTACTTTAGAGATTAGATTCGTTTTCTTGAGTGTTAGAGTTACTTTATGTGCCCTAAGAATTCTGTCTTCTTAAAAATAAGCCCTGGGCTACAGAATATGCTTAGAAAAGCTAGAAACTGAAATCCCAGCTTTTTCATATTTCTATTTACTGTTATTATTTCTTAAATGTATGTATCCAGTATTTAATCTTCCTATGTATGTATTCAATCTTCCTATCTCTAAATGAAGCCAGCTATTACACTGGAATCTTTTTCTGCTGATAGAAATTACAATGAGATCAAAGTCACCTCGTACTGCAGAATCATTAAAATTAGGGCATACTATGACATTTGCATGACATTTCTGCTTCTGAGCTTGCTTTTGCTTTCCCTGCTGCCCTGAACGCCTCTCCCTCTTTTCTATAGTGATCCAAATCCAACCAGTCCTTCAAAGCTCAGGCCAAATCCCTTCTTGATTAATACAGATCTCACCCATCTCGAAGCCCCCAATGCCCTATTGTCTGTGTCACACAATCTGCGCACTTTCTCCTGCAGAGTTTAGTATTTACAAGCCACTTGCTCTTCACGTCTCACATGTTTACCTTCCCTGAAAACATATCTGCTCCCATGCCTTTTACTTTCCCAGGTTCTGACAGTATCTCATGCAATATCACGACACAGTAAGAAATCAAGTATTCCTACTTGATGCCATACTTTGCACCTGATGCCATAATTTGAATGTATAAATGTTAAAGGAGTTCTGTTATCAGTGTTGGCTAAACTGGGAAACTACTATTGGGAATACAAAAGAAAATGATGGTTATGTTCACCAGGGCACACTTTTAAAAGAAAAGTTAGAAAAAGGAGAGCTCAGAATAAATGATCATCTTTGAAAATTAAATGTATGCATTATTAAAATTTAAGAATGGGTTCATTACTTTAGATTTTAGTAAACACACACACACATTATAATCTTTGAAAATTAAAGGTATGCATTATTAAAATTTAAGAATGGGTTCATTACTTTAGATTTTAGTAAACACACACACACACACACACACAATTTAGATTTTCTAAATCTTGTAGGGGAAATGCCATGTTTTTCTTCTTCTGTGGTGTCATTAATATTGAGGATGGGGTTCTTTTTGTTGACAATGCCTTTAATGGCCCTGGTTGTAAGGAGGAGTCAAGAATAAGTTTGAAAAGTGGCACATTTCACTGAAAATCACTAATATTCCTTCACTCTGACACTATTGTAAAAACCTTGTGTGCAAGGTAAACGTGCCAGGAGACCGCCACCATCGCCAATCTCTTCCTCTTAGTGAGAATGAAATAGGGCAAGGTATTGAAAACAATCATTTTATTGCCTAAAGAATAGAATTCAGAATTCAAAATATAGGCGAGCCAAAATCATGCTTCTTGAAGTTAGTCAGAGGGAGAAAATAGTAACAAAAACCATCATAACTGCTAACATTTATTGGAAACTTACTGTATTCTAGGTACCATGCTAAGTACTTCCCATGTATTAACTCTAAGTGCTGGTTGTGAGCAGGGAAATTACTAAGCAACAAGTTGCTTATGACACCAATAAAGGCTCCCATAACTGTATTTTTAAAATATGTATTTTCATTGATTTCAGAGAGGAAGGGAGAGGAATAGAGAGATAGAAACATCAATGATGAGAGAGAATTCTTGACTACCTGCCTCCTGCATGCCCACTGTTGGGAATTGAGCTCACAACCTGGGCATGTGCCCTGACTGGGAATCTAATTGTGACCTCTTGTCTCATAGGTCAATGCTCAACCACTGAGCGATGCCAGCCGGGCAATAACTATATTCTTGACCTATAAAAAAATGTTGCATGGGGTTATGAACTACAAAACTAAATTCATTTTCATTTATTGTATTGGGTTGCCATCTTAATGTTATCCCTCCTTAAAATACCATTGCATTCTAAATGAGATAAGATAGTGTCTACTTGAATTCAGTAGTGTTCTGAATTCAGTGAATTTTCCTTGTCCAGTTAAACAGTTGCCAAATTCTATTTCAGCTGCCAAAATTTATTCTAGAGGTAACTGCATTTTAGTCTTAGATGAACTCTATTTGGTGGGCCTAGGAGACAGTAAATCAATAGATATTTAATCAAAAAGTACTTTTCCTTCCTTGAAATGGAAGTCTAAAAAGCAGAGCATATTCAGATAAGAAGCTATGTATTTTCAGGATAGAGTGGTATAATCTTAGCATAAGAAACATTTTAATATTTTAGTATGATGTTCCTAATACGTCTTGTGATTGATGTCTTACAGGATGTGCAAGCTACTTTTAGTAAAAATCAAAAACGCCCTTCTCTGAAGATTTACGTTTTTTATCACTGGCAAAGTCCCAAGATGATAAAAATCTATATGAACAGAAGATTTCTAAGCACTAGGGGATAGCCTGTTTAATTTAATAAATACATACCTGGTAAAATTCACATCTGGAAAATTCAAAGATTTGAATATGTCTTACTTTTCTTTATTAGCAGATGATTTGTACCTAATGCAATTAATAGGGATCAAGTGTTCAAAAGATCACTGGATATTAGTTTAAAAAATAAAATTATACACCTTGTTACCAATGTTTCCCTAGAAGATATTTTTTTCTTCTTTTTGAGACCAAAACAATGCAAAGTGATATAGACATGACTACACTGCATTGGATATCTCCTCAGTGAAGTCTCAATATCGGTGGCATGTCAAAAAGCACCTGAGACTCCGCCCTAATCCACTGAATAGGTACTTATGCCATTTGCAGGTAAAACAACAACATCAATGTTGTGATGACAGCAGCATGTCAAAACTCAACGCAGAAAAAGAAGCTGCAGAGCCCTTCACATTAATTTCAAAAGTAAATGATCCCGATTGTTACTAACATTTAGAGATTGATGATCAGATGTTCAACCTTGAAGATGCATCTATTCTGTTAACCACCCCATTCCCCCCAAAGGCCAAATGTAAATAGGCATTTTATACTTATTTTTGGACATCTTTCCTTTCTCTAAGCCTCAAATGTTAATTAATCTCAGAGTAAGCTATTGATACTTCCTCCATCTAGTTTTGATGTTATGTTTTTCCTGCTTGTTCTGAGGACAGAGCAATTTTTGTGACAACTTCAGCATGAATATCAGTAAACATGGCATAAGAGTATGCACATGAAAATATAGTATTATATATGTGTATAATATAGATTACCAATTTACAATAGCTATGAAGAAGTCACTCATTGCAAACCTGTGCCTTTCATGCATGTAAAAAAAATAAGAAGAAAATTTATCTATTAACCTCCAAATATGAAAACTGGGGGGAAAAAGAGAGAGAGAGAGAGAGAGAGAGAGAGAGAGAGAGAGAGAGAGAGAGAGAGAACAGTATATTTATAACACTTAATACTTTAGGAAGAACATATCATAATTTGTTCAACATTTATTTTTACTAAGTGGAAATATGTGTATAAGCTGACTTTTGTCAGTTGATCAAAACAGACAACTAATATAATAAACAAGCATATAATTGCATCTTAAGAGAAAACACAAGACTATATTGGCAAAATCAGTGCCAATTTCATTGCTTAATGACTTCTATGCAGTCATATCCCACTAATATTTAAAAACAAAAATCACATTTGGATGTTTAAGATAACTTATGAATATAAATATATAAATTGATTTAACTTGGTATCAAATTATTAACTGCTAGAAATTTTGCCTTCCCATACAGCTGCTGATTTTCGGAGAAATATCCTAGTCCTTTCAAGCCACTGAACATGATAATAACAAAAATGAGATTGATCATTAACTCTAGTAACTGCCTTTGCCTTCATCTTAGGCTGCTAGTTAGCCAAATCAATTAATGGCTGCTAACTCTTCTAAAGAATTATTACTTAATTTAATCTGTGCAATCATGTGGACAAAACCAAGATCCAACTATCAGCTCTATGCAGCTGACTTCTAAATCTATTTGCTAACCTTGACCTGCCTCTTGAGTACCAGAATCATATTTCAAATGGGGGAAGGGGTCCCTCAGCCTGGCCTGCACCCTCTCGCAGTCCGGGACCCCTTGAGGGATGTCCGCCTCCCAGCATAGGCTCGCTCAGGCAGATATCTCTCTCATGGACTGGGACCCTCCACTCCTCACTGCCCGCCTGCTCACTGCTGCTTGCTGCCCAGCTCGCTGCTCCTTAGTGCTGCTGTGGAGGTTGGAGAGGCTCCTGCCTAGCTTCTGTGGGAGTGCCCTGACCACCGGGGAGCAGTTCCTGCATTGAGTGTAATTGCGTATCATAGCCCCTGGTTGTTCTGGTCATTCCATCTTTTGGTCACTTAGGCTTTTGTTATATAGACCAGAGTCCAAGTGCACGAAATTCGTGCATGGGAGGGGGATCCCCTCAGCCCAGCCTACACCCTCTCACAATCTGGGACCACTGGCTCTAAACTTCTCACCTGCCTGCTGGCCTGGTCATGCCCAACTGCCCCCCACCCCCCTGCTGGTCTGGTCACCCCTCACTGGTCCCCTGCCAGCCTGGTCACTCCCAGCTTCCCCCCTTTCTGGACTGTTTCCCCACGCAGCCTGTTGTTCAGTCGTTCGGTGGCCCCTCACTGACCCCCCTGCTGGCCTGGTTGCCCCATGCAGCCTGCTGCTCAGTCATTTGGCTGTCCCTCACTAACACCCCAGCCAGCCTGGTTGCCCCGCGCAGCTGTTCGGTCATCTGTTTGGTTGTTTCAGTTGTGACAGTCACTTAGGCTTTTACATATATAGATACCTCTTTCTCATAACCTGGCCTTTCTTCCTAGTTTATTTCTTTCTATTAAAGGTATCACCTTTCTGCTGGTCTTAGGCTAAGAGTCTCAGGGATGCTTTGGGTCTCCCTATCTCTTGTTCCCAAAGATGAGAAATTGTCAAGTCTTTACACTCTCTTTTACACCCTTTTATAGAAATTCTATCCAATTCTAACAAAAGTAAAGAGAAAAAGCTATGAATTGATTGAAGAAAGCTTTGGAAGAAACATTTGGGAATGGAACCAGAACCCAAGTGACAGATTAGCTCAGGATAAGGAATGATACATCTTCTTTTGTAAAATCCATCTCTTTTCCTTCATTTGCGATTACTCTTGATATTTCTCCAGGACCATAAAGCATTACCCCTCTCAGCAGCTAGATAGTAACCCTGTGTCTCAACCTCACCCTATGCTGCCATTTGGTAGCATTCTATACATAGTTTTTAGAATCTTAAATTTTTACAATTTTAAAAGAAGCCTTAATGGCTGAATTAACTACTCCAATAAATATTTGCATATAGAAATAAAATGTTAAGGAAAATTATATGTCAGCATTTGAAAAATAAATACAACTTAAAGCAATAAATGAACTATTCCCAATTTTTTTCTCCTTGCAGGTGTTGCTATAGTCATTTCGAATGACATATAAGTTCCTTAACAACATAGGTCAGGATTTTTCATGTTGTATACTCCTATTAGGCAGTACTTTCTTTGGTTTCCATGACTGTGCACATTTTAATTTACTGAAGACAATGCAGAAGCAAACAGTTTTATCCATATCCTATTAATACTCAAGTAACAACCTCATTACCAGACAATAAGGAGCTTCCTCTCTCTTACACTTTGAGAGCACTGCAGAGGCAATTTCTCATCTGCCCCTCCTGCCACAGCCATATGCTCTGAAAGGCAAGCTAGAGGGGCAGATGTACAATCTGGGAAAGGATCCAAATTCACGACCTCTTAGGAGCCCAGAGTATGTTGTGTGCAATGCGAGTCCTGGCTGCCATGCCCATAAATTCTCATCCATAGAAACAAAGGATGAAAACACACAGAGAAAGAAGAAAAATAAAAGTTTACTAATTTCTGCAGCCACAATGGCAACTAGCACGTCATCTGTTTTACTGAAGCTGACCCAGCTAATATCTTCATTACCTTAAGGGTTTCCTGAATCCCTGTAGACTCCAGCAGCAATGGCAGCTCTTCAGAACCATGACTATGAGCTAAGACTTCATCCAAAGTCTCATGTCATCCCCTTCGCCTAGCTAATCTCCACTTCATGGTAACATGAGACTTACCTAATTGAAAAGTTACATAAAATTCTATAAAGTATCAGTTTCTGGTCTTTAGAAAGATGAAAAAATAAAGAGTATTATATGGTTCCAAAAGAACACAGGGGAGGTCAGTTTTAAGGATGAACAGGACTGGTTTTGATTTGTTTTAGTACCTAAAGGACCCATCAAATGGCCTTCTCAGGCATTACACTTCGGGTGTGGTCATGACTAGGAATCCAGTCTGAAGGGCATTCCAGAGGTTCAGAAAGATTCTGATTAGTATCTGGTCCAAGGCCCACATAAGCAGTGACAATAGCCAGATATGCCTCTTCTTTCCCACTTTATAACAGGACACATTGTAATCTGATAAAAGCTCCTTTGTGAACCCTATTTTATTTCTTCCTATAACAATGTTTCATTCTAAGAATCTCTAGAAAGGGTAATAAACCATAGCTTGTAACTACAAATATAACCAGAACCTTTTATTATGTGGTTTCTTATTAAAGAGAATTTTCCATTTCAAGCTTTCTCAGCATATTATGGACATCCTTCCCACTTTGTTCCCATGTCATGTGGCTTTCCATAGATTTCAAAGGAATGTTTTAAATTGGTTTGTTTTGTCAAAAGTAATCCAGACCCAGTGAGATAAAACCTGGCTTAATGTGTGCTTTAACCTGCATTGGACCCAATGGTTTATTTGAATTCACCCATGTGTAAAGGATAATCATTCATTCATTCATCCATTAATCCATTCATTCATTCATCCAGCAAATAATACTGGACTCTGGACTTCTGCTTCCAGTAATGCATCAATTTTCAAAACTCTGATGATAAAAATACAAATAATTCTTGGATAAATTGAAAGAAATACACATTAAAACGCACTTCTTAGGTCAAAGGAAATTAAGGGAAATCCTTAAGTAAAGCTCTTGGACAAACAGAAAGTAAGCAAGTAAAAAATCAAGCATGAATAATGCTGAGCAACCAAACTTACAGGTTGAGATCGCCCCTTAGGTAAGTGCTGATACTAGGAATCTGGAGTTTGGGGAGGTGGTGTGATGATGGTATCTTGGAGGATCAGGGACACAAACTCAAATATACTTGAGAGTTACAGTGGTGACCCTCAAAAAGACCTTCAACAGCCAGGCCACAATGGCACAGTGGTTGAGTGTTGACCTATGAACCAGGAGGTCAAGGTTCAATTTCTGGACAGGGCACATGCCTGGATTGTGGGTTGATCTATGATAGTACAAGAGGCAGTCAATCAATGATTCTTTCTCATTATTGATATTTCTCTCTCTCTCTCTCTCTCTCTCTCTCTCTCTCTCTCCTTCCCTCTCTGAAATAATATATATATATATATATATATATATATATATATATATATATATATATTTTTTTTTTTTTTTTTTTTTTTTTTTTAAGGACTTACAACCTTAGTGGAAGGGTAGGCTGGAAAAACTTATCCCTTGAATACAGTTTCCTCAATAACAATAATATATTTTAAAATTACCTTTTTAGAATTTTCAACCACTGGACTGTCCTCCTAGAATTATTAATTCAAATGTATTTTCTCTCAATTAATTAAGCAGTCGAGAGATTCTATGGAAGTGATCCTAGTACCATAAAGAAGCAAAACTAAATCTCTGTAGAGAAGCATAAATACATCAGGCTCTCTAAGATCCTCACACATTAAATCCAGCCAAATAGGACATCCCAAACATGAATTACCAAATTCATTAAAAGGAAAAGTCACCACAAATGCGGGTCAAAAGAAACATGAAAGAGATTTAGACACAAAATTGGAGTCAGAAGATAGGCGAAAGTATGGATTTGTGAAAATACAGATAGACCTAAGGGTATTATGCTAAATGAAATAAATGAGACAGAGAAAAACAAATACCATAAAGTTTCACTTATATGTGGAATGTAAAGAACAAAATAAAAGAACAAACAAAATTGAAATAGACTCTGAGATACAGAAAACAGACTGCTGGTTGCTAGAGGGGAAGGGATTTGAGGGGCTGTGTGAAAGAGGCAAAGGGATTGAGAAATACAGATCGGCAGTTATAAGACAGTCATGGGGATGTGAAGTACAGCATAGGGAATATAGTCACTAATACTGTAATAACTATGTATGACGCCAGGTGGGTACTGAAAACATCAGGGGTTAACATGTTAGAAAGTATGTGTTGGCCACTATGTGGTACACCTGAAACCAATACAAAATAATGTTGGGTGTAAACTGTAATCGAAAAATAAAATTTAAAGTTCTTTTAAAAACAACAGCCAAAAAACATGTAGCACTACTATACATGGAAAAACAGTATTTTACTAATACACATTGATACAGATAAGTACTTTTTAAGAATAGAAAGTGTTTGCCCATTTACATCACTTAAAATATTTCTTGGACACTAGGTCACTAAACTAACCAATATAGCCCCCCCCCCCGCCCCTTATGTATGTTAGCAAACAAAAGTTTCTAAATATCTCCAACAACTGATGGTATTTCATGACATTCTACAAAACCATGTGCTTCTGATGCATGCAGGAGGCTGCCAATTAAGGCTTCTCTCTCATCATTGATCTCTCTCTCTCTCTCTCTCTCTCTCTCTCTCTCTCTCTCTCTCTTTCACTTTTTCCTCCCTCTCCCTTTCTCTCTGAAATCAATAAAAATATATTTTAAAATAATAATAAACACACTGAAAAGGAGAAAGAAGCAAAGTCTTTGAAATCATTGTTGAGCCATTGAATTAACTCTCTGATGACCTTACACCAATTTTTTTTGTTATGTGAGTTAATAAATATTTTGAATTACAAAAAAACTATCTGTTTCCTCCCCTGTTTTTTTTTTGTTTGTTTGTTTGTTTGTTTGTAGTTTTTGTTTTTTGGTGTTTTTTTTTAGTTGCACTTTGCCTGGTTTAAAAAGGCATGCATATTTTTAACTTTGGTTAATAAAAGTGTTTTTCTTCAAAAGGTAACTCTGAACAGCTTCATTTTGTTTTGATGGGGTATAATTTGTAAGTTGTTTTGTGTGGGTGTGTGGTTTCTAATTATCAATAGTGTGGGAATGAATTCACATTTCAGCAAGAAGTAATCTAGGTTGTTTTAAGATTTCTCTTTAATTTTTACATATTCATTATTAGTCCTCCTATTATAATTCTGCTTTTATGAGACACAGTTGGGTATCATGAACCTGTAAAAGGAACATTTTTATACATAGCACAATGTGGGTACCTTACCAAATACATTTCAAAGACTGATGTCTGAGATACCAAAAATTGACAGGGGATTTAAAGTTCCCCAAACATGTATTTCATGTTTCTAGCAACTTATAAATGAGGTTGCTCATGGTTAGTCCCCTCTCCATTCCTTCTCCATGAAATACCTTTGGGGCCCAAATAGGTTTCCAGTATGACCCAGGATTCGGCTGCTCACCTGTGCCCAAATTACCCCTTTTCCTCTGGTTCTTCTGTGCATCTTTGGCCAGTCCCATGCTAAA
This sequence comes from Pipistrellus hanaki, assembly GCF_964339955.1. Taxonomy (NCBI): domain Eukaryota; kingdom Metazoa; phylum Chordata; class Mammalia; order Chiroptera; family Vespertilionidae; genus Pipistrellus; species Pipistrellus hanaki. Next base: position 76,518,953 of record NC_140510.1, on the reverse strand, counting down.
TCCTAACAGTTATATACCATTTCTATTATTACATTCAGCATATGAAGTTTCACATGTTCAAGATGTTTCCATTTATAAAGATCCATATATTTTTTCATTACCCAATAGGTACATAACTATAGTTTCAATGTAAAAACTCAAATACTATAGACAAAGCAGAAGTCCCCCTTGAACACCAAATTCCAACTTCTTCTCTCAGTAAAGCTGGCCACTGTTATTTTTTTTCTATGTATTTGCATTTATATGTAAGCACGTGCATTTCTATTGCTGCTACTAAGCTGTGAGCACTTTGGGGACAGAATCCATACCATAGTGTCTGATATAAGTAGGTAGGTGCTCAACAAATACTGGTTTAATAAAGGAGGTATGGGTTCCTCTGCTTGAAGCAGTAGGTAACAGAGTTCTGCTGCCTGCTTGTGGAAAAGGTGGGCCTTGGGATTATTGATGGTGCAAGGAGCCACAACTACTGATCAAAGGAGCTTGAAAAGCAGCCTGAGGGGATATCATGGGCTGCCTGGCACTGATGCAAAGCAGTGAGTTGGACAAGAAGAGCTGAGATGAGATAAAAGTATAAACATAGAGCCTAGAGACCCCTGAAATTAAAGAAGGCCATGCACCAGAAAAGAGCCTTGCAAGACAGAGCTGGAGAAGGTTTCTCAGGGAGGTGGGCTTTCAAAGAGTTCAGCTGGGGTTCTGAGAATGGAAGACCAACACATGGTCAGACAGCATCAGGTGAAGAGTGCTGTGAGATGGGAACATGAGGCTGGTGGGTGGGGTGAAGGGTGATAATGGCAAGAGATAAGGCTGGAAGGGCAGGTCTTAGGAAGGTGATGAGGGCCTGGTATGACTTAAAGATACTGAAATTTATCCCTGTGGCTGGAGACTAAATAGAGAAACCAAGAGTTTGTAAGTAGACAACACTCTTCTGGAAATATACATAGCTTTCAATACGTCCCTTCTATCTGCTCCCCTCCCCCCAACAGTATTCATTTATGAAGTTCATGTCTGTATATATACACACACATAAATACATCTTATATTTGAAATTACCAAAGTAGGAAGTCTATAATATTTCCCACTATTAGTTGGCAATATTATACCCTTCTCAGATATTAAAAAAAATAGTTAGGCTTTGACATATTTTAGATTATTCAAAAGAGATTGGGTATCTATTATGCAAGAGCTCATTTTCAGATTTCCCAGGGTGGATTTTAAACCTGTCTTTCCACATGTTGGCTAATTTTTAGCTCAGAAAACTTCAGAACTATAACCATTGCTGAGGTGGCTAAATTACCACTCAGTTAACACTGGCAACTACATTTTCCATAGAAGTTCAAAATGAAAGGTCTTACAGGCAGATAAAGAATAACCTGTCTGGGTCATTGGAATCAAAGTATCTCCGTTTTTTATTTACACATGCAATATTTTTAATCCTAGGTCTCAATGTAAACCTTTCTAAAATAATCAGGTAGGAACTAAAAAGCTTTCTAGCTCTTCCCAAGTTTACTGTTGATAAGGGCTGCATTATTTACAGCTAGCAGGTTAGAGTCCAGTGATTTTATGGAAATATTCTCATTGCAAAAAGTTGACCGAAGACATCCTAAAGCTAAATACAAAGGAAAGAAGACAGAACTGATGCTCAGTCTGTCAGTTACATTTTACGGCGACTATGAGAATGTGATTTGCTTTTACCCCTGGTGTATCTAAGTTCATGCAATCATATTCTGACTGATGATGGCATCTTAGAGTCATCTTTAAGTAGCTCCCTATTGCTGTTCCTCTCCAGTTTCAGAGTGAATTCAAGGATGGGTACAGAAAGCTTAACCTACAGTAAAGTTTTTATGTCAAGCATCCAGTTTGTATCATAAGCCATCATGTCATCCTTTAATAACATTTTTCCACTGCAGATGTTCACTCTGGCATTTAGAAACACTATTAGAATTGTCAGTTCCAAACCACTGTTTTCCAAACACACAAGACACATATTCCCCATGGATGGCAAAGTTTGAGAGTCTGCCACGTTTGAAAAAGTTGACATATATAGAAATATGCTCTCCTCTTTATGGGCTCTCCAAATTATTTTCACTTGTTTAAATAATTAAAAAATATTTAGAACCTATAAATTTTCTAAGTCCATGCACATTCAAGCATAGTAAATTCTATCTTCAAAGATAAACTGTCAGATTCTGAATAATGAGAGAGGATAATAAATACTTTTGTTAATGATAATTTTGTAATGTAAATACTAATTTATAGGGGGATAGAGAAAAGTATGCCACAAAATATATCACATAAACAAAGATCCACTGGAACCCAGAGTAAGATAAAACAGTTTGTTTTGTCCATTTATATTTAGAAAAATAAATAAATACTGGAACACCATCATAAAAGTAAAAAGTATAATTAATAGTCCCCTTAAATAAACACAGACTATTAACTAAGTTTGCAGTTTGAACTTGGAATATAATAAAACATGGACTTTTGTTGATAGCAGCTTATTCAATTCTGGAGGCTTTTTAATGGGAGAAGCTTCAAGGAAAGATGAGCCTCAGTTCTCTCCAGGATGAGCCTCAGTCCTCCCCAGGCCTTGATCTCTAAAACAAGCTGATTGTACTAGAGACATAAAATGCTCCATGTAGTCCTAACTTCCTACAATTCCAACATAAATAGGTAATTGAAAATATAGCTTCAAGAGATAAAATTGTAGTTCAGGGAAAAAGCATACAGCCTATTTGTAAACACAACCCTTGAATGGCGTGTGCATGTGTGTGTGTAGGCATGAAAGTAGTTTTTTAGTTTCCCATCCAATTTTGCCTCAATGATTTAAACATAACCCAAAATGAGTTACCTATCACCTATAGTGTTTATTATTTTCTTGGCTTATCCCATAATCCCATTCTGCACAGACTTCATCATTATTGAGAAAACTGAGACCATTAATGTCCTTAATTTCTTACCCCTCCAACCTACAAATGTATCCATACCCACAAGCATCCCCACCACTTTCCCTACAGTATGACCCACCTCTTTATCTACCCCATTTCCATCTATCACCCTTGTTAGCAAGAGTACATGCCTTTGCACACCATAGGCCCAAGGAGGATAATAGACACATGCAAAAATTCTGAACCTAGACTGTAGGTTGGGGCTAAGCTCAAGCAAATACTTCTGAGATCAGCAAATCCCAACTTACATGAAGATACATAATCAAGAAATAAATGTTTACTGCTTTATTATGCAGCATAGTTATAGGAAAGCTGACTGATACACTGAGAATAAACTTGGTTCCTCTTCTTCACTTACTAAGTTTAATTTTAAAAAAAATCCTCAAGTTTTTATTTCCTAAATATTTCTTATTTTTTCCATTCTCCTTGTTAATCCATTAAATTTATGCTTATATAATCACTTTAAAAAACTGTTTATTGATCTTTAGATAGAAAGGAAGGGAAAGGGAAAGAATGAGAGAAACATTGATGTCAGAGTGTAACACCCATCAGCAGTCTCCTGCACACCCTCTAGTGGGGATCGAGGCTACAACCAGGGCATGTGCCCTTGACTGGGAATTGAACCGCCTGGTGCACAGGACAACACCCAAACAACTGAGTCACACTAGCCGGGGCCCTACGTAATCTCTTATCTGAACTATTGCAACGGTCTCTCCACTATTCCCCTTGCTTTTTTTGGTTTGTTTTTGTTCATTTGGTAGGAGTTCGCTATGATCTCACATCTCCCTACTTGATTCTTTTTATTCTTCACTTTGCTTTCTTGACACAATGAATTGTTTATAGTTTCATGAGCATAACATGATGATTCATGTTTTGATAACTTTCCATATGTCTGAAATGTGGTGGCTCATTGACCTTTTCTATTTCCCAAACTTTTATTTATCTTTAGGATCCTGCTCTGGCAGAGCTTCCTTTTCGAAACATGGGAACCAATTCTCAATCCCACGCACAACCAAGCACTCTTTCCTCTGTGGGATGTCTCACCGCACTTCCCTTTTAACAGGAAGGCACCGGATATTTAATTAGGTATGTCTTTTCCTCACCACTTTATTTTTTTTATTTAATTTATTTTTTAAAATATATTTTATTGATATTTTACAGAGAGGAGGAAGGGAGAGAGATAGAGAGATAGAAACGTCAATGAGAGAGAAACATTGACCAGCTGCCTCTTGCACACCCCCTACCGGGGATGTACCCGCAACCAATGTACATGCCCTTGACCAGAATCGAACCTGGGACCTTTCAGTCCGCAGACCGACACTCTACCACTGAGCCAAACCGGTTTCGGCTTCCTCACCACTTTATAAACATTTTTTTCTAAAGCAGATATCAAGCTTTATGTCACTTTGTATCTCCAACAGTTAATAAAGTACCTGTCACAGAGTGGGCATTTAATAAACATGAGTGGAACTGAAGTAACTAATTTTGAAAATTGATTTGTAAAAAAAAAAAAATAGTCTCTATTTCCTCATGAAATTCAGAGGTGCATACACATATACCCTATTTAAGTAGCAAAGAATATCTCTCATTTATAAAAAGACTGACACATATTTTTCTAGTTCAATTTGACTCACTGAATTTTAGAGACTAGTGCTTGATAACCTTTGCAACAGAGAAAATAAAAGATTGCTTCATAATCCAGCTTGTACAAGAATCCTAGCCATATTGCTATTTTTTTTATTATAACTTCCTGAATCCCATGTAAATGTAAAGCAAAGCTGGAACATTTGAGAAATGTATAAATTTCTTGTGTCTAATGCTATTATTTATTCAATATAACAAATGACAAAAGCTTTCAAAGTACCCAATAAAGATGTTTGTCCAAATAGATAGTCATGCAATATTACCTTAACCAATTGATAAGGAAAGAAACAGAGTTCAACTCCATTGACTTGAACTAACTCCCATAGCCTACTAACTCCAAGGTTTTACTTCCTCATCAACAACAATAATAAAAAGTCATGAAAAACAGCAATCCAATATTAGAAAACTCCAGTATGAAAAATGATCATGGTTGGTGTTCCAAAAGTTAAATGCATATTTTAATTTAGACATTCCATAAAATATGAAATACTAAGACTCAACAAAATTTATGAAATGCCATTTAATAACTCATTGCTCTTGTATGCAAGTGACTACCCAATCACCTCATGTTTTTAAGAGCTCTATTCCCTTGCAATGATTCAGAAGTTCCTTTGGCTACATATGGACATTCTATATTTGAAGTTTACACATGATGCATTTAGAACAGAATGGAAGGTCTGCCAGATTAGCACCTTGCATATTGTACCTCAACCTTTGCCATGAGGATATACATCACATGCACATTTGCTATAATTTATATATAACACCTGCATGTCATATGCATTTTCTCTGTCATACATGTTTCCACTTAACCCACATATTCATACAAATATACATGTATATACACGCATGCAGAAAACAATGGTAAGAATGATCAAATAACCTTTTCCCACTCACTGAAGCACAACAGTTTGCAAGAGAAATTATACCCATTGTGTTCCTTGTTTGGGGGGCAGAGATTATAAAGGTTAAATAAAAATGTATGGGATCTCTTAATTCATGAATCATGTCTTCCAACTAGAACTTTGTCTCACTCTTATATTCTTCTCCATTCCCTGGAGTGTGAGGTATTAGGTCCATGCTGGTGGAAAATGAAATGCCTCAAAAGCATGTAGTATCTGGATTCATATCCTAATCCCACCAGTTAACAGCCGAGAGAACAAGTCCTTAAATGCCCTGAGCTTCAGCTTCTTCATCAGTAAAATGCGTTAAGACATCAACACACTTATTGGCTGCAACATACCTCATGTAGAGACATCCCCTAGATTGTTAACGAGTATTTGCTCATTAATTGATAAACTTGTCTCGGAAAAGGTCTGGACTTACTGCCAACCATTACTTTTACAGACTTGCCTGTTTTACAGCTCTATAGACAGGTGTTTGAGAATATAAGAAATTAAAATAGAAATCGGAAAGCTTTTTAGTCCATTTCGCTAATTAATGTGTCAGAGCTCATAAAGAAGAACTCGCCAGCTTTCTTCAGCACTGCATCATCTTAAAGAGCTGGGTCAGCAAAGATCTCTGCAGACAGTCAATACATATTAAAACAGCTCCACGCAGTAAATCAAAACAACAAAAATGAAGACACAGTAAAAAAAGTAAAATTTATAAGTCTTTTCTGTCTGAATGCCAAGGAGCATGAAACTATTGGTCTAGGTGTCAATTCAGCATGTGGAAAGAAAGAAGAAGGAATGATTCCTTCGCGGATAGTGTTTGTGAGTGGGTATAGTCAACATTAAAGCATATATATTTTTTAAACATTTATGCCAGATTTGATGTCATTTTCTCTGGATTCTAATGTTCCCTTAAAATATTTAATATAAATCAATATTAACTGGTTTTGTTATTATATATATATATATATATATATATATATATATATATATATATATATTTGCTGAAGCTTTTGTTTTTCCCCTGCATTGCTAGGATTTGAATTTTGCCAGAATTCAGTTAGTGAGATAGCTAGGAAAAGAGGTCAAAGATGCCTCATTGTCTGGCAAGGCTCTCTGAAACTTGTGATTTTTCTTGAAAGAACCAGATGAAAGGCAACATTTTGCTCCTAACTCCTCTGGGTGGGCCTCTCCATTCTGCAGATATTAATACCTCAGGCCCGTGGAGGAGGACCCTGCACAGGTACAGGGAGAACCATCCTGCCGTCTTTCTCGCCAAGGTCTGAGCTGGGATGCGCAGCCAGGGGAGGCCCTGAGATGTGACCTCAGCGGAGTCTCAGGAAGATTGGATTGACTCCAGAAGAGTTGAGGGGAACACTACCTTCTAGGCCCAAAGTGCTAGAAAGATGATCTTACCTGAGCTTTCAATTTGATCTGAGCTCTGAAGAATCAACCATTTCAAGATTAAGGCAAGGAAAGAGTGCCAAGAATATTGTCACAAGTTTGGGAGGAATCCAAGCCAGACCAACAGATGGAAATTGGCACGGAATGGCTCTCTACACACTAAGTAGCTGACGCAGAAGAAATTTAAACTCAGATGAATTTATTAAAATGTTGCATATCATCCCGAATAAGAGGATGGGTGATAGATCTAGGTCAGCATATACGACTGAATTTAACTTACTATGGTCTTGGATAGCATGACAACTGGCCACATTTCTATAATTGAAAATAGACAGAGGGATATGCTCTTTCTTCTTAACAAAAGAGAAATCACTTTTTTCACACCTAAATATTCTGGAGAAAGAACCTGGGGCAGGGAAAGGTGAAACAAAAAGAAGGTGAATGATACCTTTAGACTTTGTAAGACAGGTATGATCATGGAACACTGTACATTACAATTCAAACTGGTAACTAGTTTAGTAGTCACTGACTGTGGCAGATTGAGACTATAGTTCTGTATTAGGTCGCTTTTAAAAATGATTTTTTAACTAAAAGAGGTTGCCAGAATTAAATGGACCTTTAATCCTCTTTCACCACCACCACCTACTCCTAATGAGAAATTGCCAGAAAAAAATGCAGAACACAGCCTTTTATATGAGGATGAGTTCTCAAGGATTGTTAAATTCAAGACTAATTTCCAAAAGAAATAAATGTAGAGCATGGCGAGGGTATATTTTTGAAGTATATAAACTTACAATGTTAGTAGTATATTTTTCTTTAATGCTTCTTTGTGGTTTTTCAAAACTGTCACTAACGCTTTACAGAGTGCTTTCGCTTTAACTCTGAAGTGTATAATTTCAGGGCCTTGCTAGCCCTCTTCATTGTGTTTTGCCATGTGCCACTTTTGCTCCAAAGTTATTAAGTATGTTTTTCAGCATTAGCACTGGTTCCACAGACAGCTGATTAAAAAGCCGAAGGCGCTGTGATAGGGTTTAGAAGTTGTTAAAATATAAGGATAGTGAATATTGTGATGGGAGTTTATTATAACCCCAAATCTTCTTTCAAACAACGGATGTATATAAACAGTCTCATGGGAATAATATAGAGATCTCTGGTATATTTCTATCCATCAGCTAGCAAAGTCACCATGTAGAGCTTACAATTAACCTACCGGACATCTTTAAAATTATACTATTTTTAAAATTTGGAAGACTATTATAAGTTTTATACTTAGAGTAATTCTTCATTGATATTTTTGTAACACTTTATAAATATATAAAGACCTATGATGCAAATTTACTCTAAGTATTACAGCAATATACTAAGTAGTAATATTCTCCATTTTAAAAGCTGACAATCACTTTTAGTTACTAGCTATTAATATTTTGTTTGGAAATTAAGAATATTTGAATATTTGAATAAGATTTGATTTCTTGGGGGGAACAACCCCCCAGAAATTTTATCTTTGGCTCTTTTCAAAAAACCAAACTGATAAACATTCTTAAAACTGTTTCCACTTTTCATCTTGTAGCCTACCCCAGTATGTAAAAAGGCATTGACCTTCAAGTATTACTCTGTAAGAGAACTAACGGCCAACATTACCATGCATTGAGCATGACAATAACATAGGCTATCCTTGGGGCCCCTTGATCATGAGAACTTCCCTCTCAGACTCCTAAAGGCATGTCCAGTAGTAGAGCATTTAATGGAGGAGGATGACGGGAATGAGCAGCTTGTGGCAATTGCTCAGCCCCACAGAAGTCTTTTCTTTTGCAGTGATCTAACCTCTAAGGCTCTTTCTTATGAGAACAAAAAACAAAACAAAAAAAACCCTAAAAGTTGTGAACCAGCCCTTCCCTGCTGTTTTCACTAGAGAATCTGGAGAAAGAATAAAAGAAAAAAAAATCATAACTGTGCCCTGGAACATGATGGAGGTAATGAGGCATCAAGGCCACTTACTGCTGAAAACATAATTGGCACATAAACACAGGAGACGCTGGTGGTGGGAAAGACTGTATTGTTTCAGAAACAGAGGGATATGAACAAATTATACCCGTTCTGTTGTTTGGAGTGGCAATTCTGGGAGTAAAATGGATATTCTCTCACCCCAACAGTGCACCCCTAGAGAACGGCAGTGTTTTCAATTACTGTGAATAAATGATGAAGGAAGGGCAAAGGGATAGAAAGCAGGACACTTGGCAATAGAGAAAAAGCTTGGATTTTAGACCAGGTTTCTCAGACTTGAGAGAGAGAGCCCCAGGACACTCAGAGATCCTTGTGGACCTTCTCGAGAACCTCTCTGAATCTCATTCATGAGTCTAAAGAAAGATAATGCAGTCATTGTGAGTGGGTACAATCCACTTTGATGACAGGCAAAAAGACTTTTGTTTTAACCCTCACCAAAGGTATACTTTTTTAGAGAGAAAGGAAGAAAAATAGAAACATCAATCAATTGCCTTCCATATCTACCATGACCATATATATAAACCCACGACCTACACATATGCACTGACTGGGAATTGAACCCGCCACCTTTTGGTGTAGGGACAATGCTCCAACAACCAACCAAGCAACCCAACTGAGTCAACCAGCCAGGGCAAGACTATTCTTTCTTGATGAGAAAGAAATAAGCAAAAGTTTCTTATTCCGGAACTCTCTGTCCAATCACTTTATGTGAAAGTCATCATGGGAAAATTTTCCAAACTTTCCGGGGGTTGGTTTCTTTATAATTTTTTTTTCTAAGTGTTCAGCTGGCATACATTTTTAAGATTTTGGATTTTATAATCATTTTTTTTTTTTTGGAAACGTTTACTCTTTCCTCTCAAACATTTTGAGTCAGCATACATTATGCCACGACATACACAGCCAAGCAATAATTCATCTTTGTGGAAGTCAGAGACATCTCATGTATTAATTACCAAACCTTTCAGTGACTGGTGGATGGAAATAGGTTCCAACTGCTACTCAAACAAAGCCAGTGATTTCCAGGAAGGAGAATAGAAAGTCAGTTACAAGGAATTTCTTACCCAATTTGTGTCCAGCCAATGAATGAACTTTGCTTTCATCTGGCACTGAGAAGAAATAAAAGAGATAAGAATCAGCCTGCTTGTAAATAAGCCATTTTTAACAATATATTAATATAGATTCATAATAAGTTAAATCTTTTACTGGCAAGGATTTGAGAAAAAAATTTTCCCCAGCCTCCTGCGGCACCTCATTTCTATTAGTAGATATGTTAAGAATAGCTAGAAAGAAAGATATATTTATTAGGATTCTAATTTTCTTTTAATTTTCAATACTTTCAGTTTTGTTTTTTTTAACTGGGTTATTGTTTCTATGCTTGCAAAAAGAGAACCTAAATTCATGGACTAGAGATGTATAATATGTAATAAAACTAAATGCAATAGAAATGTGTATAAACATTCAATATTGAGCTTCTTTATATGATAAACCTAGAGTAAAACTGAACAGATTTATAATCCTTCTGATACATATTAAAATAAACAAAATATAAAACAATGACATTAAAGAGGTTAAATATCAGACAACAGAGACCAGTGACTCCTGAGAAATGGGAAACAAGTGAGATGTATCCTACAATTGCTCTAGTTTCCAGGCTGTGGTACAGGCATGGGAGCACAGGCAGAGCCCAGTGATATCCCAGCTTGAGGACATGCAGCTGGGTGTCCAGGAAAACCAAGGCAGATGGAGTCTTCAGGGCAGAGAATTGCAGAGAGAGCTATAGAGAGGCACCCCTCATATATATAGTTAAATACCGAGGATCACATGCATGTGAGAAAACTACCCAAGACCTGGCAAATAACCACCCCAAAGTAGAAAGGGAACAGTGTGCAAAGTTCACACAGGGCTGAGAATAGACACTATTCCCAACATACATAGTGAAAAACTTCCTAGTAATTCAGGGGCATCAGTAAGGATATAAAGGGGAACCTTGCTTCAGTAGTGGGAGAGACAAATAACTCCAGATTAACCCAGCTCTAATGAAATAGATACATATTTTAAAGACACAAATTAGCAAAGCTTACACATGAAGAAATAGATAAGCTAAGTAGTCCTATAGTTCAATTGTTTAATGAATTTTTAGTTAAAACTCTCCCTTAAAGGAAACTCTAGACAGATAGCTTCACTGGTGAATCTATCTGCCAAACATTTAAAGAAGAACTAATATCAATTTTATATAAATTCTTATTTCAGAAAATTCAGAGGAAGGAATATTGCCCAACTCATTCTAAGAGGCTGATATTACCCTGATATCAGTCTGAGTTAAAATTCTGACTTGGAAATTTACTAGCTGTATGCAATTTAACTTTCTATGCCTCAATTTCATCATATGTAAAATGAGGCTTATTCCATAGGTTTGAAGTAAAATTACATGTGTAGGTTTGTGCAAAGTACTTAGAGATCATATAGAAAGTGCTTACAAAATATTAGCTATTATAATCATTATTAATGAGAAACTAAATAGAAAAATGGAATAACATAACTATTGAGACAGGTGTGGGTTGAATCTCAGCTTTACCAGGAAAGTTACAAAGGTTTTTTCTTAAATAACAACAACAACAACAACATGCTTTTATTGATTTTTGAGAGGAAGAAGGAGGGAGAGAGAGATTGAAACATCAAAGATAAGAATCAGCCGAAACCAGTTTGGCTCAGCAGTAGAGCGTCGGTCTGTGGACTGAAAGGTCCTGGGTTCGATTCCGGTCAAGGGCATGTACTTTGGTTGCGGGCACATCCCCAGTAGGGGGTGTGCAGGAGGCAGCTGGTCGATGTTTCTCTCTCATCGACATTTCTTCTCTCTATCTCTCTCCCTTCCTTTCTGTAAAGAATCAATAAAATATATTTTAAAAAAAGAAAAGGAAAAAAGAAAAAAGATAAGAATCATTTAGTGGCTGCCTCCTGCATGCCCCCTACTGGGAACTGAGCCGGAAACCAAGGTATGTGCCCTTGACCATAATAGAACCCAGAACTCTTCAGTCCCCAGGCTTATGCTCTATCCACTGAGCCAAACCAGCCAGGGCACGAAGCCCTTTTTATGAATTTGGTGGTGGTGGTGTTCTCAATGATTTAAATTGCCTGGGATTATAAAGAAATATAGGGAGAAATAACTGATAGTGTACTGTGCTTCAGACTGGGCTTTTTAATCAATATCTTATGGATAATCCAACACCCACAGCTGGTTTGACCTCCCAGTTTACTCCCAGTCCCAGTTCATCGCTTAGGTGAAGAAAGGCAAAGGAAACATAATACTCAGACTACAGGGTCTTATTATGTACAGTTATTCTGAAAAACGGACTCATAGAAAGGTAGGATTGTATTATTTTGTTTTGTCTGTTGCTTTTAAACAGACATAAGTTATCCCATTAACTCTGAGCCAATTTTAGTATTATTGCAAGTTTCCCAGTCCGATTAGGTTAAACATGGTACTTTCCTAATTTTTCAGCTGCATACTGTCTATTATTCTTAGTAAGAAATTTATTGTTTTAGTTGACAATTTGAAATTGTTTAGAACAGTAACATAAGCTTTTTTTAAAAAAACAGTGTGGAAAATCCAAATGAGTGATAGGCATAAAAATTAGGGGTTCTCTCTCCAAAATATCTATCTTTAGGATAGGAAAAAAATGAATAAATATAATAGAAAAGAGAGGGAACCATAATGGCTTAATTAACAGAATACATTTTATTTAAAAGGTTAAATTGGGAACAATCTTCCTTTATGCACATGCTTAGTGCCTGGAAGTGATTTAAATAACAGTAGCAAATAAGAAGAGGAGGTTAAATTAAACACACCATCACAATTTATTTTTAAATAGCAAGTTATAATTAATACTCAACTTCCTTTATAACTCACATTACCTGAGAGCTACTGTAAAGTTATTTCTTGAGGCTGGAGCTAGGGTCTAGTTTTTTCACTGCATATTTAGATAGCATGGCAACTGGAACAGTAGCAACGTGATTATGACAGGTATGCCATTTCAAACCAAGACCTTATTTACAAGGGCTGGTGTGGGAAAGGTCTCTCATTCCAAAATGCTAAGGTACCACAAGCATCATGTAAGAGAGTGTTGATGGAGCAAGAGCCAAAGTCTTTTGTTCTAGTTCTGATGACAGATTGTTCTTTCTTTCTTTTCTTTTTTTGAAGTTTCCAGGGCCTATTATTTTCCCTTTCTTGTCCTTCAGTTTTACCTAAGAAACAATACTACTTGCTCTTGATCACCTTAACGGGATATTATAGTAATTGAAGAGATACCAGTGAAATGCTGAGTCCTGCTGAAGATGAAATTCAGACATTTTTATTGTAACTACGAGGAGCCCAGAGCGTGATTCAAAATCGCGTGGCGCCGCCCACCTTGAGCCACAGGTTTGGCCCTGTCTCCCTCGCCAGTCCTTGAAGCAGTCATGGCTGCTGCTAATCAGGCCCTCTCCCAACGCAGGCACGTAGAGGCCCCTGCTGCCCTGCCCCTGATGCTGTGTGCGCAACCTCCTCCTGTCTGGTTGACCCGTTACAGTATCCTGGTTAATTAACATATTTCTATATTTTATTATATTATTAAATACTTATAGGGTGCTATGGACTTGTGCCTCCAGAGAGATCTCTGGGATGTCTATACTAAACTCACACTTCCTAGAATTCATCTCCAGATTGATGGACTCCCTGGATTTAATTACTGGGAAGTGCTTCTTAAGGAGGCCACTCTTGGGTTTGGATGTTTCAAAATTCCAGGGTTTGCCCTCTGGCCAGGATGACCTCTCTGGAAAACACAGAGCCTGCCCGCCTACTTTCCCAGTTATTCTTTGAGCTCGTTAGAACTGGTCAAAATCAATAGCATCTTTTTTAAAAAAGAGTAGATAAACGGTGCCTTTTTAAAAAGAGCTGATAAACACACATTGCCTTTTCATTTCAACCACGTTCACTGTATGGAAGAGGAACTGTAAATAAAGAAATTATGGGGAGAAAAATCTACGAAAAAGATGGCACTTTGAGAACTTATTAGTGGCAAACATTAAAGTGCATAAACATATCGGCTCCCCAGTAGGATCCATTTATATTAATATAGCGATCACTTAAAGTGTTTTATTCTTTTGTCAGGCCTTCTTGTACACTTCAAATGCATTCTCACTGGGGGAAAATAATCCCCTGTCTTATTGATAGCATTTGATACGCATTCGATAACGCAAGTGACTATTAGGAACTGCACTTGCTTAATAAAAATTTGCAGAACAGTGGCAGATTTGGTGAGTTAATGGGCCCCATATGCTCTTCTTGAGCTGACAGAAGATGGTGTATTGCTAACATGCACAAATCTCCTCAGATGAAGATTGCCATCAGCCACAGTTATTCTTGTTGAGAATGCGAACCCTTTGTCAGGAATGGGGAATATGCAAATGTGTTCAGATCCCCACTACTTCATGTTGAGACACTTCCATGTAAAGCAGCACTCTAAAATATGATGCAATGCTTGTCTCCTACATAGGAAGCTCTATTTCATTTAGTTTTTGATTTCCATATCTTTGACAGAATAGAGACTGCAGCTTTGAAGGTGATGTTTGGCACAACAAAAATTCATCTTCTCGTAAGGCCATCAACACTTTTCCTTGAATAGTTCGCAAGGAAACTAAATATCAAGTAATTCCTTAATGGTTAATAAACTTGTCCCTGAGAGCTGTTCCTTCAGAACTTTTTTAAAAAAAGGACACAGTTGCCAATATTAAGAATCCATTTTATTCGCTTTTAGTAGATCGATTTCTGTGCCCCTGAATGATTTCCAGAAATTTCAAGGAAGGCCAACCTGTTTTAAGTTGTAAATTAAGTTCCCTCCTTTACTGCATTGATTTATAGTGTTTTCTTATATCGATGGCTACTTGGCAAGCTGTTTCTCTTCAGGGAGAATTCTGAGTATCAGCACTACGCATTTTTATGTGTTGAAAAATTCTTCCATTTCTTGAAACCAAAAACACAACCCCCCAAAAAACAAACAAACAAACAAACAAAAACAACCATATACAAAGCTTTTGCTGAAAGGGGGTTAGGGAATTAGTACAAGATAATGATGTCAATATTTATCTTGCCATCTCTCTTAGCAGGTCTTCCCAAAATACCATGCTCCTCACTGGCCAGCTGGCTGTTCTGACAATAAGCTAGTTAGAACTCGGTAGCTGAAGTTTTCTTCTAATATTACAGTGTATTTCTCAGCCAGGTTGCCACAGCACACATGAGGACCTGCTTCCTCATCGTTAGCCAACAACTCCTAACTTTGTCGCCATCTCTTTAAAATCCCCTTTCTTTCTTCTTGAATCCAGGAGGGGCTTAAATCTAAAGTCAGGAAAATCCACTACTTTTCACATATTCTTATACTATTGTGTTTATCTCATTAAAGAGTACTGGGAAAACCAAATCATTTTGTCACAAATTGACTAATCAATATGTTTGGTGTGCATTCAAATAGACACTGTCTTTCTCAAAGGAATAGGATACTGTCTGAGCTCCAAGTACCCCTTTCTGGATTCTTCTGGGAGTGAGGTCCCTGGCTTGTTAGTTTCCTGACAGTGCTGTGATCAGGACTCTGCAACTCTCAAGACTGATTCTCTAGATATTTCTGGAATTCACTCTCTATACAGTTCTTTCTTCTCTGTTACTGCACTCTAACCACCTTGTTTTCCTTGGATTCTCAGCCCCATTGCCTCCACTCAGATATGAAAAAGAACTGGATATATATCTTATAGCAAGTTTTGTGGGGTGGTATTATTTAATGTCTCTGGAATAAGTTACAAAATTATTATACTATTTAATAAATGGAAACATCTTTGTGCTGAAAGCCAGAGCTTCTTAAATCACAGGACCAATGGTCCTAAGGTTCCTTGAGTAAATCTCCCCCAAAGCTAAGCATGTGATCAGTGATTAAGAGCAATATTTTTTGGGAGTGCCATTACCTGCTTCTCTCCTGCCCAAGGACATCATGAAATCAAGGCTGGAACCTAGGGCCACAGAGAGGATGCAGCTGCGCTGATGAACAGAGAGGGAACCGCATGGAGGCCCAGGCCTATTCCCCTGTTCTGATGACACACAATGCCAGTCATGAGAACAGTTACAAGTCCTCCCTCCGAGTCTCCTAACTGGATCCAAGGCTTTTTCTATCCAATGGCCGACCTTTTAAAATTGCTTCCAATGTGCTCTTGACATACTTCCATCTCCCCAACTCTAGTATATGTCTCTTCCACACAGACCAGCTTAGCCCATGCTAAACATCAGTTGCTTCATTCTTCTACCTCACCAAAAGCTCTCACTAAATTCAACTGCCTAGAAAATAATTATCTCCTTAGTCTGATATTCAGGTTTGAATCCTTTTTACCTTTCTCATTATATTTTCCTCTATTCTTCTTTTACTCAAGTCATAAAGTAATTCCTGGTTTCTTCCCATTTGCTTTTCTCCTCAGGGGGAAATGCCTGGAATCTCACATGTACAAATGCTATTTCATTGCTCCTCCTGGCCAGCTCCTCATTATAACCTCCTCTTTGTAGTATATTTTCTCTTCATCTGTTTCCCCCAGGACAGTTGGACTTTGCTTCCAAGCAAATGTACCACTTTCTATCTGTATTAAGCTGATTTGTATGCAACTTCAATGAAGATGAAGATAACATTTTATTCATATTTCCATGGTAAACAGCTACAGATTACAAAGGTCCTCAAAGGTCAATTGTATGGAATCTCTTCCTTTTTTTGTACAATGAGGAAAAGATGCCTATGTGAGACCCCTCTCAGGAATCTTCTTTGTGTGAATTCTTGGGATCTACCAGGTTTGGACTATTTCTAATACTCAGAGTATGAAAACTGCCATGTTTCCTAGATCCTTGGTAAATATTCTGTTATCGGCAAGAAATCAATACTGATGTAGCCATCAGAAAAGAGGTGCTCAGACTATCCAGTAAGTCCCACAACCATTATTCTCTATGAGCAAGTTAAACAACACATTTGTTAGAACATGTGTTATAATCCTACTGTTTATAATGCACATTTCCACATAGTGATTCTATCTTTAACAGGGAAGAGGAGGAAGGAAACTAAACTTGTTGCCAACTTACGTGTCAGAAATCATGCTAAGCATTTTAACATGTGCTGTCTCAATCCTTATAGAGTTCTGTGAGTTGGGCATTCCAATCTTCAGTTATAGAGCAGGGGACTGAGGCTCAGTGGGATCATGTCATAAAGTTAGCAAGTGGGACAGCTGGGACCCAAAGGGTTCTTGACCTGAAAGCACAACTTCCTTCTACTATGTGAGTCTGAGAGGAAAGATTCTACTAATGGTTTCATAATCAAGAACTATGCATTTCACTCGTCACCACTACCTACGAAAAGTAGAATTTCCTAACAGACTACATGCAAGAGCACATGATGTCTCTTAAAAATGGCTGGTGAAACTCTCAGAAGTAAGCAATAGAGTTGTCATAAGTTGTTTTGAGGCTCATACACCTGGAAATTGTTACCAAGGAGAAGCATGGACTATTGTTCAGGTGTCAGGTGGTGGGAAAGGGAAAGAGACAGCATTAGCTTTTTTGGCAGCCAAACGGCACTACTGCTGGCTCATCAAGTGCACAGAGAACTGAAATCCCTTTTATATTAACTCCTGTTAAGCCAGGACTTTGTCCAACAAATTCCTGTGGAGAGCCAATGGCAGCATGCTGGGCACTGGGATTGTGGAGGGACAGCCTTGAGCCTGTACCAGCAGGGTTTTTATCACACAGCTAATGTCAGAAGTATTATCGGACCTTCTGGGACAAAGCTTCCCGCAGCTCTCACTTCGACAGATGTGATAACCCCTGGACTGAACTTTGGGATTCTACACTTATTCTCTATTATACATTATCCACACATGCCCCCCCAACCCCACCCAAAGCCAGTGTAATCCTTTTAAAACAAAACCAAAAACACATTTCAATCACAACAATCCTTTGCTCCAAACCTCTCAAATAGCTTCCAATCACATTTAGAAGAAAATCTAAAAACTTACAGCCTCCAAGCCCAGCCTGAGCTGGTCCCCAGGGCCTTTCCTAGCTCATTCTGCATAGTTGTCCCCTTGCTCAGCATCCTTCTGTCACCCATTCTGGACTCACTGCAGTTCCCCAAACACAGAAAGCACATTCCACTTCAGGGCTAGAGCTATTCTTCTGGACTATTCCACCTGGCTCACTGCCACCCTTCCTTCACGTCTCCACAGACATCGCATCGGCAGAGCGGTCCTCCCTGGCCACCTTACCTAAGGTAGGGCCTTCTGATCCCAACTCCCTGTCATTATCTCCTCCGCCTGCTTCATTCTTTCACAAGGCACTCATAGATGCCTGCCCTCTTCCCCGTTAGAACATAAGCTTCAGGTAGACCTGGGCTTTGCTTTGTTTACTTTGTTCCCAGGGCCCAGGACAGTGCCTGGGACACAGTAGACACTCAAAAAACATATTTGTTGAATGAAAGAAGGATGGTGAGGGAACCTTGAAAATAGGTAATGAAGAGACCAAGCCTAGTTTATGGATTGGACTTTCCTGATGACTTTAAGTGAAGACCTAGAGATATAAAAGGAAGGGTGAAGATAGTGTTTGGACAAAGGAAACATGAAACAAAACAGGTCCCACATAGAGAACCGAAAGGTCTCTCATATGACTGGAGTGCTCAGCATGAGAGGGAGACCAGTGAGAGCCCAGGTGGAGGAGAAACTAAGGGGCCAGTCATGGAGGACCTCAAATCCCCATAATGAGTTTGTCTTTATCCGGAGGGAAATAGGATGCTGCTGTTAAGGGATTTTCAGCAAGAAGGTGGTGATGGGATTTGCGTTTTTAAAAGGTTACCCAGGCTGCAACATGAACAATGAATTAGACGGGAATAAGATGGGAGAGAGTTGCTTCTTTTTTTTGAAGCAGAGTACAGGAATTTGCATTTATCCCTATTAAATGTAATCTTCTGAATTGCAGCTCATCAGTTCTCCCTGATCAGATCTTTCGGAATCCTGGTTCTGCCATCCAGTGCATTAGATACTCTACCCAGCTGCATGTCACCTACATATGCGACAAGTGACCATGCTAAGGTCAAGTCACATGCAGGGCTCATGTTCCTAACACCCTCTGCTCCCTTTATGGCACTTCTGTACATGCTTGTGAGCTGGCTGGCTGGGTAAGAGCATCTCTCCCATCACTCAGGGTTTCTTCTCCTAAAGTTAAGTGGCCAGCCCAGAACTGAACGCTAACCCTCAAGATCTGGTAACATGAGCTACCCAGGATTTTCACGTGCATTTTCCCTAAAGCTTACAGACTTCACACTGAGACAGCAGCCCAATTTATTCTTGGATGAATTCATTTTGGCACCTGGCTCCTGGTTTGGGACTGGATAGCTGCTGCTGTTCTTGGCTATAATAGTGCTATCAAAAGATTCCTCTTCTGGCATGAGCTGAAGTATATAATACTGTCTACATTTCTGCCCAGAATCCAGTATCATCTGTTTAATATGCAAACAGTGCAAAACCGGGACCACTAGTATGTAATAGATTTTGAAAAGTTGTCATTTGGATTCATTGCTTATCAGAGGATATTAACTTTGGGGGTCTATGGGCTGTCTCTCCAATTCAGAGCACACCCATTCACGTCGATGGATGCACAACGTCCCGCACACACTCTGGTGAACTGGCCTGGCATGTTATGGCTGATCTATTAGAGGAGCTCATTTGCATCAGGCTCCTTTTTGCAGAACAGGCAATACAAACTTCGATTATCTTTTTGGAAGGCACTGAGGTATATTAACCATCTTGAACCAGGTTAAGTTCGTAGAAAATATTAATAGGAAAAATAGAAAGTTGTTAGACTTAGCATCCAAAATGATGCCACAGGCAGCAATATTTGAATTGTTTTCCCTTTGAGGGATTTCTTTGGATGCCAGCAAGCCTTTAGATGGAGAAAGGAAAAAAGAAAAGCAATGTTCATAATTCCCTTCTACTACTGTTTCCTACTCCTCTGTCCCATAGAGATTTGGGGAAATGGATTCAAAACTATTTGGATATGAATTACTCATTTAATAGACATAGACTATTTTTCTTTTAGCAATCTTTGTGCATGCATAGAAATTCTTGTGAACTGGAAATAATCCCCAAATACAAATTATGTTCAAATGTAATAACATTTTTCTTTGAATTCTAAATGTAACTAAATAAAATTGGCATGGGATAATCGAACATTTATTAATTTTAAATATCTGGCTTTATTTTTATACTTTAGAGTCTTTAGAGCTTTATTTTTATACTTTGTTTTTTTTTCATGTCTCAAATACTTTGGTAGGTCCTTGTAAAGCTCTGTAATTCTTAGTTTGTGACTATAGTGACTATCAGAAAAGAACAAAACCTTTGCCTCCTAAAAACATCAGAGAAATTATTTCAACAATTCAGAACATGAAAATATACAGAAATATATAAATAATACATGTAGCATTATTTATAATTGTCCCTACAACTTTCACTAAAAGACAAATCAATGTAAACATGTTATTGAATTTCCTTCCATATGCACACACACACACATACACATATATAGATATGTATATACACTGACATACTTGTATACTGTTTCTTTTCAAATGATGTTTTATAATTAACATTTTTATGTCATTAAATAGTCTGAAGACTTTTATTTGTTACATAACAGTCTATTATATCTACTAGATTTGACTCTATAATTTAACCAACACATTAATTGCTGGAAAATTAAGTTTGCTATAGTGAAAAATCTTGATGAAATCTTGATAAAGTTTAATCTTGATGAAATCTTTTATTTTTATTTATTTTTTTTTTAAAGGAAATGGACTTACTGGGTAAAAGATAACAAAAGTGCTAAGGTATCTTATACAATTACCACATTGCCTTGTGATAAACTGGTATTAACTTAAATATCCAATAAACATGTGTTGCAATACAAGCACATGTATACTGTGACATTTCCAGTTTTCCAAGAAAATATCTTTATTTCCTTAATTACTTGTGAGGTTGGACATATTCCATATATATTGGCAAACTGAATAAATTATTTGTAAATTGTCTAACCATATATTTTAAATTTTGATTTGAAATATTTATTTTCTAATAAGAGCTCTTCATATATTAAATATGTTAATTCTTTGTCATGTATTTTATAATTATTCCTTTATTCTCCTGAACAACAAACAACATGTGAAAAATATGGGGTGATGATTAAGTGTCTCTTAAGCAGTGTCTCTTAATCCTATTTTAAGAATACTGTTATTTCCAAATTAATTAACCTTTTATGATGTTGCTGAATCAAAAAAGAAAAATAATGTAATCCAAAGTAAACTTTTAAGAACATTTATTAGGTTTATATGTTATCTACACTAAATCTCTTCTCCAACAGAAGACAATATTTTTCTCTTTTCATTCCAATGTTTCTCTAAGTATTACTCTTATACACTAGCATTTTATTTTCAAACTCAACCTCCTAAAGCACATGGTGATGATATATTAAACACCTGTGTAATGCTATTGCCTTCTTTTACAAATATAATATTCCTAATCCATTAATGATGAATACATCATCAGATTTTTCCAGTGTGGGTGGACAATTAGACTGAGCTGTCTTTAAAAATTCTTGCCCTTAATGACTTTGTGACCACATTTTCAATATAATAACCTCTCTGAATTATGGCTTGGTCATGGATGAGCCCTTTAGGTACTATGTTTTACAGGGATACAGATTTAGATATCCAAGGGGTTAGTTAATTCAGTTGATTTAAGAGTTAACTTATACATCTATCAGTATCAAGTCTCTATTCTGGACACCGTATAAATCAGGTCACATAAATATGGAGCACTTTAAAATTCCTTGTTGTCCTAGTAAATGAGGCTAGAGTAGATTGTACTTGTATCAATAAATGCATTGATTAAACCTAAATACCAAAATTGTTTCATGTATATAAATGTGTATAAATTATGAAGCAGTAATGGGGGAGCTTATTCCAAGTATTTAAATAATGTCCAATATTTTTCATTTATTTTGAGTCAATCATGTTATTTGATTCAGGACATTTTTGGGATTACTTTAGGATATTTGCAAATACCCAAAGGTAAACAAAATCTCTGAATATTCAGCCTACACAATATTTGGGACAACTCACATACAGTCAAATTGCTCTATACTAATGTAATTCAATTTTACGTTGCTGCAAGCAATTCAAGCATGTTTTATATATAATTCCCATGGCACTACGTTTGTGCACAGAATACACCATTCTTTGCAAACAGATTATTAGAAAACGAAGAGAAGATTCATAAATAAGAAGCACAGATATTTTGTTAGATGAAGATATCTTCAACTTTTTCTAACTCTACAAACAAAAGAAAAACTTCATGTTAACTAAACTTAAATAAAATAAATAAAAATATACTTCTTGAGATAAAAACTAAACAACAATAAAAATGAGGTATAGATTAATACAAAGGAAAAAAAATGTCAGTGCTAGAAGACTTTAAAGGGCCAGGAAACAATCTGATCTAATTAACCCTCAGGCAGTGCCAGGAATTCACATGATCTAAATCCATTATGTCAAGTGATTGCCTAATTTATTCATAGATTCCTCCACTTAGGAATTAAAGCACACAGCCCCTTTTCTCAAGTTCTAAACAACTGCTTTCACTCTTTCCTACATAATGATATATAACCTTGGTCTTTTATATTGTTTGTGTTTGGTTCTTAAGTATGTTCAATATTATGAACCTTCTCTAAACGCTATCAAACAACACTGGTTTGGGTTAAGTGAACATGAGTGTGGAGTGCTATAGTCTACAGTCACCCTCCTAAAATATCTTTATTCCTATTTTATTTTGCTACCCAAACATTTATTTGCACTTTTATTCATTTATCCTTCAAGTATTTGTTTACACTTTTATCCATCTACTCATTCAATCATTTGATGTAGGAAAGGAGAATCTGCCTACTAAGTAAGATCAGCCCAATCAATCATGGTGATCAATAGGTTTCTGAGATTGCACCCAGATTGCTCTATCAAAACCCAAGCATGTCATCCGTCTTGGGTTTACTCAGCAGGTACACACTCTAAGCATGAGGAGGGTGCCAGAGCTTCTCATCTAATCGAAGTGAGAAAAAAATTTCATATGGTAGGAACCCCAAAGAGTACGCAATTCTGTGCTAAACTTAGTGCTACCAGTGATAACTGCTTTCAGAATTTAGAGAATGAACTGAAGCAGGCAAGACTTGAGTGAGTCCTGAATGAAAATCAACACTTAAATAGGAGGGAGGATATATGTTTTTAGAGTTAACACTAAGAAATTAATATGCCTGGAAACAGAAAGGTTTAATGATTGAGAGCTCAGGCATCAAAGTTTAATATTTAGTTTGATATTTATTTCCCTTGACTTGAGGGCCTCTCTGAGATCAGGATCCATAGGTTAGTACTGTGGTTTTCCATGTATTTAATTTTTTCAGATCTGGGTGTTCTTCTGTGTGTTTAATTTTTTTCAGGCCTTGTGTTTAGGTCTTTAATTCATTTTGAGTTAATTTTTGTGTATGGTGTGAGGTTGCAGTCTATCTTCATTCTTTTGCATGTGGTTTCCAATTTTTCCAGCACCATGTAAATATTAAAAAGGTTTTCCTTTCTCAATTGTATGTTTTTGGCTCCCTTATAAAAAATTAGTTGCCCAAATATATGGGGGTTAACTTTTGAGCTCTTGATTCTGTTCCATTAGTCTGTGTCATATATTATATCTTAAGTATGTGTAGACTCTTAAAAACCCAGCAATGCAGACAAACACATTTGAAGGCTGTGAACAATATTGTGTCTAAGAAGGCTGCTTAACTCGGAATTTCCCAGTCTTACTTGACTATTCACTATTAGCCTATGGCCAGAGGACTTGGCCACTTGTGATTGTCCTCTAGCCTTTCTGAGTCGAGAAAAAGCTCAGGCACGATTCATTTACCTGGCATCTACTGATTTATTAAGGCTGGATACAGGAAATCTCAGATGTAACTCATTTTTCATTCATTTTGCCTGCTACAAAAACCTTTCCCCAAACCTAAAAAACAAGCTTAATGTTTTCCATTTTTTTGCTATAATCTTATTTTACTTTTAAGGATTCCAGCTGAAACCTTCGCAGGCTCTCACAAATCTTTCAAGACAATGCTGATGTACTTGGGGCTTCTGCCAGTTAGTTCCTGGATCAGCAGAGAGTAGATGGGCTTTTCCCAGCTCACTTGGAACCATCACACTTGATTAGTCAATTTCCAATTTGATCTCTATTTTAATTTTAATACCATCATTGGATAGAGCTCCTAGTACCATTTCTCATGAACTCTAGCCAAGTGGGCATTGAAACATTTGCCTTTCCAGTCATGTCGCTTCTCTCTACAATTTGTAGCTTATGTTTGTTATAGTGACTATCTTTCTGGTGTCTTTGTTCACTCATCATTACTGTTTACAACATCCTTAATCTCTCAAACTCTGTTCATGAGACTATTTCCACTCTAGGTAACCTAACAGAAATAAGGTATTGTTGTCCATTGTTATTGATCAATCTCAGTTATTTAAAATAGTATCTGGCACAGAAGGAACAGAAACATTTGTTTAATAAAAGAAGGAAGGAAGGAAGGAAGGAAGGAAGGAAGGAAGGAAGGAAGGAAGGAAGGAAGGAAGGAAAGAAGGAAGGAAGGAAAGAAGGAAGGAAGAAAGGAGGGAGGAAGGGGAGAAATAGGTGAATGAGTTTTACATGAGACTGAAATTATATTTTCAAGTGTTAACACCTTTTCAGTCATATAAAAGAATAACAGGTGCTTCTGGTGACACCATCCTTTGTACTGAGGGGTTCTGGGGTTCTAAAGTGACCAGCTATAAACAGGGCGGGCAAACATAAGTTTACAGCTGTGAGAACATGAGACAGAGTTAATAAAGCTATTGTAATAATAATAATAACCTGCATATCTTTTTCCACATGATCAACTGC
This sequence comes from Pipistrellus hanaki, assembly GCF_964339955.1. Lineage (NCBI taxonomy): Eukaryota > Metazoa > Chordata > Mammalia > Chiroptera > Vespertilionidae > Pipistrellus > Pipistrellus hanaki. Next base: position 76,494,013 of record NC_140510.1, on the reverse strand, counting down.
AAACCTACATTTGCCTCTCCCTATATACTGTAGTAATTTTAGCGCTTCGATAAAGAACTAAAAAGAAATTATTTTAAAAAGATTGATTTACCCAAGATTAAGCATATTTTATCATAAACTAGAGGCCCAGTGCACAAAATTTGTCCCAGTGCACAAAAATTGGTCTCCTCAGCCCAGCCTGCACCCTTTTAAATCTGGGACCCCTTGGGAGATGTCTTACTGTCTGCAGTTGGACATCCCTCTCATAATCCAGGACCGCTGGCTCCTAACTGCTCACCTGCCTGCTTGCCTGATCGTCCCTAACTTGCCCCCCTGGCAGCCTGATCACCCCTAATTGCCTCTGCTTTCAGACCTGGTCACCCCCAATAGCCCCCACCTGCCAGCCTGGTTGCCTCTGCCAGCCTGGTACCTCTAACTGCTCTCCACACCAGCCTGGTTGCCCCCAACTGCCACACCCCTGCCAGCCTTGTCACCCCTAACTGCCCCCAACCCCCTTCTGATCTGGTTGCCCAACACAGCCTGCTGTTCAGTCATTTGGTCATCCCTCACTAACCCCCCTGCCAGCCTGGTGGCCCCATGCAGCCTGTTCAGTTGTCTGTTCGGTTGTTATGGCCCCTAGCTCTTTATATATATGGATAAGTCTAAATTCTGACTCTGTTTCTAATTCAAATTAGCTAGACACTTTCTAACCACTTAATGAAACACAGATCTATTGATTAATATGTACTTTGGATCAGGTAACATCTGTAGCTTTAGGAAAGTAAAAGAAAAATATCTATTTTCCCCCATGAGCAAGAGTGAAGATTTGACCTTTAATGTAGAATAACGTTTTATTTCCAGTGAGGTGATATTTAATTTAGAATTTTTTAGCCTTATAGAGGCAATGCTGAGAAGATTCACCATAGAAGACATAGAGTCAATAAATGTATAAGAAATGTTGAGCCACAAAGTTAATTTTAAAAGTAAAAGGAAAATATCCTTTTAATTCTATAAAATTGGCAAAAGTAAAAAAAATAAAAAATAAAAAAAAGACATCAAGAGTCTTCCATATACTATTGATAGGAGCAATATTCCCTTTCCAGAGAGCAAGTGGTCAAAAGCTTTAAATCTTTACACAACAGTTGGCCAAGGAATTATACTTATAGAAATTTATAATGATAAAATAATCATGATTGTTTACAAAAGTTTGTGTACTAACAGGCTCAACACATTGATATTTCTAAGAGCAAAAAATTGGAAACAACTCTTATTGCCAACTATAATTATAGGCAAATAAATCAGGACAATATTATTCAAGAACAAACTTTACAATTAAATGATAATATAGAGGCAAAGATAAAGAAAATAATATTTAAGGTAGATTGTTCTTAAAGGACACAAATTTAAAAGCATTTGTTCAATACAATCACTTTGAGAAAAAAGATCGTAGAGGTATAAATATGTATATATTAAAATAAAAATATAGAAGGCTATTCCCATTTGACTTTTAAAGGACAAATTGCAATCACTGCACTTAAAACTGAGGTAGTTATACCTCTCCACAGTAGTATTAATTTCTGCCTAAAGTATGTCCCATAAAAAAATCATTCCAAATATCATTCAGAAGAGACAACTATGCAACTGTCAAAATTCATTTAACATATATTCATTATATTATACTAGAGGCCCGGTGCATGTAATTCATGCACTGGAGAGGGGGCCCCTCGGTCCTGCCTGCCCTCTCTCACAGTCTGGGAGCCCTCAGGGGTAGGAGGCAACCCAGTGACCAGGGTAAGGCGACGCCCCATCACAGCTCTGCTGCTGTCACTTCTGGCAGTGCAAGCCTTGGCCAGCCCTGGTTACCTGAGCCTCAGGTGATCCTCGGTGGCTCAGTATCTGCCATCCAAGGTTTGCCTGTGCCTTGGGCCAGCCCTGGGTGGCTGGGAGGCTCAGGAACTGGGGAACTCCAGAGGCAGGGACACGCCAGGGCTGACGGGACTGGGCGCTGCCATCTTGTGGTTGTGGGTACTGCCATCTTTGAGGGCATTGTAGTCAATTAGCATATTCCCTCCTTATTGGCTGTGGGTGCTGCCATATTTGAGGGGGGTCAGTCAACTAGCATATTATCCCCTTATTGGCTGTGTGCTTTGCCATCTTTGCAATGGTGTGAGGGTCAATTAGCATATTCCCTCTTTATTAGATAGGATACTTATATAATATTTTATGGTTATACTATATTTAATTATATATTGACAAACAATATTTTTAACTAACGAAATCTCACTTCAAAACAATTACCGTATTTTTCGGACCATAAGACGCACTTTTTTCCCCCCAGAAGTGTGGGGGGGAAAAGTTCCTGCGTCTTATGGTCCAAATATAGCCTACACATATACTGTAAAAAAAAAGTTTTTTTACTTGCCCAGCTCTGTGTGGTCTCTGTGTGCTTGCCTGGCTCTAAAATGGTTCTAAATGCTGCTGTTTACTTTACAGGGTTGATTACATGTGTTTATGACTGTGATGTTGGGTTTTGCACATAAAATATTTTAGGACACTATTTGTTTCAGAATCTTTTTTTCTTCATTTCCCTTCTCTAAAAACTGGTGCGTCTTATGGTCCAGTGCGTCTTATGATCCGAAAAATACGGTAAAATGAATTTGATTCATACTGAGGAGAATTTAAGTATTTTGTTCTATTCTTTAAATAGCTCCCTTAGCTTCACATTTTTGTGAAGATGTTCTTGTATTAGCACAAAAGTTCTTTAAGAAGGAACACAGAATTTCATTTAAACATGAATAATGGTTTACAAAACAAAGGCAAGTGAGGAGGACAGGTTCATATTTGGCTTTATTTAAAATGCTTAGTATCTGAGAGGTAGAGCTTCTTTAGAGGTAAAAAATTAAGCATTCCATATATTAATCCAAATTTCAAGAGGAACCCAGAATATTTCAGCTCTAAAGGATAAGGCAGTTTCTCTATTGATCAATATTTTCCATCAGAGCACAAATAATGCTCTAAATATACAGAGGCTAATTTAATAAAGATCTGCATGGATTTGTTATTGGCATACATCATTGGTTAAAATTCTATTACAAATATAGTTTTGTTTATATCTCCTGTGAGAAAACAGAATCTAGGGTTTCTCTTTGAGACACTGAATTTTTTAATTACTTATGTATTCCACTGAACAATGCATCCGCTTAAAAAAATGTGAAACACTGCATGTCAACATTTGAGACCATCTGTGACCCCATGATTGATTGAAGTTCTACATACAAAATCCATAGAACCTTTTCCTCAGTACTTCACAATACTCACTTGAAGAAAATTTACTTATATTGACAATTCAAGTCAAACACTAATTATAAGAAAAATGTGTAGGAGAGGTAGAGGCTCACCTCTAATAATACAACAGACATTATCCAGCTATTACTAATACCAGCAATGAATCTCCTTTTCTTGGCATCTGGCTACATGTTTTTATGTAAGACAGATGATCCTTGCCTCAAAGATAATTTCTTTTCCTCATGGAAGTATATGAGAGAGTTGTACTTCTTAACTGTTCATTCAACAAATGATAAAATGGTGATGGACGGAGACTTGACTTCGGGTGGTGAACACACAATAAATACAGAGTACAGATGAGGTGTCCTAGAATTATGCAGCTGAAACCTAAATAATTTTGTACATCAGTGATACCCCAATAAATTCAATAAAAAGAAAAAAAAGACAAATAAAAACAATAGGGTTTAGGTATTTGTCACATTTATGTATTAGAGATGGTATGAGAAAGGTGGGATGAAATGTGCCATAACTTTTAGGCAAATCTAAGTAGTATAAAAGTACAATTTCTACACAAAAGGCATCATTTTCCAATAAATAGTAATAACGAACACTAAGTGAAGTTATTCTTGAAAACATATTTCTTAGGCAATGCAAAGGCAAAAAAAGCAGAAAAAAATGCATTTGGACTTTCAAGGAGAGAACCAAGTCTTTTTATAAAAAGGCATTTTTATGTCTTTGCTTCCAACCCAAATAGTTATTCTAAATGATTTTAAACAAAATCTGTATTATTCTGCTAGATTTAAGATTCTAGTTATGTTACTAGATATAGATACAGATGTGATGTATATTGCTATAATTCAGTTAATATTAATACAAGTTAATATTCATTTTCACTCTTAAATGCATAGTTGTGTAAAATTTAATTATATATTAAGTTTTAGTTAACTGGAATGTTGGATTTTTAATGTCATGAGAGGCCTGCTTTGATGGCAGTGTTGCAAACTATTTGTGAAGTCAGTTATTCCAGATCTTCCTTTTTCTCACTAGATATGTTTAGCCTAAGTCTCGATACGTAATTTCTCTAAACTCACTTGTTTTCACTAAGTCACCCCAGTTGAGTTATAACCTGTGTGGTTATATTAACTATATCAATATATTAAGATATACTAAAAAAATAACATTTTATCCTTTATCTAATCGTGAATAACTGGATCCTTTTCCATAATTCTGATGAATTTTGCTTCCCAGTCTTCATGAGTTGTTTTAATCTATGTATCTATCGATATCTTTTCCTTGCATACCAAACATATCACAAGCCAGAATTTAGTTTTCCATCATTTATTAACTTCCTACATTTCAAAGCTTGTAAACTTGACCTATCTTCGGAAGAAGCTATCACTACTTGATATGTTTGGGGTGCACATTCAATTTTAAACAGATTTGAGTTTTTCAGTATTAGCCATGAAAATATCCAAGGAGAACTCTCATGTGCCTCCACCCATTTTTCTTCCAAGCAAGACATCTTTATTTCTTCCTACTGCTTTTCACTGGACATGACTTCTAGGCCTCTCACCAATATCTGGATGCATTCTACACTTTTTTTTTTTGTCTCTATTAAAATACTGTACTCAGACTTAAATACAGTGCTATATTTAATAATGTAATTCAATATAGGCCAGGGTAGAGTGGAACTATTGTCTTCCTTGACCTGGTAACATAAAATTAGCTTTGGGGATGGCAACTAAACACCAGAGACATCTTGAATAACTGTAATGATACCACGTCTCCCAAACTGTACATCTGTACACTTCAGTTCCTTTAACTGGAGTCCGGGACATTGCCTTTCTCTCTCACCACCTTCTCTAAAAGATAGAGAGGTGAGCACACCTCTCCTCAGTCTTCCTTTCTACCTGAATTTGGCTTCAGAAAAAAAAATCGTCTCTATCTGAAATTTTATTGTTAATTTACTTGTATACAACATTATCATGTATTTACCCAAAGGGAATGAAAACACAATAAGAGTGAATAAAGCCTTTATCTTGTTTACCTAGGATATTGCCTGGAAAATAGTATCTAAGAATGCCTCTTAGATGAATGCATCCATCATTACTTGTTAAATTATATCTTCTTCAATTCCAGAAGAAATGATTTGAATGCTAATTCTGTCTGTTTAACATATTACCCAACTCCCTGAGACAATATCTACTAAAAATTTGGAAGAACGCCTTTCATGCCTTCATCCAAATTATATGTATCTATTCTTCATCAAATTCTGTTGTTTTATTAGAATAGAATGAGAAGATCCAGAGTCTTATAGTATATATTATTTAATTCCTTCCAGAGTGACAATGAGCTTTAATTAGCACATTTGGGGAAAGGGCATTCTAATGCTATTACCTATCTGAGTGTATAATTTGGTTCATGTATCAATTAAAAAAAATGAATTAAATTCTTTTAAAAAGACCAATGCAAACCATAACATTTCCCTGACCTATCAGTCTAAGAATTCTATCAAAAAGGAACTCAGACTTCCGTTGTTTCAGAGATCCCATGGAGGTTGCTGGTAACCACCATTCTCCCCACCCCCTTTTCATTGTGCAAACAGGGAACTCCTCTGAGGATGAGCATTTAGATCAGGAGCTTCATCAGTTGCCTCTGGAATTCATCATCTTTGTGAAAATTGGTAATTTGTTTCCTGGCCTACTCTTATTAATTTCTAATAATCAGGGACAGTCACTTGATAATCACAATCCTTTTGGTGTACACGGGTATAAATTGTCTAGTCTTTCACTTGCTAGAAACTGTGCTTTTCCAATTCGAACACCTTTCTCTTATACAGATGAAGATAAAATTAACACAGGAACTGGGTGAACAGTGGTCAGCTAAGCTAAACAATGGGCCACCACACTTTCTTTTTTGTGATCTAAAAATAGCTTGAGTGTCTAACTCTGTAAGTGTTGCAAGCTTCATCTCAAACAGCTGGCTAGCTCTTCCAGTACTTTTATTTATTTACTTACTTACTTACTTATTTATTTATTCATTCATTCATTCCATTTGCTTCTCTCTTCCTCTTTTCTACACAGTCAATGTTATCAGCTAGTTCTGAAAACAACCCACATTCCTATCTTCAGATGTCTCTCCCTTTTCTTCCTCTCTGAGATAAGTTATCATCACGCCAGTATTTCCTTTTGGAAGTCTTTTTGAGTTTTCTGTTAGGTTCTGTTAGGGTTTTAATTTAGGTACATGCAGCAAACATCATTTCTCTCATTTACTACTGAATCCTCAGTGTTTAATCTCCTTCCTGGCACACAGTAGACACTCAATAAACGTGTTTAATAAACAAATAACATTCTGGGTAATTCCTTTATTTGGACTTCCTAAAGCACACACCTGACTGTGTCTGTATACTCTTCCTCATTTATTGGAGATTGTAGACACTTTCTTTTGGTGTTCCTATTAATTCTTTACCAACCAGGTCTTTTATTTTTAAATAGGTCAAAGTTTTTATCTTAAAGAGCAGTTCTTGATTCAGTTTTTACAATCTAAGGTATTACTTATTGATGGTCAATAAAGAAGATCCATTGATATAAACAAACATTTATATTTATTAATATATTAAAGGCCTGGTGCATGAGATTTGCATACTTGTGTGTGTGTGGGGGGGGGGGGGGGAGGGAGGGGAGAGTGTCCCCTTAGCCCTGCCTGTACCCTCTCACAGTCTGGGAGCCCTCTTGGGTGTCCAACTGACGGCTTAGGTTCACACCCCACTAAGCCCTCAGAGGGACATCCTTAGAGCCGTCACAAAGACGAGAGAGGCTCCCATTACTACCACTGTGCTTGCCAGTCGAGAGCTATGAGCCCAGCTTCTGGCTGAGCAGTGCTCTCCCTGGGGGAGCACTCTGACCACCAGGGGACAGCTCCTGCATTGAGTGTCTGCCCCCTGGTGGTCAGTGCGTGTCATAGTGACCTGTCATTTCTGCTGTTTGGTCTATTTGCATATTATCCTTTTATTATATAGGATATTTATTGGTATGTGTTATATTAATATAATATGTAATTTATAAGCTAGCATTATAGTTATTAGAAATACACTTTAATAAAAATCTTGATACATTCAGTGTTCAGGATTTTTGTCTTATTACTAACAATATTCAAGGAAGAATTCACTACACAAAAAGTAATTTTAAAAATTAATTATAAAAGTAGAGTGGGGCTAATTAACATTTTCATGTCCATCTTCAGCCTAACATTAGATGCCTAACTACTCTCTGATGGAAACGTCTAATATTTATGAAGGGGTTATATTCAAAATGTGAACCAAATATTTACCTTTGTTGATATGAAAAATCAGTTGATTTATAATTTACTTCAGCTGTGAGTGTCTGCAAATATTTTCTGTCTTAAGACAAATTTTGAACAAGCCACTAACAAAATAAAATTGCTGAACCCAAAGGAAAATCAGCCAGTTTATTTATTGTCTTGATTTTAGGGACTCCTAACACATGCACTTTTTAAAGAGACTGTGAGGCATGGAATGCTAACAATCTTCATTGTCGGGAAACTTCCGAAAATGCTGCCTGCATGCCTCATGCATCACTTAGAGCTCATTTCCTCTCACTGCACTGGCCGGACAGCTGGCCAGCATCTCCCATCTGCACCGCCCTCAGGCTCCTTCTAACTGTGTAACAGGGTGCCCTTCTGAAATAGGAGTGCTACTTGGAGGCCGATTTAAAACAGGAGAGAAAACATTAAAAAAAAAAAATCTTGTGTGAAATAACATTCTAAACTTAACTTTGAATTGAGCTATGCAGTAGATTAGATCAATGAATGGGCCAAAGTACTGAAATGCTGTCCCTAGAATAATTCAGAGGAATACTTAAAAAGTATTACTGGCTCGTAAAACACCAGGCCTGGAAATTAAAGATGTTTATTTCTCAACAAAAAGTCTTTGACTGTAACTCTCTGGCACACTGCCAACAAGGCCAGCTCTTTGGGGGAAAACCCTATGCCAAAGGCCAAAGAGGCAGCTGTGTTATTCAGCTCCTGAGAGCTTCCAACTCAACACCCACACAAGCTCAATTATGAACAAATTAAAGGGACCCAGGCTGAACATAGTAATTCTGGTAATTTAAATAAATAGAGGAAGGTCTACAATTAGTAGGAAAAGATTGATTTTCTGGAAAACCCAGAAAATGACACCCTAACCCCTTTTGAATAAGCATAGTTACATCTAATTATTTAAAAATAAATTTCCTCTTATTCATTATTTTAATCATTCTTGATGTTACTTAAATGTGGCCACATGCATGCTGACAAAAGTATCCACCACATATTAAGGTAGAAGAGCCTAAAAAAAATCTATAATGGAAATATAGGAACTATTGACACTAAGTAAAGTTATAACTAGAGTTTTATACCTATGTTGCAGAGCACATAGAAAATATTAATCATTTATACATTTTACAAATGCAGAGAAAAAAGTCATTCAGATATTAAATATTGGGGAATCTATTAATATAACTCACTATTTTAATAAAATAAAGAACAAAAGTCTCATAATCATTCTACATAGATCATTAAATAACTTAATAAGATGCAGCATACATTCCTGATTAAACAAAAAGAGCAAATAAAAATATTTTTAAGAAGATAGAAATACAAAAAAAAACTTATTCAACCTGGTGAAAACATTTCTACCAGGAACCATCAGCAAACATGGTGATAGACACACACACACACACACACACACACACACACACAAACACTCTGTTTAATTTTTAAATTTATTTTGATGAGCTGATCTAAAGTTCATGTAGGAGAATAAATGCCTATGAAGAGCCAAAGTAATTTTATCAAAGAAGAAAAATCAGAGGAAGAGTATCCTGCAAGTTATCAAAATATATCATATGATAGCATGATAATCTAAAAAGGATGGTCCTGGCATGGGACAGACTCATATAACAACAGAACAGCATGTCTAGAAATCAACTCAGGCAGCAAGGGAATTTTGTGTGCAATGTGACTGCATTCTGAATTAATGGGAAAGTGATGCAAAAGTCAATAGACATTACTAATAATTTGTCTAACTTACATGGAGAAAAATTTTCCACTCATAAGCCATGGATAATATTACATCACAATTTGCTACACACTAAAAACAAAGAACAAAACACACACAAAAAAATCAACAATAAGACTTCAAAAGTACTAGAAGAAAATATATAAGAATAAAACTCAAAAGTCATGAAGGAAAAGATGAAAATATTTGACTATAAGACAAAAACCTTTTTATAGTAATGAGTATCATGCTCAAGCTAAAAAAGAAAAATTGTAAGAAATTATTTGCAACATATGTGATATTCTTAAGAAGAAAAAAAGAATACATAGAAACATTGGCAAAGGATATGAATAAGAAAATTATAGAATAAGAAATACAAAAAGGTCTTCTAAGCCCCCCAAACAAAGAGCTGCTAAAACTCCCAATGAAGCCTAAATTCAACCAAAAGGGGAAATGTAAATTGTAAATCAAGATTCATTCATATAACATAACACCACACATATCTTACAAAGAAACACAACATATAAGATAGACACTTGTATGTAGATGGGGCAGCAAATACAGTACTATCTAGAAGGATGCACACAGCAAACTATTTTAAAATTATGTTTGTGTCTGGAAGGAGATGGGGAAGGAGAAGGCTTTATTTTTTATAATAAGGATTTTGTGGCTTCGGAAACCTAAGTGAAAATAAGTAAATAGAACTTGTTCATCTTAAAGTAATTTGAACATATAAACAACGACTCATCAGTATTCGAGTTAAAACACTAGCTTAGCCCCAGCAGCAAAAAATGAAACAAATCAAAGAAGGTGCCGATTGGGCCTGTTAGCTTTTGGAGATTCCTACACACTTGATACAGGAGCAATATCCAACATAAGTTAACTAGACAACAACAGGAGGTTTTGTTTTGCTTCAATTATTTTATTTTATTTTTTTACTTTGTGAAAAATAGTTCTAATAGTGACCCTCAGAGCCCTTTGCAAGACTGTTAGCTTTAAATTGGCACTTTCTGGAAGGGACCACATGTTGATGATTACTTTAAAAAATATTTTCCAGCATATTTTACCACTTCTGCTGTATAGTGCATGCTAGCCAATGCTCTTAGTTTGGCGTTAGTGTCCTGAAGAACCCCAATTCTGTAAGCTGAACAAACATTACTATTATCGTTGTCATCTATGGCATAAGTATGATGAAATGCAATGGGTGACTGCTCACCATACATATTTTGCAAGGACTGTTTCAACTTGAGAGAGAGAGGCTCTTCAAAACAAACTTATCAGCAACAAGAAGCATCCAAAGAAATACCATTTCTGGATACAGATTTGACATTTTTCCTTCCTTAAGTTAAAATGAATGCTATGTTTTCTTTTTCACAGATTTTATTTTATTTTTATTTTTTTTTTAGAACCATAGTGCTGGCCACTTTGAAAAATTATATGAGGAAAGCGGTAATATATTTCTCCTCCAAAATGAAGAGCAGTTTTTATCCATTCATCTTCGTCACAGAGGAGTTGGGAAGACTGAACAGGAAATGTTTATCAAGCACTTTATGAAAATAAATTGCCCTTTAAATTATTAGTAATAACCTATGTCATTGTCACACATTATTCCTCTGTTTTTTCAAAGGATCACATGAGAGAAAATACCCCCCTTTGCCAGTGCCCAGCACTGCACCTTTGGTAAGGCTTTCTACCCATCTTTTACCATAGCTTATTAGAGCGAATGTGTCCCAGGGATCTGTTCAATTTATAGAAAATAGGATGAATTTCTCCTGTTTCGTCATGAACATTTTTCTGAACTCCTGTAAATGAGTTTACAGATAAGCACTATTTATCAGAGTGTTTTGTAGAACATGCAGTTTTGATTATTCTATTTTCTACTATTTGCTACTAATGAAATATGTAATATGCCTCAAGAAAAAACATTGGCAAAGCATGGCCTCTGAGCATTCAGGAAGCAATGAATAATTCGCTGAGAATTTATGTTGTACCCACACTCCTCTCTAAACATTTGCTCTCCCCAAGAGCCCAATGGGAGGGCAGCAATGTCCTTGGGTATCTGAAAAGTTTCCGGGGTGCCACGTTTGTGCATGGGCCTTGGATCTGCCTTGGGTTCCCTGTGGGGCTCAGAACCTCCATGCAGTTGTTCAGGCACCACCGAGGTAACCCTGGCACCCTCAGTCTGGCAAACAAAGGACCCCTCTTCGCTCCAGTGTTGGGGAGATGGGCATTTAAAGACATGAATCCTTTGCTGCCATTCCTGCCCATCACCCACAGAGAGAGGACATCCCGTGGAAGAGGATGCATTTAACCACATTATCTTCCCAGGCCCTGCGACACGTGTGTATGTAAGCAACGGAAAGTCTCCAGCAGAAGCGAGAGCATAGATCCAAAGGCAGGTGAGTTAAATGCTAATGGTATTCACATCCTCTGGAACGAATCATCATATTTTTCTGACCTATATGGGCCACTTTATAAAAATAAGTCATCTATCTCTCTTTTACAAAGGGAAGGGGTAATTACAGTGAAGCATGTGAGAGGAAGTGAGAAGATAGGATAACCAATACCCACTGCTCTAGGCTTCAACAGGCCCTGCCCCGTAAGGCTGGAGTTGAAGAAACAAAGGCAGGACATTAGGGAAGACAGATGGACTGAGGCTGGAGAGCTGACCTGGAAGTCACCCCACCCTCACTTACCAAGGTCCATGCTCTTTGAGGCTTTCAGACTCATGGATTCAGGCTGCCTGGCTGGTGTCACAGATCTGAAGTTGATGTGCTGATCTGGAAAATACACAGCTGGATCCATCCCAGAACTGGGGAAAAAAGCCAGACGCCATATTTAGGTTTAGAATAAAATCTCTCTTTCTCTCTCTCTCTCTCTCTCTCTCTCTCTCTCTCTCTCTCTCTCTCTCGCTCTCTCTCTCAGAAGCAGTCCCCATTTTGAACAGAGACCCTCATCACTCTCTTTGCAGCACACAACTATACATTTTAAACTAATTCTTGAATATCAGGTTTCTTTCATGAGATGTAGCAATTTCTTTTTCATATATGTTATCACGCTCTAAAACTTAAATAAAATATTCTCTGGCTAATATGGTGTTTTCCTCTTGACTGGTTCCTGCTAATTGGGATCCTGCGGTACAATCTATAACTCTGAGTGTGTAAGGCGAGGCAGGAATGCACAGGCACTTCAAAGGATGTTGCCAGATACCAGCAGAGACTAGATTCGGGTTAGATGTCTATGGTCTAGGCATGCCCTTCCTCTAAAAACAAGTGAAAGGGAATCCCTTAGAGAAAACCATCCCTCTGAATGACTGAGGGCTGCAGCAGTCTGATTTTCTACTTTTTTTAGTTCTAGGATCTAAAACTAATGTTAATGCTGAGCAAATAGTCTACTCATCAATAATGCCAAAAAGGAAATAGCAGGGAAAGCACACTTGACAATTTAGACACAAGATACATCAAATGTTCATTATAGGGTTCCTAATACTTGTAGTCAATCTCATAGAATTCTATTTCTGCTGAACACTGTATTTATTTTACTTGAAGATGGAGGAAATTATATAAGGGAATTACAGATGAGAGGTTTTTTCTTGATCTGGAAGTAAATTATATATATACTAGTGGCCTGATGCACAAAATTCATGCAAGAGCAGGCCTTCGCAGTCACAGCAGCTGCCTGTTCCCTTCCTTGCAGCCCCAGCTGCAGCTTCTGCGTCATCCAGGAGGTCATCTGGAAGGATGTCTGGTCTAATTAGCATATTATGCTTTTAATATATATATATGTATGTATGTATATGTATGTATATATATGTGTGTATGTATATGTACACACACACACACACACAAGGGAGAAGGTTGTAATTTCATATACTATTAAATTAAATTACAGCAATCTTCTTGGTACTCCTGTATGTTCAGAAGGTAATTATGGGTAAGTATGGTGGTTCATTTTAACATAACTTTATCCTAATCTTAAATACAGTGAAAACTGAAGTTAAGTATCTTGGTGAGTCTGAAAGTAATGAGGCTGAATTTTTTAAACAGTTGATATTTGACACTATAAACAATAAAACAATGACAACAAAAATAAACTATTATGAATGAAAACCCTTCTAAAATGTACAGGGGATCTCAGTATCTTAACCAAATATTCCAAAATAAGTTTAATCTCTTATTAAAACTCATTAGTCATGCATATTTAATATTGCCTTACAGCAATATTAAAATTAATGGGCAGCTATGTAACATTGCTGAATGAATGAATGAATGAATGAACCTCCATTATTGTGATGTAGTGGGGAGATGAAAGAAGTACAAATACCACAGTGGGTCTGCCCAGTTCTAAATCCTGGGCAAGTTATTGAACTCTCTGTGCTTGAATTTCCTTATGTAGAAAATGGGTCTAATTACACTCCCTATCTTACAGTGTTGTTAAGAGATAAAGTGATTTAAGTTTGTAAAGTCAGGAGAATAGTGTCTCCTCAGGGTAAGTGCTATAGATGCTTTTAGGAAACAAGCAGATTAATAGATCTGCTTAAGCTTCCCAAATGAATGCAAATTTCTTCTTTTTGAGTTCCCCAGGCTTTTTACAGGTTACTTAGTCTTCTCTGCTTTTTCAGCCTCTTGGTAGGTCTGTATCTGAGACCCATTTGCTCTTGTTTAGAAGGGTAATGTGGTGCAATGGTCAGGGCCCTGGGCTTGAGAGTGAGAGGCGACAGACCATGGCTTCAGTGTCCTAGTGCACTAAATGAATAGTAATCACATTGACTCTATAAGGTTATTATAAGGATAATTTTGAAATTTGTTAATATTGACAATGGTGCACACAATAAGAGCTCAATAAGTGAGCTATTAATTCTTTTCTTTATTTCTGCAGGTTAGATTGGTCTTTGAATGAGGGCCTGAAGCACTCTACAGTGAAGAGATTATACATTTTCACAAAAACTTCTTAAGACGTTTAAAACTGCTCTTTCGATTTTGAAGTTTATTTTATTTTTTTACTTCTTTCTTGATGTCTGTCTACATTTTCAATCGACAAAGCCACTGACATAGAAAATGTATTAGATGTGGTGTCTAGTGATGGCAAAATACGCCAACTGTGAACAAAAATCCTTGACCCACTAGTGCTATTGCCACTGGCCTCGCATAATGCCAACACTTTCACTGCTTCAGCTCATCTTAAAGAACTCAGATGCTATGGTGACTGTGAGTTCCCCCTCAGCCTCCTGTTTGGAAGCACTTGCCTTTAATGATGTTATCTGACCTCCATGTGCACTTAGTCTTTCATCCTTTGATCTCTTGTGATGATGAGGTTTTAGTGTCAGAAAGACTCATGGGCTTCATAGAATCAGAGCCTTTCAGAGCCAGAAGGCGGGAAAGGTCATCTCATCTAACTGTCCATCTTGTAGATAAGACACTCTGGGCCCAGAGGGGAGGCTGAAGTTTCAAGGTCACACAGCTGGCCAGTGGCCTAGCCAGGACCCAAACTGTGGCTTCTTGAACTTTTCCCAGAGCCACAAACACATCGGCTAAAATGGTGGCCAACCTAAGGCACAGGTTGTTGCTGATCCTGAGTCCAAAGAAAGTGAAACGTTCCCTATTACTATAGATTTGCTCACTCTCTGATGCTTCTTGCATTTTAGATTGACTTTTTTTTTGTTTGTTTCAGGAAAGGGTTGCATATCATGAAATAAAAGAAAACTAGAGTCAGTCCAAACAGATGCCATGCGTTATAACGAAAGTCTTTAGGAGGAGGTTTAGGACCAACATGAATAGTCCTCATTGAAACTTGGGCCCCATGCATTGACAGCCCTCTGCTCAAGGAAGACTGTGGGAATCTACCCAAAAGAGTAACATACTAGTTAATGGCACTTCATTGTCTTAGATTACTTTACAAAAACACACATGCATTGACAAATTAAGGCTAAAAACTCAAATTTACCGACTCTTGGGAGACAACCTTCTCTATCTCCATTAAAAACAAACAAGCAAACAAAACAATAAAAGCTGATAATACCACTTGATGAAATAACATCAAGTAAGGTCCTGTCTAAATAAAGTGAATTTCTTTTTGTAGATATATTGATATATAACCAAATAAATAAAATTAACCATAGTGATATATACATCCACTACCATCCTTTTGAATGTGACCAAGTGTACACTTGCAATGGTCAAGTGTATATGACCAAGTGTATACTTGCAATGAATTTGAAGCTGATATCAGCTTGGCAGATAGTTAAGGATGGAAGTAAGTCTAATATGGCATTATGGGATTAAAGCCAATGGGAGCATACAGGCACTTCAGTAATGAGTGCAGCACTGAATTAGTTAACATGCCAATAGTTTAGGCATGGAAGTTTGACTAGCAAAACAGTCTGCAGTTTTATGCTACGTATGAAAGATTCTTCAAGTGGGAGAGTGGCATGATGATTGGAAAATGTGACGCATGTTACTCTTGAAGGAGTCTGTGTGTGCTCATGGCTGAGTAGGCCGCAGTGGATGCTGCGGGAAGCTGGACGTTGACAGCAGGCCGCAGACATGCGTCAGGTAAAGGCTGTGTTTTCAGCATGAATAACCAGGGGATCTATCAGATAGGAATGATACTCAATGTCAAATGATGCTGCATAATGAATGAACAGGGTAGCATGAGACACACACCAGTGTCCCGAGTGTGGTGGCAAGTCTGGAATGTGACAGACATGTAGGACCCAGGCAAGAATGTGCAAGGAGAGCTGTCTGAAATAAAGCCTGGAGGATAAGTTTTTAGGGACATGCCAAAAATCATGTCAGAAATCTGAGGTGTCCACAAATAGGTTTCAACAATTGGCTACTCTGAGTGAGAAAAGATGAGTGTGTGTGTGTGTGTGTGTGTGTGTGTGTGTGTGTGTGTGTTAGAGAGAGAGAGAGAGAAAGAGAGAGAGAGAGAGAGAAAGAGAGAGAGAGAGAGAGAGAGAGAGAGAGAGAGAGAGAGAGAGAGAGAGAGGACAGAGATATGAATCAAGATAGAAGGAAATAGACAACAACCAAATATTGTCTAAGCTGTTACTATATTCTGTCTGCTGTTAATTTGCCATGAAATATCACTATAGAAAATAAATTTCCTTTATATTTATTTACTTTTTACTCAGACACATATATTCTAAATTTTTGTCTGCTAATTACTGATATAATGCTACAACTAAGTTCAGTAAATCCCGATTTCATTTGGGTTCAAAGTGCAGGCATTAGGTTTGATCCAATCTGTTTTTCACTCTTCATGCAACAGCAGTTTCTGCTCCATAAGACTGGCTCCATCCCTAAAGCGCCACTTCCCCTTTTAGAGGGCTTTCAAAGTTCATTTATTTATTTACGTATTTTGAAAGACAGAACGGCCTCCCAGCCTCCTTTGCTCAGCCATCCTGGACCCCTTCCAATTCTTCCTCCACCCCAAGTTTCACACATCCAAACCCCTCTGCTGCTGGTCACCTAGGCAACGCAGCAGCTCGCAGGATGGTGCAGGTCAGGAAATCCCAGGAGGGAGAGCGTTTCAAAGCTTTAGATTTGTTCCTTCTATCTCAAACACGTCCTTGGCTCCGTTTGTTCCTCTCCACCATGCTGCTCTTCCCTCCATTCTGCTCTTCCAGTTCCCAGACTGCAACCTTGTCTAGGGCGTCTTCTGTCCACTCATCACCACCAAACACAGGAACCTGATATTGTCACCCAGGCTTGAAATCCTTCAGTGCTTCTCTGCTCTCTGGAGAAGCCGGTGCCCAGAGTAGAGTAAGAGACAATACCCTTCCCATTGATTCTCTCCCAGGTACCAGATGCTTCAGCCACCCTGAGCATGCTCTGTAAGACCCTCTCCCTTTGTTTGGGTTTTCCTAACCCAAACTGCCCTTCCCGCCATTTCTCTGCCTCCTAAGCTCCTTTCTCTTCTCCAAGGGACCATTTAGACATCACTTCTCCTGTAAGAGCTTCCTCGCTCCCTGCAGGCAGAGTTACTGGCCAGCAGATTGTATCTGATGCTCAGCAAGCAGGCTCCTTCCTGCTGTGTGTCTGTCTCTTCCAGAGGAGCCTGCATTGCTTAGGGCAGGGGTGTTCTCTAATCTGTGTACCTTCTGCAGTGGCCAGTTTAGAGCTCCATAAATACTTTTGGGTGGATGAGCGAGCAAATTAATGACTCTAATACTGTGGAGGAGAAATAGAGAATCAGGTTTGAGACAATGACATACTTTTAATTGAAAGATTACTGTTGATGAATAGAGCAATTCAAGGGAAGGGGTGAGGACAGAAGCCAAAACACAGAAGGTTAGGGAGGGAGAGGGGAAACAGAAATGGAAATTACTATTTCAAATCATGTGATGAAGATTGACAACAGTAGGGGCCAATATAAGCTGTTTGTAAAGACCATGGAGAAAAGTGCTTTACAGAAAAGGTCAAGAAAAAAAAAAAAATCTGTGGAGACACTGAAGCATCCAAAAACACACTTGCTAATTCTCACTAATTCTATCTCTGTGATCTCTCTCTCTCTCTCTCTCTCTCTCTCTCTCTCTCTCTCTCTCTCTCTCTCTCTCTCTCTCTCTCTCTCTCTCTCTCCCTCTCTCTCTCTCATCTTGTTAGCATAGGCAGCTAGTTAGGGATTAACAAAAAGAGAAGAAAGAACACTGCCTGAGGCTGATTAAACCTGGAAACTACAGTTTCAGTCACACAGGGGAACAGCCTCCATCACTGCCAAACAGATTAACATCCTAGCAGGCAGGAAAGACTGGTTTTCCAATGTTCCCCTTCCCTGGATTAAACGGGAGGGAGAAATGGTTAAGGGGAAAGTCTTTTCTTTGGTTCATAAAGGGGAGGAAACACCTGGGAAAAGGTGGGATTGGACAAGGGCAAAGCCTAGCATCTAGGAAGGAGATTGGCTGGGGGAGGCACCCGCAGAGCCCCAGGGAGACCCAGGAAACACATTGGCTAGTTTGAAAGAAAGCTCACCTCTTCCCAAACCCAGGGAAACAGAGGTAAACTTAACAGAAGCCCCAGGCTCTTTAGCAGCCATGGGCCCGAAGCGCAGTGCTCACAGCGCTGATCTCAGGCCAGTCTGAGGGGAAGAAACTAAGCTAGACTCCTGGACCTCTGATGTGGGGGTACAGGCAGGCAGGGGGAGCAGCTCTGGGCCCTAGGGACAAGTGCAAACCTGTGGCATCTGAAGGTAGGCTTCTTCCGCAGTGAGATGGCTTTAACCCAGCTGGTCTGGATGTGGGAGTGGTGTACTGGGGGCAGTGAATGCTACCTACCAGCCGTGTGCCAGGGAAGTGCTGCCTCATCGAGTGTGGCAGCCTTTTCAAAGGCGCGCTAATAAATCTTGTCACTATTGCTTAAAATCCTCCTTCATGATTGTCCCTGAAATGCCTTTCGAGTGACACCACAAGAACCTGTTTCCAGAGAGTGCGGGCAGACCCGCCTTGGTGCCTCTTTCACTGGGAATACTCTGAGGCTTCTCCCATCCTCCCCAGGACGGTCCTCAGTACCTTTCACTCCAATTGTCAAAGAAGGTACCCGAAGAGGCTGTGTTTCCAGTGAACCTTAACCGTCCTCCCTTTTCCTAACCTATGTCTCACCCCCAAAACCTGGTCACAACATGCTCCTGTCTGCTGAGACCCTACTCGCATGTTAAGATGCATCTCAAATGCCACTTGTCTCCCCTCATGCTTTCTGGGTGCTCTGTCTGGAAGCATTCTCCTCTTCCTTAGACACCCAGAGCGTTTTATCTGAATCACTTCTGTAAAGACCACTTTGTACCTTGTGTCCTGCTGGCCACTTTTACCGACTAGCCTGCCACCTTCTTGAGGGTAGGATTTACATCTGGTTTTTCTTTGCGTTGTGCCAAACAGTTTTGCACATATACACAAGTAGAATAAATAAAAGTATTCTTTAAAAGGAATATTTAATGCCATCAGTCTGTCATTTTTGATTCAGGATTGAGGCAGGCAATAAAAATGAATGCACAAAATTAAATATATCCAGATATTCTTTTAAAAATCCCCAAGAGACAGAGATCTAGAGCATGAGTACAATTAACAATCTATTTTGTGAAACTGTCTTTAAGTGAGATAGCTGATTTAAAAAAAAATGTTGGAATCAGAGATAGCTAATATAGGTAAGCTGCCAGCTATTCTTTTGTTGTGTTGCTTTAATTTTTAGCAGATTGTAATAAAAAGTATAATAGGGATAAACGCCAGCATTGCTGCAAGAAAAATGAAAAAAAATTCACAGGATTATCATGGGACATAGAATAGAATAGAATGCACAGTTTTAAATGGCCATAATAAATATAGAAAATAGCAAAGGGACAATTTAATGAGTTTTAAAATTCATCAGAAGAACAAAATCTATGAATTCCACTAGTTAAATGGTGTATATGCTTAGCAAATCTCTCTCTCTCATGCTTGTGTGATTCTAAAATATATTGATTTTTTTTGGTTTCTATTACAAAATGGATATAACATTGGGCACTCTTTGCAATATTTTAGATTATATATGGCATTGCTTTAATTTCTAGACTCCATTAACTTTCTGGGAACAGCTATTTCATAAAATACCTTTAGGGTTTGCCAATTACAAAAGAAGAAAAATATAAAAAAACCCAAGCTTTATGTCTTCTCAGTTTTGCTTTATAGCTTCCCATATAACTTTTCTTAGATTTCCACTCTTTCCAAGGCTTTAACTTGGCAAAAGAAAATCCAACCATTTTCTTAAAATATTTTATCATCTATGATGAGCCTTAAAAAATTCCAAGAAGCAAAATACGAACAAGCGAATCTATCAACTATGAGAAGCCTTCACTGGAAAGGAATCATAGGCACTCTGAGATTTCCATTCTGGAAAGAAACAGAGTCAAAATAAGGTTTCTGGGATTTCCCCGAAAACCTATAACTAGGAACATTTATGGTGTATCATTTTATCGATGATACCTGTGGCTGTAATCTTCGAGGCCCAATTCCAGAACGGGAAGTGGTGATGGAGACGGAGGTACTTCGCTCTCAGCCCATCCATCACTGGGAAGCAATGGCTCTATAAACAAAGAACAAATGAAGCTTGTAGTAAACGGGGGGCAGGATCATTCAGTGCCTGCTGCTGCTTCAGTCCAGCTCTCAGACACAATTTTCACCAGCACATAAACCAACCTCGAAATAAACAAATCCTCCGACGGAATGGGGGGATTTGTAGGGGAGCTAGTGCAGCCTGGACAAGGAACTCTAAGCCTGCTAATATGTTTTTAAGCTGGTGACCTGCGGGCAACTCCTGGCAAGTCCATGCATCTTGACTACCTTTTTCCATCTCAGGAAAGGCTGACACATGTTCCTTCCCTGTGATGAGTGGAAGATTAACAAAGCTATTTCTTTCATGACAACAGTTTTATAAACAAGATTCTGTAATGAATGCTCTGGATTATATGGTGACTTAAGCATTTGCCTTAGTGACAAAAAGTACTTGAAAAAAATCATGAGATGCAGTATATCCACTCCCCATTTAGACACAGTAGAGGGAAAAATACTCTTTTTGCATCTGTTTCATAATCGAAACCCCTAGGCTTGGGGACTTGGAAGCAAAAAGACTGCAGACTGAATCTTGATTTTTCTATCCACCAAAATGTATGCTTTTCAGTCTAATCTTTTGCACTAGACTGTCATATCTAAGCAGCGACAGCAGAGATCCTATGGCCATCAAGGCTAAAATATTTATTCTCTGGCCCTTCACAGGCAATGTTTGCTGACACCTGCTTTAGACTACTCTTAAGGACACTTAAAGGCATTGCATTCATCTTTACATCTCTGACAGTGTATTCTGCACAATGGAGGGATCCAATAAATATCAGTAAGATTGAAAAGTATAATTCTATTTCTGATGACCACCGTAGAGATAGTGCCTTCCATGCTATGGAGGGGTGGATGGATACATGCTTGTTGCCATGAGAAGACACATCAGGAATAATTGTACTATTAGGTTTTTACCTCAAAGGACCCCAGGGAACACGGATTCAGTGGGATAGGACATAGAACAAAACGTTTGATTTGGGGTAGGGATGAAAGGTTTAGTGGAGACCCCTGTGGGTGATCCTGAACAGACTTGGGGTATGGGTGACTGAGGCAGGAGATGGAGAACATGTGAGCTGACATGGAAGGGAAGCAGGGAGTAGGGCAGGAAGGGAGAAGTAATCCTATATAATAAAAGGCTAATATGCAAATTGACCAAACTGCAGAACGACAAGTCACTATGATGCACACTGACCACGAGGGGGCAAGAGCTGTCCCCTGGTGATCACTGCGGGGAGCACCATTCAGCCAGAAGCAGTGAGCACAGTGGTGGTGGCAGGAGCCTCTCCCACCTCCATGGCAGAGCTAAGGATGTCAGACTGGAGGCTTAAGCCTGCTTCCCCAGGGTAGTGGGTCTAAGCCGTCAGTTGAACATCTTCCGAGGGCTCCTGGACTGTGAGAGGGTGAAGGTTGGGCAGAGGGACCCCCTGCCCCTCCCTGAATGTACGAATTTTGTGCACTGGGCCTCTAGTAACAAATAAGAAGGAAACTGTGCTTAGGCTATTCCTTGGCCCACAGAGAGATCTGCCAGCAAGATTCTTCTGAAAATACAGTGTTGGTGGACTTTATTACCATTCACATGCTTAATAGGATTTCACAGTGACCCCCTGGGACACAACCTCCATCCTCATTACCATCCTGGAGCCTCGCTTTTTCCACTGCAGGCATTGCTAGCATTTCTCCAACACAAATGTGAATTTTATGGTGTTACAATTTCTACAAATGTTAGTTCTAAAAATGTCTTTTCTGTGGAACAGCTTGACAGAAATATGCATGTACAAAAAAAAACAAAAACGTGAAACTGTGGGTGGTATGTACTATTATTACAAAATGGATGGAACACAGCATATCAACATTGGATTTTTAAATATACAAAGGAAAGCAAAAAGGAAAGAAAAAAAAAAGTCAATGTTTTGGCTGTAATAGCTCCTTTCCTCACTAGACATTGCATTTTGTCAAATCAATCTTGTTTTTCTAAAAGAGTTCCTTAAAGGAGTGGGTTTTGGTGAGTCAACACTCACTCTGTTTCTACGGGTCTTGGTGACCTATTGCCACCTCCCAGGCGTCTGAAACTCGGCAACCACCAGTGATTCTCAAAACTTAAAAAAAAAAAAAATGTTATTAAGATTACAAAGAGGTATGATCATGGTCATCTTCTACAGCATCATGTTTATAAATTCTGTTTTATATATATATATATATATATATATATATATATATATATATATATATATATATATTTATCTCCAAGTCAATATGCTTATAGGAAAAGTAAGAGAATTTCACCCACTGGCCTCTTACAATTAAAATTTCATGAGTCTATGCTTTCATAAGCCTAATTCTTATAACATAGTATATAACAGATCCAAAAGAAAATAATAAAATAGATGTTTTCCGATGTTTAAAAAATAATGTTTAGTGACTCCCTTCTTGAAATGTCGGAAACCAATCATTGTCTCACTAATAGAAAGAGGCTGGTCAACCTTAAAGCTCTGAAAGGTCAGAGCCAACCACACCCTATCTAATTGAGACAATAGTAATTGAGGCAATTTCCCCATCTTGTAATCATGTAAATCCTTACTGATATGATAATCCACTTATTACCTGCCTAAGGGCTATGGGTGCTTAAGGGTAATGGGTGTATCCCATAGCAGCCTCAATAAAAGCTGCTTCAGGGTACTAGGTGTATCCCATAGCAGCCTCAATAAAAGGGATAACAAGGCCAGAGCCTAGAGAGTCTTCCCACTAGAGGTTGATTCCTGCCTGGCCCCCCATTTGTCCCAAATTAACTCTTTTCTAGTCTCTCTCTTCATTTTAGTGTGTGGCCTCCTCGAGAAACCGGACCCTGAGTGGGCCCTAATCACGCAGGTCGTGTTAAGGGTTCCCACATTGAAAGGACTGGATTTTTTATGTTTCCCTTAGAAAATTGAGGTCCAGGGAGGAAGTGAAGTAGGAACCTTGTAGGTA
This sequence comes from Pipistrellus hanaki, assembly GCF_964339955.1. NCBI lineage: Eukaryota > Metazoa > Chordata > Mammalia > Chiroptera > Vespertilionidae > Pipistrellus > Pipistrellus hanaki. The sequence continues at coordinate 76,470,653 of NC_140510.1, read as the reverse complement.
GCTGATCTGCATGGGTTTTCCATTGGTGTAAATGTTGTTCTACCTGGATCTACATCTCAGGAGGAAGAAGGGAACAGACTGAACTGCCCAGTGTTTGTCTGTGGGCCAATGTGCCTAACCAACTCCACTTGTCCATTGGAAATAGCAACTCTGAATATTCTATTCACATCCTAAAGTATTACACGTTTGTTTTTAGCATGTTGTTTTGAATGGACTTTATTATTTTTTCTGGGTGTAGTCTTATACTCTATGTATAAGTAAATTATACTCTAATATAAGTATAATTTACATAAGTAAATTATGTAGTTCCATAATTTTAGCCTTCGTTAGCCTTTAATAGGTACTATCAATATCCTCGAGTGTTTCAACGTCCTCTAAAAATATACTGTGCAATTATCACTTCAGCATCATGTTTTATAGATACTGAAAATTAAAAAAATATATAGGAAGTAAGGTGCCCAATGTTCCTATGGATGTCACAGGTATACTTAGAATTAAAACCCTAAACTTAGATGGCCACTGAACATGTTTCTTGAGATTCAAATGACAACAAGTCATATTAAGGCCATATGCTTTAATATAGGCCCAGGAGGAGAAAGCTATTTTAGTCTGTGAAAAACTTGCTGTTCCTTCCCCAGATTCTCCTCCTGTTGGAATTGAAGGTCTCAGGAGGAGATCTTGCGTTGTCAAGACAAATTTCAATTTTTAATAAGATAAGAAACATACCGAGTATTTCTTCATCTGATACAAAGTAAAGTGGGCTTATAATAGATATTTTTAGATAGAAGGACTTAGACAGTTTCAAGGAATCATACAAAGCAGGGCCCATGCGATGGTACAGGAAATACACTTGAGTCAGGGAGACGGGCTGATCCAGGTTCTGTGTGGATCAAGTGTGTGGTCCTGGGTTAATTATTTACTCTCCCAACTTCCTATTTCTACATCTGTAAAATGAGGGTAATAATATTATCCACTTTGAGTGTGCATATAACTTGCTTAACACAGTACCTAACAGCAAACACTTAATAAATGGTCACAGCTGATGCTACTGCTCTCACTGAACTAGGGGAATTTAGAGGGAAAAGTGGCATCCCATTCTGATGAAACAATTTAATGTAGAGAAACCTCAGAGTAATCTCAGAGTTGAGAGACTGTTTCCACATAATTAACTCCTGGTAACATCTTACATGTAAATAAGGGATTGATTACATAAACAGCACTCCAGTCAATAGATTACTATACGACTACTGAATGTGATGATGTAGAATATCCAATGACATAGGTAGGTGTTCATAATGTGCTATTAATTAAAAATCAATTCCCTAAATATTATATATAGTATATTTCACTTCCATTTAACCTTTATAGACATATTTGTATGAAGGAAAGACGTAAAAATGCTATGGGTTAGTATCTTTGATAGAAGTATGAGTAACATTGACTTTTCTTTTTATTGCTTTTCTCTAATTTTTTTTCGGTAATGAATATGTATTGCTTTTAAAATACAAAACTTAGATTCAGGGAGACAAAAAGAATTTTCTTGGTGACCTGAAGCAGAATTTTTGAAACACAAAGAAGAGAATCCAAGTGTTTCCTATCTCAAGCTTAGCTAGAAATGTGACCTCCCAGCAAGTAAAAAGGGCAGGATGGTACAGTGAGACCTCAGCTACTAGGTTCCCACAGTCACAGTGGTCTAGGTTCATGATATTTACAGAATCAAGCCTAAATCTGTGAATCATGTTAGGATCGTTTAATAATTTAATACTAGTCCACACTTAAATTTTTTTTAATTGATTTCAGAGAGGAAGGGGGAGGGAGAGGGAGGGAAACATCAATGATGTGACAGAATCATTGATCAGCTGCCTTCTGCAGGCCCCACACTGGGGATCAAGCCCATAACCTGGGCATGTGCCCTGACCGGGAATTGAACCATGACTGTCAGCTTCATAGGTAGGTGCTCAACCACTGAGCCATGCCAGCTAGACCACATTTTTTTTTTTTTTAAGTTTAGTTATTTATACTTCTTAACTTCCAATATGAAAATATAAAAAGGAAAGAAAAAAGTGGCAGTTGCCATTTTGTTTCCCCAGGCAGGGTTTGTTTTGCACTAACCCTCCGTGTGTGGGGCATCAAGCACAGAAACTGTCACTGTCGCCGGAGGCAATGCCAGGAATCTGCTTCACAACTTCAGAGTCAGCTCTCCCGCCCACCTCTGCGCTCACCACTCAGAGCAGCAGAGTCTGCACTCGGTTTCATTCACGCCCCTTCACAACAGTAAAAGCATGCTGGTGTTTTCTCCCTCCACCCGGGTGGGTGGCCACGGACAGGCCTTACCTCTCTGCTTGTGGTGTGGACAGTACGTGCTAAGCGGATGCCACGTGCCATCCTCGCTCCTCCTGCATGTGGCCACGGCGCTGGGACAGCTCTCAGAGCACGGCTTCGAAAACACCCCACACTCTCCGAGCTCCTGAGGGATGGACACCAAGGTTACATTTGCTTTTTAGGTATCTTCCAACGCGGTCAATGAAAGCAAAGCAAAGCAAAAGAATGATTGATGGACGAACAATCTTTCAAGAGCCTGTTGCCCATAAATCCTCAATTGTGGAAAACCAGGATGGGCCTCTCAGTTAAAAGATCCTTCAATCTGGGATAGAAAACTACTGACCATGTGGTACTGAGGCTCAGGAGTGCTCATAGCCAACACAAAAGGGGACTGAGTTTCCTATTCTTTCCCCCATTTACAACTGGCTCCTTCTGATTTTCCTTCCATCTGGGAGTACAGCTTGTGGCAGCGTCAACACAAGAGCACAGCTCATGCCAAGGACGTGTCTCTGCCAGCCAGCTGGATCCCTCCCTCCCTGGGGACCCGGTGCACACGCTCTAGGACAAGTCAGGTTCACCGCTGGAATGCCGTGAGTGCGGCCCACTGCAGACGCCGGGCCTTCTGGCCAGGAAATAAAACAAGCTGCTGTGACCATGCCAGACTGGGATCGCCTGAGAACTTTCTCTCTCTCTCTCCCGTCCCCCCATATCTTCCCCTCCTATTTTGACTTAGAAACGCTAGTCAGTAAACAAATGCACAGTTTCCTTAAAACTGCTGAATCCGGAATCACCTCCCAAGCCATGTAGTAGGTGGGGCCGATATGGAGAGCGATCTGTTCAAGAGGATGGAGTCACAGAGTACGGGGTTTTGATCCCCTTCACCTTATGCGTCTTCCTAACAGATATCAAGGAAGTCACTTGGAAGCCATCGCCTGGCCGTGCCCTTGACCGTTTGGGAGAGGAACATGCCACAAAGAGAGACACAGATCTGGGCCCAGAGCTCCAAGGCGTTTAGCCCAAACAATGCATTGGATGTATGTTTTCCTTTTTAGTGACAGTACCCTGCTAGCGAGACAAATATTTGCAACATTCATTTTATGCATTCTTCATAATGAGAATGTTTTCAGTGCCCGAAGGTCCTTTAGCTTTTTGTCAAGACTTATAACACCTTTTCCACATCTGTTGCCTCTGAACTCCTCGTCAAACAAGGCTGGCACTAGGCAAACTGCTCTGAATTGACAGCTGGAGCCCTGGCAGGCAGGGGAGGTAGGGCTTGCCTTGCATAGCCTCCTGTTTTTTTTAAAAAAATTGAATTTATTGGGATGACATTGGTTAATACAGTTATATAGGATTCCGGTGCATAATTTTGTAATACATCATCTGTATATTGTACTGTGTGTTCACCCCCCCAAGTCAAGTCTCCTTCCTTCCATCACAGTTCACCCTCCTTCCCATGATCCTCTCCTACCTCCCTACCTCCCCCCCCCCCCTTTCCCTCTGGTATTCCCCATACTGTTGTCCTGCTATGATTTAACAACAAGAACAAAAAAAATTGTTTTTTTTCTTGCTTTCCTAGCTCTTTGATAAATGACACAATCGATATCCCAACAACTGATCAGTAAACAGCCTAATTAAAGTGTTCAGCTTGTAAAATGGAGCTGCCATGGAGCCCTCCATTAGTGTCCCAGCCAATAAAAAATATAATGGATTTTTAAACATATTCTGCTTCTACCAAGATGAGCTTGCAGCGGGAAGGAAAATGTTTTGGGGAATAAAAAACACACAAAAAACAGGTCATAACCCATTTTTTAACACCAAGTCTCCAGGCTCAAATAGAATTACAATTGAACCTCAAGCGCATCCTTTGAAAAACATGTTTCTGTTTAAAATGCTTTTGATTCAATCAAGGGCTCATTAGGTATTCTTCACAAGGCCCTCATCAAAACTGTTTACGCATCTTGTACATCTGGGTAATGTGGAAAAATACCCCAACAACTCTATATTTTGACTTTTCTTAAGTAGCTTCTTCAATTTTTATATCAATATAAGGTTCAAGTAACCATTATGGTATTCTTGCCGAGCCTACTTGATTTGCCTGAATGCATGAGGCATGCGGAGACCTTTTTCTAGGTTACAGATGCTTTCTTATTGCACCTGGGGGTGATTGCTGGCCCACAGGAGAATACACCAAAAACATGAGCACACAGCATATGCTCTGACTTAGAAAAACACAGATTTGGGAGATCAAATAGCTGCAGATTATTTCTTTTCAATTTAATAAAGATTAGCTGTCTTCCTAAGAAAACATGCTCTTTAATCTTCATGGGCACCACAGAGATTCTCAATAGCTCAGGGAGTCAAATGCCTGCTTATCCCCCATGGAAAGCATGTAAATATTAAGAAAACTAAAAATGGATCTTGCTTAAATGTCCTCATAAAAATTGCTTTTTGTCCCATTTCTTATTCACAGTTGATTCCCTAGTGAACTATATTAACAAGACATTTCTGAAGATGGGCAACAAATGGAAAGTTTAGTACTTTCTTCTGATGGTATAACTGTCAACCCACCCCAGAGTGAGAGATTTAAAATGAGAAAACCTGCAATAAAGAGAATGAAAATGATAAAATGTCTCTACTAGATGAGCCAAAATACAGAACAGTTATCCACTAAGCATTTATATGTTCTAGAGAAACACATAAAATTAGGGAAGATGAGAGATGGGGGATAACTAACTCTTAACACACACATTCATTTATTTTTTACTTTTGCTATCTGCACAGGCATGATACCCTAAAGCAGTGTCCTCCAGACTTTTATATTAGTTAAAGTATCTTTTTTCCAAGAAATCGTGAGGTCAAATACACAGATGCATAGACTGGTCATCCTTCACCAACAGCTGGGTTCCATGAAGTCCTAGGGCTCCAGAATAGGAACCAAATTAAACCAGAAAGGGGCCAATCCTCTCAAGGATGGGAGCAATAAACATGGGTTTTATAACTATGTACATAAGTAAAATGCATTAAATATTCATGGGAGCCTCTCTGTCACTTAAGTAGACACAAATGTTGAAATCGAGTTGGCTCATTATATATAGGCTCCAGTAATTGGCCAATTTACATTTATTTAACATTTACAAGGTTATGTACAGAAGAGTAAAAAGGTGCAGTTACTCCTTTCCAATAGCTGATAATATAACAAAGTAAGATGCAGTGTATGTGTACTACTTCAGCTAACCCTTCAGACGAAGTAGGTCTCAGATGGAACCTTTATTCATCCATTCAACAATATTTATTAAGTGTCTACGATGTGCTGGGGAACGAGGGATAAAACAGACAAAAGTGCCTGTCATCTACAAGTACCCGGCACTCAACTAGGAATGTCTTCACATTGCCTGGGAATGGCCAACCTGGGATTTAACTCAAGTAATCCAAAACTACTTTCTACTCTTGTCAATTCGAAAACCTTTTATTTTTTTTTAAGTTCAACTTATTATTAAAATGAATATTTTCATTTGTCTTATTCTATTTTAACTCTGCTCATTGTATTATACAAGCATGTTTTGTTTGAGAGAATATATGTGTGATTTGTTGGTGCTTTTTTTTAACTGCTCTAAACTTTTTTCTTATCTTAAAATAATTTCAGCAGCATTTCATAATCTCTTCATACATAAGAGAAAATAATGTTACAAATGTCATTGTATAATTTGTGATTGTCTAATGTAATACTTGTTTAATATAAATATAATCCTACAATTATAAGTAAAATATTTAGGAGTATTAGCATTCAAGAATATTTTATGCTTATACTTCATGTGTAGGTAAAAGTATTCCATACATTTAAAAAAATCCATAAAGGAAACACACTAAAATATTTTAAGTATTTTTGTTTAATTAAAAGCATTTATTTAATAACATAAAACAAGCAGTTTGCTTAGTTCTCACATTTTAAATTAGTTAAGTTCCCATTGTATACTATTCACATGTGCATTATGGGGGAGAATACAGACATTTGATTGCTTTATATCGATCTTCACACTGAGCATTGTATGTGTCTGATTAAGAACTTTCTAAGGTATGGACACTGTTAGCACATCAATCAAAGATACACAAAGATAGTACATAGTTTAATAATTTATTATATGAATAAAGCCTTATTCATAGAGTCCAGGCCTCTAGGAATTTCTGGGGGAAAAGTAAAAAATATGGTCCTGTTACATTTGATAAATTACTTACTTTATATGCACATTTTTACACCTTCTAGTTATGCCTGAAATATACAACCACCTGTTCACCACATAAATCCATCAGAGAACTTCTGGGGCATATTTTTCCAATTTCAGAATCTGGGTAAGTCTAGCTACCAAACTAGTGATGGAAGTTTGCATATTCAGGAGGCCATTTGGGCAATTTGCTGACAGAAATAAGGATTTGCTCACCTCCATCGGCCTCTCTGGCCTCCTCAGAATCACCAACTGGATCATCCCTCGTATATTTCCTTCCATGGACATTGATCGTCTAAGTGTTTCCATAGCTTCATGGTTGGATTTCCCTAAGAGAGACTCCCCATTAACTGCAATCAGCTGGTCATTCATCCGCAGACGACCATCCTAGGGCAGAGGAAAGAAAAACAGTCCTAAACAGAGAAAAGTCTGGTGATGACATGAGGCTGTTCCAGGGAAAGTTCAAGTTTAAATACAAAAACAGAAAATAATTCAGCTATTAGAAATGATTTATTTTCTATGGCAGAAAAACGTTCTGGAGCTTATCAAATAGTCACAAAGACAAGCAATAATGCATTGTGTGAAAGTATTTTTTTAGAAATCTTCGAGTCCTGAGACGCAATAATTTAGATGTTTGTATAACGTCTTTTACCGAGAATCTTTGGCAAGTATGCAAACCCAGCCTGATTCTGCCATTTGCTCTGGCAGGGACCATATTGCTGACTCCAGGAAAGGGGTTTGAAAACCAAAGGAAGTGGTCATATCCCTTAGAAACAGGCTTTGCATTATGAGTCACACAGAGACATCATGCTTAAATGCCTTGTGCTTGACAGTGGTAATGTATCTTCAGATGTTGTTGCTGGCTCTATTGAATAAAATTCTCATGTACGTTTCTCTAACACAACCAAAAGTTGCTAGTTTGATAGTCTGCAAAGGAACACAGGGGTATGTCTTGAAGGACCTGTGCTGTGCTGTCCCTTTGCAGAAAAGCTTGAGAAAGGGGATTGTCAACCCTTTTATAAGGAGGTTCTGACTGCTGAGTACTTTGTCCAGCATCTCCAGGAAGGAACGGCACCTCAGCAGGCAGCCTGGACTGTAGACTAATTCAGTTCTTGGCACCAGTCATCCTCAGCAGGAATCCCTCACAAAAAGGAGTCTAGCAGTATCCAGCTCTGCCTACAAAAGAACTTGAGAGGACCAAGGTACACCTCCCCAACAGGTAGCCTGGTGGGGAAGTGGTGCTTAAATATTGACAGTCAGATTAGAAACATGACTTATGTCTTGTTGTCCACTAGGGTAGAAAGTTCTTGCTCTGAGGCACAGAGGCAGGGTTAGGGATCTGTGGCTGCTGCTGATAAATGTAACATAGATAACAGAAGGTGTGTGCAACAATTTACCTTTGTAGCGATTTCCACCCCCCCCTCCCCCCCCAATTAACAATCTCAAGTGATTCTCACAGAATTCCAGGCAGTGAAGTCAATTAATGTTTTGCTTCACATTTTACAGATAAGAACACCAAGGCAGGGAAGTGAGGTGACTTGCCCCAGGTCACAAAAGCAAGGTCCAGACAAACCAACCCAAGGCCAGGTATCATGCACCTGGTCTCTTCTGTGTCTCCTAGGATTCCCTTGTTATTCCTCTCTAGACAGTAATTGTGCAACACTTAAACAGGGTCAGGGAAACATTAAAGAGTGCTAGCAGTTGGAAGCATCTGGGATCCATGTTCAAAAGAACGGAATGAAATGCACAAGGGAAGCACGTCCTTAAGAAAGGAGAAAAGCAGACATAAAGTGACAAAGAGGGCCAAAACTATGGCTCTGAGAGAGAAATCCTGTGAACAAGTTGATGAGTTTCGACTAGTGCGGTTGCAGATGGTCAGAGGACACTCCTCTGTTGACAGAGGGAACAGGGTGAGTGGTGACAGCTGCTCTGGGGAGTTAATGTCTTAGAGAGGCACTGCTGGAGAGGGTGCTGGGCGCGTGGGATCTCGGGGCCACCCAAAGGAGCACACAACCTTCTCGGTGAAGAAATGGAGATGGCAAGGCAGTGTGATCGATAGAGAAGGGTGAACCATCAGAGCTGTAAAATGCCTGAGTGGGCTGCCTCAACAGAGCTGTGTCCCCTCCCTTCCTCTTGTTTTCCCAGTTCACTTAACCTTTACCCTAATTTGGAGCAAATCTGGAAATGAGATTTACAGGAAAGGCCAATTGAGAAAGAAATCTCTTATTTCTGTTATCTATTTTGAGTGAGGCACAGAAAGAATAAGAGTAAGGTTCCTGGAAATGGGGGTAAGACAAAAGCAACCATAATGGTTCAGTCCTACAAAGGAAGACATTTGATGGAAGGAGGATTATTGGGTTGAATCTTGGGAAGGAGGTTAGGAGGGTCACTCAAAATCTTTTTAGGACAACTGGTTTTTAAAGAGAAGGAGGAAGCAGAAGAGTTGGATCAAGATCCTAGCTATGTTAACAGGAAATGAGGTCTAGTGTTGGATTTGTAGAGGCTTAGTCTTGGCAGGACACCTTGTCCTCTGGAACAGGAAGAAGAAAGATAAAGTTTGAAACTGTATGAATATCTGTAGAATGAAGGAAATGAAATCTGAGTGAGATCCCACCTGGTAACCTCCGGTGAACTGCTCTGTGAGGTCTGGGACCAGGTCTGTGTGAAGAGGTAACCAAGAGATAAGGAGATATAAAAAGAACATTTTTTTTGGGGGGGGGGTGGAGGGGTAAATAATCTCTTGCAAACAAGCATTAAGCACATGCTTTTATTTTCAGCTGCATTCCGAGTCTCAAGCATGCAGAACTACGCTGAAGTAGAACATGTTTGCTGAATCACAACCCCAAACAAAAAGGCAGGTCTGGTCACCCTAGGGCAGCTGTGATTTTTTTTAAAGAGACATTCACATTCATCACAAGCAGCACTGTAGAGCTGCGGGCGTGATAAAAATCCACACTCTCATTTTCAGGCTTGGCTAGTCTGTTGCTACTGGTGTGCGCTTTTTCTTAAAAGATAAACAATGGGTAATTTCACTAATGGTGATGCCACTAAGCGCCATGTTGTCCTAACATTTAGAATATAATCACAGAACTTAGAGCTGGAAGCATCCCTAGGGGTCATCTTGTCCAACCTTCTCTGTGTACAGATGAGTAATGTGATGGCCAAAGAGGACCAGAAGTCACTTATTGAACTCCTCTTAAGAGAAGGCACTTAGATTAGGACTTGCTCAGCTGCATTAGAAGAGCTCAAGTCCTGACTTCTCGGCATCACCTAGTCACTAACCATTCTGTCATCTACAAAGATGACTAGTCCCTATAGCAGTAATGCTCCAAGCAGAAAGGGACTTTCAAACCCAGAGAGGTCAATGTTACATGATATCTCCTAGAAGAGAACCCTACCTGCAAAGCTAGTTAGATGGCAAAGGATGTGAAGACAGGAGACTGAGCTGGGGGATGGAAGAGCAAGAAAGCGAACTAGAAGAGGGAGAAAAAGAAAACACCCCTCTACCCATCTGACTTTCTATATATACCTACTCAGGTCTAGTCTTGATGTAAAATGATGTTGGTTCAATGAGGTCATTACTCCTCAGTCATCAAATATCACTCAGAATTATGTATGTCTATTCTGCTTTGGAGTAATTTTGTCAAGAAAAGTAGTATTTTATTTCCCCTCCCCCAGTGATATTATGTCCAAGCAAATGCTTAATTAAGCATGAGGATGCTAACTCTCATCAACTGATTTTATATAAGTGAATTCAACTATCTAAGGATATTCCTCAGTAATTTTAGAGTGTTTATTTCACTATAATCTGGGCCATGCTTACATTTTTTTTAATCCCTTTCTGCTATATACTGAACGTTTGTATCCCCCACGCCCCTGCCCAAATTTATATGTTGAAATCCTGACTTCCAAGATAAGGTTATTAGGAGATGGGGCCTTTGGGGGGTGATTAGGTTATGAGAATGGAGTCCTCATGAATGGGATTAGTGTTCTTAAAATGGGGTCTGAGCGAGAGAGATCCCTGCTCCCTCATGCCATGTGAGGTTACAGCAAGACGATGCCATCGATCAACCCAAAGGGAGTCCTGACCGGACTCCTATCCGCTGGTGCCTTGATCTTAGGCTTCGGCCTCCAAAATTGTGAAAAATAAATTCCTGTTGTTTATAAGCCAGACAGTTTATGGTATCGCGTTACAGCAGCCTGAACACACGGAGACACTTTCCTTCCTAATCACAATGACAGCGGCTACACTCTCACCTCTGGCAACCCCATAACCAACGTATCCATCCTCAAGCTAGGAGCGACTACAGGAAATTTTCAAAAGAGGAAGAACAGAGAAAAGGTAAGAAGTGACTTCCTTAGGGCCAGTAAAAACTGGTAGGAGATTTGAGTCTTCTCCGTGTCCTGGGCTGGCTTCAAATCCCATCAGCCCTCACCTGGTTCTAATGCAGGAGGAAGAGCGAACTGTTTGAGTTTTACATCTCCCTTTAACTGAACACTAATACAGGCCAGTCCTTGTGCAAATATTTTGCATATGTTCTCTCATTCCTTTCTTACCACAGCCCTTTGATACTGCTCTTCACTATTTAAGAGATATAAAAAGGAGGCTCAGAGAAATTAAGTGACTTGTTAAAGGGCACTGGCATGACCAGGTCTACTTGTCTTTGAGTCAGACGTGTAGCTGTCATGCTACGTTGCATCTAAAATCAGAGTCCTAGAGATGAGTAAAGGGACTACAGTTATTAATGACAAGAATTATTAATGATTTTCTACTTTGTGCAGTCATTGTGCTAAAACCTTTACATGCACTAGCCGATTTAATCCTTACAGCAATCCTACACATTAGGGACTATTGCCCCATCTTATAACAGAAGAAACCAAAGACCAGGCTGGTTGAATGCATCATGACAATTCACATTTCCAAAAGCTGATTTGAACTGTCTTATTCACTCGAAAGCCCATGTTTTCATCCACTTTGCTAATAATTCTTGTGTTTTAGGGGCTCTTCACCTTCTTTGAGTATCTAATAAAAGCTACAGATTCTTACCTCTTAAAATAAATCTTGCTTTAGCCAGTTTGGCTTAGTGGATAGAGTGTCTGCCCACAAACTGAAGGGTCCCTGGTTCAATTCCAGTCAATGGTACATACCTAAGTTGCAGACTAGATCCCTGCCCTGGTCCTGGCTCATTTGAGAGCCAACCAATTGATGTGTCTCTCTCACATCAATGTTTATCTCTCCCCTTCCTTTCCACTCTCTCTAAAAATCAATGGAAAAAAATCCTCAGATGAGGATTCACAACAATGAAAATAAATAAATAAACATACAAAAATAAATATTTACACCATGGTTTCTCCTCAGCTGGACACTGGGCCAGGTGATTCTTAGTGGGGGAGGGGGGACAGTCAGGAAGTGGTCCCATGTGCCCACTGAAGTATTTCCAGGGTGGGGTCCAGTGACCTTGGAGTTCAGCTCCCACCGAATTCAATGGCTTCTGGGTACGACCTCTGCTGTGATTGCTGGTTGACATTACATGGCTCAACCCACCTCTTAGGGCCAATTTCTTGTGAGGCATCTTTCTCTCTAAAGTCCTTGTGATTAGAGAGGGTGAGTAAGGAAGCCATGGGGAAAAAAAGAAACTTGCCACCACAGAACCTGAGACAAGCAGGAGCGAGTAGGTTGGCTTTCCCAGGAGTAGCTGGCTGGGGCCCAACGCCAGTCCACATTAGGCCATGGTGTTGAGAGGATTAATCATGACCAGATGTCGGCTCCTGCCTCTGCATGTTTCTAAAGGGGCCCTGGGTAAAGCCTCTGGGATAGTATCCACACTCAGGGCCCAAACCCCAAAGCCCGGCTTCAGACGGCAGAGCAGGGTGTCCTTGGAGCGGGTGGGCACTGCCTGGGGGAGAGGGTGTCCTGAAAAACACCTTCTCCCCTCCCTAAAGTCACTGCCTGACAACTGCCTGTTGTACTTCTGAACAATAACAATTCCCAACCTAGAAAAAAACCTTGCATGTCAGACTGAAATACATTAATTTCATTGAAAAACAGTTGTAATGAAAGGAACAGAATAAATCAAGATTTAAAGTACAGCTTTAAAACAAAGAAGTGGAATAAAGAAAGTTGGTAAGACTAGAAGCATGTAAATTTTTATCTTGAAGGGTACCTACCTCCATCAGCCAATGTTTTACATCATCTGTCTTAAGACCATTTCAACCCACATGGATGGGACATTCCTACCCAGCCAGAGCTCTATTTTCTAGGGGCAGTAAGTTGCATTCTGGTGAATATGCCACAGTGAGTTGACCTACACTCTTCCATCCCGAATGTCCTTTGCATTCTTGTTCACCTGTTGAATATCTGTTGTTTATAACAAAGCTCAGCAACTACCTTCCATTCATATTTTTTCTCCACAGACAGAATTAACTGCTTTATCCTCTCACCACCCATGTTATATTTTTTTTATATTTGTCTACCATCACTCTGATCATATTAGAATTGTTTGTATATTTCCCTATTATGCTACCAGGTCCCTACCTTATGGAATGAGCTGCCTTAAATTTTCTGTCTCCAGTCTATTATATATTGCATAACTCACTGCAGATGTTCAAGAAATAATCGCTAAAGTGAGTCACTTGAAAAACATTTCATTCAGGTGCTTTGGGCCTGGTGTAAGTTTCAACTACAATAGACCAATTGTTTAATTTACAAACTATGACTCTGGGAGAGCCGTGAATCCAGGCTGGCTCGGATATACCCACACATGTTCCGAGAACCTTCACAATTCTAAAAGCGAAGCTTGATTGCTTTCTGCGAATTGGCCCAGTATCAGGGGGTCAGCTATGCAAAATTTTAAATGTATTGACCTAATTCAGCTACTGCCGTAAAAGCCTCACGTCATTTCTATGTAGCAAACCAGTGAAGTTCCAGAACATACTACTGACTCAGCACTGCGGCATCTGAGACTTTTTCAAAGACATATCTGAACAGTTTTCTTGAGAGCATCACAATATACATAAAACCATTCTGATATATAATGTTTTCAAAGTGTGTTATAAGTCTTTCCATTTTGAACACCTCCTGGAACCATGGGGCATAAACAAATACACCATAACTAAGAGCTTTTATTATAGGCATTCCTGATTCTTACAATCTTCTCAGCAAGACAATTTCCGAAGTACTGACTTAGCACAAATAGTCATGGGCCTCCGGCACAGTGATAGCCTTTGCTCGTTTTACTCCCGTCATTTCAGTTTCATCTCCATCCTTTCCTGTCCACTTCCTGATTTTCTCTTTTCAGTTTACTTTGGCCTAAAACACCTGATAATAAAAGTTACCAAGGCATATGTTATATATGAGTCAAAAAGATTCTGCATGAATGCCTAACCAGATTAGAATTTTAGAGGGCTCTCCAACTTATTGAAAAGTGTTTATTTACTTAAAAAAACAAAGCAACAAAAAAAGTGTGCTCTCATTCATGCTATGATGGCTAAGAGCCTGGTCACTAGAAACATGGGCCCAAAGCAGAGTGTCTAGTACAAAACTGTGAGCACATTATAACTCCTGTCAGTACTGGCCAGGAAGTGGGCATGGCTTCGTAGGTGGAAGGTGCTGCTTTCAGACACAGAGGATCATCACCTGGGGATATCAACTTTTGTAGACTATAATTTCCTTTTCAATTAGGTCCATCAACTCTTTGTTATTATTCAAGCCTGCTGAGATAATCATGGAGTCCACAATATACATCAAATTGATGTGGAGTTCCAAAATTTTGCCCAGCATGCTATAAATTTGTTCCTCATTTGCATGTCCTTGCATGAAATAAAAAATGAGAGAGTGATAAAGATCAGCAAGAAAAGTAATGATGGATGCTGGATTTTAAACATAACATTACAACTGATACTTTTCTCATTTTTAAATTACTAATTTCACTTCTGAAGGTAAAATATGTTTTATTGATTGATTTAAAAGATGTTTTTATTGATTTTTAGACAGAGAGAGAGGGAGAGAGAGAGAGAAATCGATCAGTTACCTCGCACCTCGACTGGGGATGGAACCTGCAACCTGGGTATGTACCCTAACTGGGAATGGAGCCAGCAACCTTTTGATGTATGGGACTATACTCAACCAACTGAGCCACACTAGCCAGTGCTTTAGGTAAAATTCTTAATGGACAAACTATGAGTGTGACTTTTTCCTGGTAAAGTTCCTGTTTTTAGTTGTCCATAACATGCATAATATTTTTGTGATTAGGATGAAATGTAGAGTTTAGCTTATAACATTTGAGGATTTGCCATGGAGCTATTTATGCCCTCAGAGCGTATGCATGGTCTTTTGTCAAAGGTATAAATCAGGAAGACATGACTACTGGTAATGATCTTTCAGGATCTACCAGTAGAAAACATTATCAATTTTAAGGAAAACGAATAGTTAAAGAAATCATTTAACGTTAGTGTTCCTTAAAAAGCTGTTCTTTTTATCTTCCTTTAAATTCATTAATTATAGATCTGTCACATGATTTATAGATACCAGCAGAGATGAAGGTGGAAATTACTCATGCTGGGAACTCCTACTGGACCCTGTTAAGAGCTTGGATGCTATTAAATGTTCCTCATTATGAAGAGACAGGGAGGTTTAGCATCAGCCCAGATTCCCAGAAATTCTGGAACTGGACAGAATCTCTCCAAAAATTTGTAGTTTAGTCATTTTAAAAATAGGATGATTGCTTGTATTAGATAAAACTTTTTCTTCTACCAATTACTAAACAGTGTAGATTATAAAAATTCTGCATCGAATTTCCTAAGCACACCAAAATCAAATCATTTAAATTATATCTATTTCATATTCTGAGTGCATGCATTTGCAATTAGCTATGTCAGGCATTTTTCCTTCATTTAATTTCATCATCATCAAGTAGTATTTATTAAGCACAAACCTCGCTAATTAATTTTCGAGAGAATAACAGGTATTCTTAAATTCATTCTTTCTATTTAAAAGCCCTTAATATACCTGGTACACGACATTTTTCCCTTAGCAAAAATTGTCTTTAAATTTTAATTTTACCTTATTATTTCAAGGTTTCCATAGGACACTTTTCAGTCCCAAAGTCAGTATATTCAAATAAAAAAAATTAGACTGTGACATTTTGGTTTTTACTATATGTTAATGGTCTATCTAAATCTTCAAAATATCACTATCCTAGTGATATTTTTCTAAAAACGATTCATTGTTAGGTAAAAAAACAAACAAACAAACAAAAAAACAAAAACAAAGACAAAAACAAAACAAAACAAAACAAGTAGTTTAAGTTAGTATAATCAATAGATGTAAAAATGTATTTTTTCCAAAAGAAAAAAAAGGTTTAATTGACATAGTACATCAAAAGCAAAGCAAAAAAACAAACTAAACAAGCCACTGATTTCAGAATTCAAAAAAGTTTACCAAATAAGTGAAAACATGTAAGGTCTTCAACCTGATAATCAAGGTTTTGTGGAAAAACGGAAAAGCTGATTTTTGTTTGAATTTTGAAAAAGGAGAGTAGCTTTCTCAAGGTATTTTTTTTTTCCTACATGCAACAAAGGCGTTTCTTTTCACCTAACAGTAACAACAACACACCACATTAACTTTCAATTCCAATCCCAAAAGTGGAATCTTGGAAAAGTATCCTCATGGCATACTGACATATTCCACTCCTAGTGCCTGGGTCATGAGAAATTAATACCTACTAGCATGCTTGTGTCTAGAATATGCTGATTCTACAAATAATTGTCCTGTACTTCAGGAGCAAATGCCCAAGACGAATGACAGAAACTGAAAAGAAATTATAGACATACAGCAACACATGTTATTGTTTAAGCATATTAGGATCAATACTTATAGTTGTATTTGGCTGTTATGGTCCAAGGTCACTTTGCACATTGCTAAGGATGCTCAAAGCAATGCCTCGGAGGAGGCACAGACAACTATAGATGCAAAGCAGTCTGAAATGGCAGATGCTGTGTCCTAACACGAACAGGGAAGGGTTTCTAGGGTTCTTGACTGGAATTTAAATATTTAAGCATTTGGGCAATTCTGAATAAGTAAAATGATTACTTTGTTTTCCCGTAGAGTAAGTGAGGAATTCACTTCCCAGGCTAGCTGGATGTTCTTACTTTCAAAGAGAGCTTTACTTCTCTGCTGGAAATGACTCAAATAAGAACTGAAGTGATAGAAAGCAGTAGCCTGAAAGGTAAGGGGAAAACACAGAAGCCTCCTAGTAGAGCCCTCGTCATTCCAGGGTTTTACATCTGGCAAGAAGTAGGCTATCTTTGTTTACACCAACCAAAGCCCTGGGGAGAACACAGCGCACAGAATCCACAGGAAGAATTTGGTCATACTTATCAAAGTAGTTCAGTTTTCAAAAACCCACCTTCCCGAAAGGGAAACAACACCTTGAGAACCAATTAGTGGTCAGAAGGGCCGGGAGAAAGACTGTGCTCCGGCGGAAAGATGATTCTGGTGGTTTCAGGTAAAATCCTGGGGCCAGATGCTAAAGCCCAGGCCCCCCAAGCTTATCTCCCTGTGGCTCCGGGGACCTGCAGTCTGTTACATTGGTGTCTTCCCAACAGGGACAGGAACAAAGTCTCCAAACAATTTTTGTAAAATATAACCCTGAATCACAGAGTAGGCGGCAATTTTCCGAAGAGTAATGGTAGATGATTGGAACAGCAGAAGGAGAAGAGTGACATGTTCTTTCTGTTTTCCCTAGTGAATCAGACTTCTTATGAGCAATGCTTAAGGCCTCTAGCCTTTCCGCTGCACTAAGTAAACAAGACAAATGGATACCAAACCGCCACAATAAGGCTAAACCCGTGATTGATGCTTTTTGCTCCCTAAGATCAGCTATAAACATGCTGTCCAGCGGGCTTTAATGGTGTGATCGTCTGACTCAGCAGACCAGCATCAGGAAAGAAATTTACATAAATGGAAAGTGAAATCCTCCTGCAAGAAACAGGCCCGTTAGAAACTGCTTAGGTAAGGAGATGCTCACTCTCACAAACATGGACATCCATATTCAACCAGAGCTCCAGTAGCCGCTTGCACCTAAGTTATTGCCCATAAAGAAAGCTAAGATGTTTGCTTTTAATTTCCCAAAATTCATTTCAGTTTCAATTATACTTGGAATAAATTCTGCAAATAGAGCTGTCATCAGGAATAAGAAGAGTAATATCAAGCTGATGTCCACCAAAATAACCAAGTCTCACCCTCAAATACAGCAAGCATATGCTTAGGTGGCTTGGCTCAGAATGACAAGCCTGATACAAGATAGTTCCAGGGCGACAGGCCCTGATCTCTAGGAAGATAAACAGATCAGATAAAGAGCCTGCATCTCAGGGCAGCATAGCACAGGGTCTGAAGGCAGACTGCCTGGGTTCAACTCTTAGGTTGAGTTGAACCACAGGCACACTGTGGAGGGGCACTAACCACTGCATTCATAATCCAGTGTGAACGTCGAGAGCAAAATGAGAGAAGCCAGAGAGATACTTTTCATGCAGTGAATGTTATTTGCTGTTGTTGTTATTATTACTATTTTTTTCCTTCTGCTCCTGGCTCTGCATTTTGGAGCTAGATTGTTGGTAGATTGTATGATGGGCCTCAAATCTCCATCCTTTTCTGCACCCACATTTTGCTATGGCTTCATCGTGGGTGGAATGTATTTCCTCACACCTTGGATTGACTTTGGATTCCATCATATTACTTATTTAGGCCAATGGTGTGTGTGTGTGTGTGTGTGTGTGTGTGTGTGTGTGTGTGTGTAGTTACTGTGAGCCAGTTTGGATCCCAGAACTTATGAGGCTTCACTCATTGCTGTGTCCCTCTGACAGCTCATGGATTAGGAACGTGCTGCAGCTAGTCTGCTGGCTCAGGACACCAGGGATGTGGGGACCACAGTCACACTTGTCAACCTACAGTGTGATAGATGCTGGCCTGAATCTGAACCCCCCTGGCTGCCCTGCAGTTATGAGGGTCATGAAGGAAATAAAGGTTTACCGATGTATGTTATTAACATTTTGTCACTTATTATACAACAAAAGCTGATGGTTTTGTCACTTATTATACAACAAAAGCTGATGGATCCGAGGAGTGCATTAAATAATTGTCTCTCCACAATGCAATTCTTATTACCAAGGAAAAAGACTGAAAAGAGACACTGTTTCCCAGTGCCTAAGAAACAAAAGTGATATGGTAGGGTGAAGAAGAAAAATGGCCCTCGCTGGTTTGGCTCAGTGGATAAGAGTGTTGGCCAGCGGACTGAAGGGTCCTGGGTTCTATTACAGTCAAGGGCACATGTCTGGGTTGTGGGCTTGATCCTCAGTGAGGGGCATGCAAGAGGCAACTGATCAACAGTTCTCTCTCATCATTGATGCTTCTATCTCTCTCTCCCTCTCCCTTCCTCTCTGAAATCAATATATATGTATATATATATATATATATATATATATATATATATATATATATATACTCCCACAAAACCAGGATTCTAGGAGCAGGCTGCTCCTATAAACCTAACTAGTTCTGCTTGGGTTTTGTGGGGGAGGTGGCATACATTATTAATATGAAGATTATTAAAAAATGGCTAACATTTATTGGAGGCTTATCATAGGCACTGTGCTAGGCACTTTATACATATTACTCTTTTTGTCTTCGCAAGAGCACCAGGAGGTAGGCGCTACTAATTTTACTCTTTTTACAAATGAGGAAACGCAGGCATAGTGAGGACAAGTGACCTGCCTACAAACACAGAGTGAGAGAGTAGCTGAGGCCGCACGCAAACTCAGGAGGTCTCACTGTCCAGCAGGAGCTGAAGCGAGCTCAAGCATGATTCCCTCTGTGATCACTTTACTGCTTTAATCACATGGTCTGTATCTCTTTATTTAATCATGAGAAACCCCTGGATTATGTGTTACTTATTATCCCCATTCTACAGGTGAGGAAACGGGAACATGGCAGGTCAAGTTCCTTGCTAGCAGCTGGTGGGTTGGAACTGAACACAGGTTGTCTAATAACTGTACCTGATTCATTGCTCACAGCTATGATCACACTCCCCATCCAAAGGGAAAGGGCAGAATCACATTTCCCCCCCCCCCATTTTTTGGGGGGTTGGGGGGATGAATAAGCTTCTCCAAGTTCAAAGGCAAATCTGCCTTCCCAGCACCATGGTTACCTCCAAGTGCATAAAATGTGATAAACGGCCTTCAGCTTCTACTACAATCACTCATAAGCTCCACTGAGCTTTCTTTCTTGCAAACGCAGTTTTCTTATTTGTTGCCTTGACGTTGACTTATTTTTTTCGTGCTGTTTTTCTGATGGTGTATTTTTAGGTTCAAGTCTGTCAGCTCACACATCCAGAGTCATTCACACAGAGTAATAAAAAGAATGCAAGAGAGCATATTAATCATGGAGGGTTTGCAGAACCATCTCTAGGAAATGACATTAACCACTTAAAGTCTGAGGAGAGACCCCTGCTGCCCAGATGAGTCCACACACATTTCTGAGTGCGTCACGAAGGCCCATTGGTCTCCCCTTCACACACCTTCTCCATCCAGAATGCAGGCCCCAAAGCTGCAGCTCTGAGTACCTCCCCACTGACGGGGAAAGCTCATTCTTACCCACCTTAAAAGCAGCACCTCCATGGATGACGGATTTGATAAAAATCCCCATGTCTGTTCCAGTTTCTCGAGATTTGTTGCCTTTCAAGCTCACTCCCAGGCCAGCGGAGCCAGAGTCATTCAGGGGGATCTCGAAGGTGAGCTGGTCCGTGGTTTCTGGGGAGAGGGCCCGACAGTCAGGTTCTCCTTTCTGTTGGGGAGACGGACATGAGGAGGGTGGAGGGAAGAAAGCAGGTTAATATCCACATTTTCATGTGGCCAAACACAGATGCACTTGGTAAGGTGGCGATTGGACCTCTAAGAGCTGAATTCCTGTCCCCATGGGGCGAAGGGGGATCATTCTCTCTGCAGGGGCCACCACGTCCATGGAGAGGTGGAGGGTTTGGGGAATTATAGTTGGTAATGGGCCCAAGAGAGGATCCTTCGGCAAGGCAGGGCTGTGTCATTAGAAACGTCACGTAAGTATTTGGAAATCCAGCAAGATATTCTCCATAATTAAACTGGCTGGGTGTTAGACTTAGGGGATCCTAGATACCAGGAAGCCCTTAGCTGTGTTGTGGTTGTGACACTTTTATTTTATAGACAAAGAGACAGAGCTTAGTGTAGAAACATGCTAACATTGTGAGGAAATATCTGGCTTATATAATTTAAAACATCATTTTCTGTGAAAGCAATGCTACTGAGAAAGATTGTCCTTAGGATGCAGAGCTTTGGGAAGAGAACTTGCTATTTTAAAGTTAGAGAGATGTGACTTGTAATGAATATCACTGAATTAAATTTTACTTTGTGAAAACTCAGGCCTTACCCATGCTTCTTTGGGTAGTAGACCTGACTGGCAACCCATTTTTGAGCCTACACAAATAGGATAATACACAGGAATATTCACGTTCTCTTTGACAAATGAACCTGAGACACAAAAATAGAAGTTCTCAGAAAATGCAGAGGATGATGGAAAAGGTACACTTAGGGTTCAGGCATCCAGGTAGAAGCCCGTGGTTAACCATATTTGGTCCCCAGTATTCACAAATATATTATACACTAGAAAGTGCTGCCCGTGTGGTAAATCTTGCAGGTGCCCCTCCTACATGTCTCAGGCTTGCAGAAAGACGAAACGCTGCCACAGGGGTTAACATTTGAAAACGAGATGGCCCTGGAAACCATCGGCTCTTGAGGTCGGTAGTTCCTTCCTCTCCATAATTATGTCTAGACACTCTCATCTTAAGGTCACTTTGAGGGATTCTTATGTAAAATTACATATTTTGAAAATTACTGTGAAGGTCTAAACGTCAGTCACAAAATGACAACTATAAAATCAGAGGTAGCAAAGAACCCATAATTAAACCAGGATTTGGAGGTCGGATCATAGCCAGATCCACCAAAAAAGAAAAAAAATCCATGTCTAACTTTAAAGAAATAGTTCCTTCATTTAATTTCATTGTAAATGAAATTAGCTGTGAATATTTTGACAATAGGTAGTTTAAAAAAATGAAACTTTATTGCCTAATTTAATAAACCTATTACAGGCTAGCTCTTTTAACTAACTCATTTTATTATTATCTAAGAAAAATTTCATTATTTGATTAAAACTCACTGTCTTTTTTTCCATTGGAATGCCAGAGTTAACTGCAAATTATTAGACTGCATCTTTATATTCCAGAATGCCCTATTCAGAATCCATAACATTTCCAAAATCATTTATGTGTCCAGATCTCTCTGGGATTTAGTGAATTTGGGTGAAATAAAGTGCTGCTGAATTAAAGTATAAATTAAAGAACAGCTGTTCTTACTGTAAGTTTGTGAGAGAGAAAGACCAG